>NC_091284.1:810299806-810629668 GCF_032444005.1 Ranitomeya imitator | reverse complement strand
ACACTCCAACTTTGGTGTCTTCTTCACGCATCTTCAGAGCCTCTGACTCAGACTAGGCCTCGATACATCATAACGTGCCTTACATGGCATCATGACATGAGTTGCCAGATGATATCATAAAGTTAAAATGAAAAAGAGTGGTATTCACCTGCGCTGTCTACAAAAATGAACAATAAAATGAAAAATAGATGAATAAATGAATAAGAGAGCACTTACTTAATGAGTAATCATTGGTTATGCAGTGGATGTTGCAATGGGTCCTTAAAGTACTACCAGAATCTTACTTACAGTAATCCTTGTCAGCCAGCATCTTCTGTCATCTTACTACCTTAACCTAACGGAATCCTGCGCTACTCCCACCAGCAGTAAGTTTATTGTGTACTGGGAAAACTAGACCACATTTATTTAAAATCACCATTACCTATAAAGGTTGTACATTTATCTAAGCAGGGGCATCTACTATAAACCTCTGAAGATTAAGCAACCGTGGTCATCACAATACCCGCATCAATTGCAGATACACAGGGATCACGTCTCTTCATTGCACATTTCCATTTAATATCTGAGTGAGTATATACTATAAATCTATTTAGTCTCACTATATTCACCAATACCAACATTTACCCCCTTTTTTTTTTTTTTTCTCTCTTCATTCCCCTAAGATTCTGGTAGTACTTTAAGGACCCATTGCAACATCCACTGCATAACCAATGATTACTCATTAAGTAAGTGCTCTCTTATTCATTTATTCATCTATTTTTCATTTTATTGTTCGTTTTTGTAGACAGCGCAGGTGAATACCACTCTTTTTCATTTTATATACTTTACAGGTCTACACAGAACCTGTCACAATCACCAGCAGCACTCTACATTCAGCAATTTTGTTTCCCCACTAGGGACTATCAGGAGCGCCAGTGCTTTTTACTTTCTTTTTTTGCCATGCCTAGTCAGTGCCGGAAGAGAAGACTGAACTGGTGTCATCCATTCACTCTTTGTGATCTAATTTTCTCTTCAGTCATCCTGCCACTCCCTCCCGTCTGGTTTTCTCCTTAGCAAATAGATCAATGGCTGCACTCAACCGTACTAAAGCAAGGAAATGTGCGATACATGAAATGTGAATAGCATAATGGCTTGTGAAATCTATGAAAAAACACATGAGATGCTTAGCACAAGATTTGGCCAAAAAATGTGAGCCCATCCAAGGATGCCTAAGGTTTTCTCCTTAGGCATCCTATTGCTCCTATTGGTCTTGTCGTCTTTTCATGCATGCTGTCACTCCCTCCAGTTTACTTATCTCTACAGTCATCCTGCAGCTGCCTCCAGTCCAGTCTTCTTCTTAGGCATCTTGTTGCTCGTTTTCTCATCTTCTCTTTAAGCATCATGTTGCTCCCTGTAGTAAGGACTTCTCTTCATGCATACTGTCACTTCCTCACGTCAAGTCATCTCCTCAGAAATCCTGTCACTGTCTTTGGTACAGTCTTCTCTTCATCCATCCTGGTCCAATCTTCTCTACAGGAATACTGTCACTCCTTCCGATCCTGTCTTTTATTCAGGCACCCAGTCACTCCTACTGGTCCTGTCTTCTCTTAAGGTATCCTATCACTTCCTCTAGTCCGGCCTCCTCTTCAGGTATCGTTTTACTCCATCTGGTCCAGTCTTCCCTTCAACCAATCTGTTACTCTATTTGGTTTGGTCCCTTATTCAGTCATCTTCGACACCTCTGACTACGACTAGGCCTCGCTATATCGTGGCTGTGACTGTGTGTTGTAGCAAGCCCTAGTCTCCCATCACATGAAAACACTGTCCCACTGTCAGCATACCTTCAGTTATGCCTTCTGCACCCTCGGGGTCCTATCGGGCTTGCTTAGGTTCCGCTGCTTGTGTTATTGCCCAATGATAGACAAGAGTCCAATGCGTACTTAGTACTTGGAACTTTACTTTTTCTTTCTCACAGCAAATCCTGGTCAGTGACAACATTAGCATCAGTTTCCAAACAGGTCACAACATTTCCTTTCTTTGCCTCCTGTCCAACGTCCGCTAGTACAATACGGGGTCCCACTGCGTCCTGCGGTGACACAGTGTCCTCCTTTAGCAAATTCTCTGAGCATGGGATTCCCTTGTCCGTTTAGCCCCACATCTAAGGGCATCAGCCCACACGATGACCCATCCCATTTCTGAGTGACCTGCATCCCGTGTACTATCCCGCACCTGCTTTTTGTCCTCAGCTCAGTCTACGGTCACATTGCCGCTTCAGCTGCGCTTCTGTCCTTTCCGTGTTCGCAGACTGCGTTCCAACTCTGCTGTGGCCCATTGCTATCCTGGCCTGCTACTGTGGAAGGCTGGGCACTTCACCTCTTAAACGTTATGTGGTTTGCTGTGTCGCCCAGGCCTTAAGCCCATCCGAGCTCTATGGGCACTCTGGCCCCAACTAACTTACTCAGGAAGTCATCCTGACTTAACCACTGCAAACCGGTCCTATAATTAACTATTTACACCCCTGTGTGTTAGTGTACTATTGTGCCCCCATCTAGTGGACGGACGTGAGAACTGCACTTTCCCTATAATACAACAATATACATTATGCAGCAACAGCTAGAATACTATACATGTGTACGCTTGAGAAAAATTTATGGACATAACTGTTGATCACTCATGGTAATTCTGCTTCATGTCACCTGTCTTATCCATGGTCTGTCTTATCCATGGTGTTTCCCTTTTTTTTTCTGTGCTATGTTGTGCATAAATATGTGATTCTTCAGAATTTGGTTTAGTCTTTGCCTGATGAAGCGACCTGTGTAGTCTCGAAAGCTTGCAATTTGTTACCATCTTTTCAGTTAGCCGTTAAAAGGTATGAACCACTGAGGACTCTCAATTCTAAATATTTTTGACAAAAATATACAAATACAAGTCACATAAATATGCATAATAATATGTACAACACTAATACTTAACGGGGTCGGGTTTAGGGCACACAACAGTCCTTGTAACCCCTTACATCAGCACTGGCTACTATTAATTTTTTAAGGACACAGATAAGATTACTCATTATCAATGAAACCAGAAAACATGAGTAGAGCTATCATCTCGTATTTATTATTGCCCTTGTATGATCCATTAAGGGCTAATTAGAGGATAATATCTATAATGATCCCGCTATTATCAAGAGCTCTCAATAGTAGCATGGATCATCATGTCCTCCTATTATAAATTATTTTCAGAAAGAACATCCTTCAGATCAGGTCAATCCACTTAGGGAATGACCTGGCTGTAACCACTTATCTTAGAGAGCATAATTATCAGGGTAACCATTTCTACCAAATCATCTTCTTTGTTATCTAGAAATTCTTACAAGGGTAATAAATAATAATAAAATGATGCATAATAATATAGGTAAATTCGCCCATTTAACTTCACTCAAGCCTTAAGCGTCGGTGAGTATGTGCTCAGGCTTCCCCATTCCGTTTAACATAACATCCTAAGGCTGACTACTATCAGCTACAACCTAAATCCCATTTTGCTATCCTACATTTAATTTACTCAACCCTGTCTTTGTGAGGTGAACCCTGTCCGGATGAAATAACTCAATTGCTCATCATTTCAGATTCTCTTCTGTACATTTTTCCTTTTGACTTGTCCAGTGGTGCCGTGTTACAGGGATGCAGTCCAACAAGTTGAGGCACCCTAAAAATCCTAAAATGTATTATATAATAATAATTTTATTTCTACAGCACCAACATAGTCAGTAGCACTTTACATTTTAGAGGGGACTTGTACAGACAATAGACATTACAGCATAACAATAAACACATAGATCAAAACAGATACCAAGAGGAGTGAGGGCCCTGCTGCTCGCAAGCTTACAATCTATAAGGAAAAAGGGGAGACACGAGAGGTGGATGGTAACAATTGCTTTCGTTGTTCGGAGCAGCCATAGTGTAAGGATCAGGTGTTCATGTAAAGCTGCATGAACCGGTTATCAGCCTAAGTATGTAGCAGTACAGACATAGAGGGCTTTTAAATGGATGAAGCATGTGAGAACATGATACGAGGAACCTGGTTAAGGTAAAAATTTTGAATGGGCCACACAGGGATAGTTAGGTTAATGCGTTGAGGCAGTAGGCCAGTCTGAACAAATGTGTTTTTAGGGCACGCTTAAAACTGTGTGGATTGGGGATTAATCTTATTAACCTGGGTAGTGCATTCCAAAGAATTGGAGCAGCACGTGAAAAGTCTTGGAGACCGGAGTTGGAGGATCTGATTATTGAGAATGTTACTTCTGGTCATTAGCAGAATGGAGGGTACTGGTAGGGTGGTAGACTGAGATGAGAGAGGAGATGTAGGGTGGTGCTGAGCCATGGAGTGCTTTGTGGGTGAGGGTAATATGTTTGTACTGAATTCTGGAGTGGATGGGTAACCAGTGTAATGACTGGCACAAGGTAGAGGCATCTGTGTAACGGTTGGTGAGGAATATGATTCTGGCTGCAGCATTCAGGACAGATTGGAGTGGGGAGAGTTTGGTAAGAGGGAGACCGATTAGTAGAGAGTTACAATAGTCCTGAAGAGAATGAATAAGAGAAACAGTGAGAGTTTTTGCAGAGTCGAAAGAAAGAAAAGGTCAAATTCTAGAGGTGCAGATAACAAGAGTGAGCCAGTGATCGGATGTGGGCGGTGAATGAAAGCTCGGAACAAGTATGACCCCAAGGCAGCGGGCATGTTGCTGGGGAGTAACAGTGGAACCGCACACGGAGATGGCAATGTCAGGCAAAGGTAGGTTAGTAGAGGGAGGAAAAACAAGGAGTTCAGTTTTTGACAGGCTCAGTTTCAGATAGAGGGAGTACATGATGTTAGAGACAGCGGTAAGACAATCACTGGTATTTTCTAAAAAGGCAGGCATGATATCAGGAGAAGAAGTGTATAACTGGGTGTCATCAGCATAGAGATGGTACTGGAAACCAAATCTACTGATTGTTTGACCAATAGGGGCAGTATACAAAGAGAAGAGGAGGGGGCCTAGAACAGATCTTTGAGGAACCCCACCAGTAAGGGGAAGAGGAGAGAAAGAGGAGCCAGCAAAAGATAGTGAAGGAGCGGTCAGAGAGATAGGAGGAGAACCAGGAGAGAATGGTGTCCTTGAGGCCGATGGAGCGGAGCATAGTGAGGAGGATCTGGTGATCCACAGTGTTGAATGCTGCAGAGAGATCCAGGAGAATTAGCATGGAGTAGTGATCATTAGATTTAGCTGTTAGTAGATCATTAGATACTTTAGTGAGGGCAGTTTCAGTAGAGTGCAAAGAGCGTAAACCCGATAGTAAAGTGTCAAGAAGAGAGTTATCTGAGAGATAGCGGATAAGACGGAAGTGGACCAGTCATTCCAGGAGTTCCGAGATGAAGGGAAGATAAGAGATAGGTCTATTGTTAGCAGCACAGTTTTGGTCGAGGGATGGTTTTTTAAGTAATGGATGTATGATGGCATGCTTAAATGAGGAGGGAAATATACAAGATGAGAGAGAAAGGTTGAATATTTTTGTTAGATGAGTGATGACAGCAGGGGAAAGGGACTGGAGGAGATGTGACAGAATGGGGTCACTGGTGCAAGTGGTGGGGCGAGAAGATGAAAGGAGCCTGATTGCTTCTTCTAGTGTGACTGGTTCAAAATCAGAGAGTAAGTGAGATGTATTAGTAAGGGAGGGAGGGCAGTACATGGTATGAGGGGATTGGGAGATAATTTCCTGTTGGACATGGTCAATTTTTTCTTTGAAATAATTGGCCAGATCATCAGCACGGAGATCCGTGGTTGGGGCCTGCATATCGTGTAGATCTTAATCATTTCCCACTTTATTGGCTTAAAGAGGTGTTATTACTACACATGTCCATTGTCAGTCCCAGTGCTTTAACCCAGTCACTGCAACACTACCTGTCCCTGAGAAAGTCAAGCTCATTGATGTGCACCTGTCCCATATCTTACTTTGTTTCCTTTTCCCCGGTCCTCTAAACTCTTGTGCTCCACCTTAGATGTATATAAGGCTTCAGTGTTCCTAAGACTTAGTTTATCTGTGCACCTTTACCTGCTCACCTACCTGTCTGTGATAACCAGGATGTTTCCAGCCTGCCTGTGGTTTCCACTATATCATCTACCTGTCGACAGTCTCCAGGACGTCTCCTGCCTGCGTTTTCCAGTATCTCAGTTACTTGTCTATCTGTGGCTTCCAGTAACTCTGCTAATGGTCTCCTTTCTTCCTGTGATCGACAGTCCCTCAGCTATCTGTGTCCTGCATGCCTCACCCGACTGTTGCACTGACGCCAGTGGTCCAGGTGCTCACTCAGACCTTGGGCTTGGAGGATCCACCTCACCAGGTGACCCTAAAACTCATTTTCCTCTTTTTATCACATCAGCTCTCCTCTGGGCTTATTAGAGTGCCAGATAATCCAGCACCGCACAGGTTTTATGACCTGAAGTACTAACAAGTTTTGCAAACCAAAATGCAACCTCAAGCCAGCTACTTCTATACACACAGTTTCAATGATGATTCTACAGTTTGTTACACACTAAACTGGGCAAATCAACCACTCCTGGATCCCATACTAAATAATTTCCTCTGCCCTCCACACCTTGTCCTTTTTTGATTAATGCAAACATAGCCTCGCCAACCAGAACTCATTAGCACAACCCACATTGTGCTTTTTCTTAAAGGTACCTTCACACATAACGATATTGTTAACGATATCGTTGCTTTTTGTGACGTAGCAACGATATCGTTAATGAAATCGTTATGTGTGACAGCGACCAACGATCAGGCCCCTGCTGGGAGATCGTTGGTCGCTGACTAAAGTCCAGAACTTTATTTCGTCGCTGGACTCCTACTGACATCGCTGGATCGGCGTGTGTGACACCGATCCAGCGATGTCTTCACTGGTAACCAGGGTAATCATCGGGTAACTAAGCGCAGGGCCGCGCTTAGTGACCCGATGTTTACCCTGGTTACCATCCTAAAAGTAAAAAAAAACAAACACTACATACTTACCTAACGCTGTCTGTCCTCCAGCGCTGTGCTCTGCTCTCCTCCTGCACTGGCTGTGAGCGTCGGTCAGCCGGAAAGCAGAGTGGTGACGTCACCGCTCTGCTTTCCGGCCGCTGTGCTCACAGCCAGTACAGGAGGAGTGCAGAGCACAGCGCTGGAGGACAGACGGCTGTAGGTAAGTATGTAGTGTTTGTTTTTTTTTACTTTTAGGATGGTAACCAGGGTAAACATCGGGTTACTAAGCGCGGCCCTGCGCTTAGTTACCCGATGTTTACCCTGGTTACCGGCATCGTTGGTCGCTGGAGAGCGGTCTGTGTGACAGCTCTCCAGCGACCAAACAGCGACGCTGCAGCGATCCGGATCGTTGTCGGTATCGCTGCAGCGTCGCTTAATGTGAAGGGGCCTTAAGGCCACCAAGCAAATGTCGGCCGACTCTGATGATATGGGGGTGCTGGCCGATTGATGGTTGGGCGGTCAATTTAACATGTCTCATTTTGGACTGGTAATTGCATTGTTACCCCAAAGATAAGAGACTTGCCAATGTGTCAGTCTGCAGCTTTCCCACAAAGAACACAGAAGCATTAGGCTGAGATAGCGATCCTGTGTATGGAGGAAAAGGCTAACATGGCTTTCAAAAGATTGGCAGGAGCATCGCTGGGCCAAAAGATATATAATTTGTATGGCCAGCTCTACTCAATAGTTTCCCGTGGAATAGAGCAGACTCATAGATAGAGACACAGGTTCCCTCTATGCTACGTATTAGCAATCTCAGGATCTCCGATATAATTGACTCTCCGTTATCTGCCACTGTTAGCCCCCTCTGCAAACCCATTACCATCTTCCAAACCCTGAATTTTTTAGTAGCATCAAGTCACTGTAACCCAGATCAAAAATGTCTTCCAGGCCTGTACATCATGTTTCATATATTTAAAGTCTCCCTAACCCTTGCTGTAGCCCCGGAAAGACAGTGGCCAATGATCACTCTAAAGGCATAATTCAATTTGTCCAGAAGGACCTGGCATTTACACTGAACTCAAATGTCAAGACCAGCTATTTTACATTTAGGCATCTGACCCTTCTACTAAATCCACCTCTAATCTCAAAAACATCAAGAAATTAAATATTTGCCAAATTCCCTTGTCCCTGTTCCCAACTGGTGGTGACAAAAAGACAGATATTCAGTTTGATGTACAGAAAGTTGACAACTATAAAATACATAAGATAACTCCATGCCTAAGGCACCATTACCTTACTCTCCCTTCTTCTTCTTCAGCAGCACTTGGGTGTTGTATTTAAACTTTTTATCGGTGGATATCTAAAGAACTTGCCATTCTCCACAACTCAAGCTCTTTCTTCATCTTTTTTAACTGTAATTTGGGGTGTTGCTTTACTAATCTTAAATAGGCTTGTCACCTGGAATGTCACAGGTATACCACGACATAGAGGGGCCAGAAAACAACTGTGTCTGGTTTCACAAACTCCTGCACTTGTTAGAAGCTGTTGTGAATTCTGTTGTCAGGCTCCCTCCTGTGGTCATGAATGGTACTTCGGCTGGTTCTGTCCATGGACTTTCTCTGGTGCCTGTGGGTGTTTCTGAGTTTCCTTCCACAGGTGACGAGGCTAATTCATTAGTGGACTGCTCTATTTAACTCCACTTGGATCTTTGTCCCATGCCAGCTGGCTATGTAGTACTTTGGCTCTAGTTCGCTCTTGGATCGTTCTGAGTTCCTGTTGCTCCAGCAGAAGCTAAGTTCCTCTGTGATATTTTGTTTATTTGCTATTTTTTCTGTCCAGCTTGTTTTTGTTAAATTTTGCCTTGCTTGCTGGAAGCTCTGGGACGCAGAGGGGGCGCCTTCCGCACCGTGAGTCGGTGCGGAAGGTATTTTTCCTAGCACTCTCTGCGTGGTCTTTTGTAGGTTTTTGTGCTGACCGCAAAGTAACCTTTACTATCCTCGGTCTGTTCAGTAAGTCGGGCCTCACTTTGCTAAATCTATTTCATCTCTGTGTTTGTGTTTTCATCTTAACTCACAGTCATTATATGTGGGGGGCTGCCTTTTCCTTTGGGAAATTTCTCTGAGGCAAGGTAGGCTTATTTTTCTATCTTCAGGGCTAGCAAGTTTCTTAGGCTGTGCCGAGTTGCATAGGGAGCGTTAGGCGCAATCCATGGCTATTTCTAGTGTGTTTTGTTAGGTTTAAGGATTGCGGTCAGCAGAGTTCCCACGTCCCAGAGCTTGTCTTTATTATCAGTAACAACCAGGTCCATTATTTGTCCACCACCGGATCATAACAAGAAGCACTTGACTATCGATTAAACAGTGAAGATTTTTCCTTGCTAGCAGTGCAAGGGTTAATCTGTTCAGTTGGAGGTCCTAGGCTTTCCTACTTGGATAGTCTCAGCTGTTCAGTGTTGGCCACTCAACTCTGCTATATATGCTGCCTCTGGCACTTAGGGATAGTTCTTATTGCCTGGTTCTGAAGTTGGAGGTGTTTTATGGTTGGAGCAAGAGTTTGGAGATTGTCCTGGACATGGTTGCTTGAAGTTTTGTGTGCACTTCCTTATCCTCTCCTATTTGGTTTCTCCTTTTGTAAACTCCCCTGTGTCCCACTCTGGTGTGTGTATTTTGTAAGGTTGTATTTTCATTTATCCCTGTCCATCTTAACTTGTTTGTCTGGTTAGTGTGTTCCTATACACTACTGCGTCCCACTACTCTGGGTGGGGGAGGGGACAGATCAAGGTAGATATAGAAGCATAGCAAGGAACAACAACCCAGCATCTCCACCTTCAGGAGTAATCCTGGGGACAGTAATCCAGATCCTACACCATGTATGGAAACCCTTACATGTCACAGCCTCATATGCTGTACCACAGGTGCTATTCTCACTAGTCAGTTCACGGGGACATCTTAATGACACCAATCAGGTCATTTGGATGCTCAGCATCAACATGACAAAGAAACTCCTATGCTGTCCTGAACTCAAATGTTAGCCATGAAAAAGGTTACAAAACTTGACCAGAAAAAATATCAGATTAGACTATTCCTTTTTCGAAGACTCCTGCCCACTTCTTTGTGTGGGAAAACTATCTGGCAACTTCAGAGACATATCTTACAACATATTAATTCTATCAATACCCATCAGGAAACTCCTGTATCTCGTTATATTAAGATTAGAGTTGAGTGAATTTCTTTGGGTCCCCGCTTATTCGGCAAGCTAAAGCGCTTGCCGAATAAGCTGCAGAGGAAACCCGAATACATTGAGCGCATCGGCTGATCAGCCCCACAGCTGTATGTGTCGCGGCTGTGTTACTGTCACAGGACATGCATGGACAGCCTGTGTGTTGGGCTCTCCATGCATGTAGCCGGTGCGCCCCATGTGTCCGGGTTCCCTCTGCAGCTTATTCGGTGAGCGCTATAGCTTGCCGAATAAGTGGGGACCCGAAGAAATTCGCTCAACTCTAATTAAGATCACAATCAAAATTCTTTGACTTAAAAATGTTGTCATTTCCAAGATCAAGCCCAAGAAAGGACAAATTACATCAATTATTCTTGAGAGGAAGTCAAATAGAACTTTCGACTGAAATTCTGGAGTCCAGGAAGTCTAAATGAAGATTTTACAATAATTAATTAACTTTCTGCAATAATAACTTGAATCTTCAGATACAGGATTTATGTTATTTTATTTACAATTTCTAAAACACTTTACGTAGCATAGCATCAGAAACAATTATGTTATTGAGAATATCGAATAATAGAATATAATCACAGGGTCATTATATACATTTTTTTCTATTTATCTCCTTTTGGGTCATGCAAGTACAGCCATAAATGTTGGGCTATGTGATTGATAATTTGTGTAGTTAATAGTAATCCTATTTTTCAGGGCCTTTAATAACTAATTGAAGCAATTTAATGATCTCATTAGTTCAGCGTACAGATGTCAGAAGTCTTTCTTTTTCTTGTACCATTTTTTATGGAATTTTTCTATTTACGCTGTGTTTGTGATGCTGTATTTCTGGGAGGCACTGTGATTGCAGCTATCCAGGTTGGATGTCCATCTTTTGGATTGAGCGGACAATTCTAGGTGGTTTTGGTGCATGTGTGTGGCTAGTGGCAGTACTCAGAGGCAAGCAGAATCTACTGTGAGAGTCAAAGTAGAAAATTGGTATGATCAAGCCGGGAAGGGTTCAAGCTGATAAAATGGTCGGTCCTGTGTGAGAACTTGAGTACCACCTGAGAAAGTAAACTGTTGGCCCAGCAGCGACTCAAATGACTGATAATGGATAGATGAACATCCCTTGCTCAACTAGTGAAGACCACAGTATTAAGTGCCATCACGATGATGTCATATATCCTCTTTCTTTTGCCTTCAAAAACTCTAACCGCTCCCTTTTGCCTAGGAACATAAAACCAAAGAAATGAGCTGGAGCATAAGCTAACCTGTAGTAAGTAAATTAGTAAATAGTAATAGTACATGTAAATAACATGGGGCACTTAGTTAACACTATTCTGAGCAAAAAATCGTAAAAGCCTTCCCACCGTGACAAGGTGTACCCATCAGGACGGTCCTATTCTGTTACTCGTATTAAAACCTCTCATTGTGTCAGCCAACCTCAATGTAGGTAAGGGTAGAGCGTGACAGGGGCATTACTGTTCAGCCTCCTGTCCGAGTGCTTATGTAGAGTCCCACCTACTTCTTCAGTCTTCATATTCTATGGTAGAAGGCTGAATTTATATCCAATTCATTGCTATGTCCAACTCTGCTGGAAAACAAAGGCACCTATCAAGACATCTATAACTTCTTAGAACATGATGATCCACCTTAAATCATTGAAAATCCAACAAGAAAAGGATGCCAAGGTGTCAGGACTTGGCATTACCAAATCAAATCCTACAACAATATCACAAGTACAAGTAGTAATGCCATCACTTTCGACATCCAGTTCATAGGACGGTCCTGTAAAAAGCAAAAATTGAGAACTTTATGCAGAAGGAAGATCAAATTGGCCAATAACTTTTCCTCGAAGATCCCCAGCAATCAGTTGCTCTTTGACTTGATCAAAAAGATTTACAGCATCCTGGTCCAGCAGCACCTGTGAACCTACATCTATCTGTGGCATCACCTGCATCTTTTCTGGTCTTGATGTCATGATCAGAAAAAGTACAGGGGATGCCGCAGATATTAGAAAGGCTCCAGTATGGGAGCTACTGACTTCCAATGAGGCCGCTGACCCAGGGCCCTGAAAATCTTTTTTAGTTAACTCTAGCTGTGATATTAGAGAAAACCCAGAAGCAAAGGATCAAGTTTCCTCTCATAGAAATGAAACATAATAAACACTTTTCCCAGTGGGCCAGCTATGAAAAGTATGAATGTGCTGTAGGAAAGGAAGTGGTATAGTCCTGGGCGGGAGGTATGTGTCACCGAGATGTCTAGCAACGGTGATGTAAGTCCTGGAGATGAAAGGTTCTAGCAAGAACAGGTTGCTGAGAAGTTTTCAATGCGACCACATGCTGAATCCAGGTTGTCGAAGAGACCAGAAGAACTTGTGTAGGAATGGTTGCTCCCGTAGCTCCAGTCCAGGCTTTGCAGGTCCTATTTAAAGTAGTTGAGCTGTCTCAGAAATGGTTTATCTGTGGGAGGAGGAAAAAACCTGTGAGAGTTGATCAGTCTCTGACAGAATCAGAGAGAGTTGACTCAGTTGTGAACGGGTGAGCTCGCTCTGGTGTACAATACCCGCAGTATAGGAACCGTTTTGCTTTTGTTCACCTTTTTGCCAAGTAAAGGCTGTTTTTTTTGTTTGGAATTCTCCCTGAGTTTATGAAAGCAATAAACTTCACATGTTTGGATCAGATCGCATTGCCTGTGTTCGCTACTGATTGCCAAAGAGCACGAATCCCTACCGTGCCAACAGTGCTCTTGTTTTCCATTCTCTGCTTTAGACTGCTAAGACCTCAAGAGTGCGGGATGCTCTTGTTTGCCATTCTCTGCTTTGGACTGCCAAGACCTCCAGAGTGTGGAATGCTCTTGTTTGTCATTCTCTGCTTTGGACTGCCAAGACCTCCATAGTGTGGGATGCTCTTGTTTTCCATTCTCTGCTTTAAACTGCCAAGACCTCGAGAGATGGGGATACTCTTGTTTGCCATTCTCTGGTTTGGACTGCCAAGACCTCCAGAGAGCTGGATGCTCTTGTTTGCGATTCTCTGCTTTGCACTGCCAAGTCCTCCAGAGCAGGGGTGTCAAACTGCATTCCTCGAGGGCCTCAAACCATGCGTGCTTTCAAGATTTCCTTAGCATTGCACAAGGTGCTGGAATCATTCTCTGCAGGTGATTAAATTATCACCTGTGCAATGCAAGGAAATCCGGAAAACATGACCTGCTTGCAGCCCTCGAGGAATGCAGTTTGACACCCCTGCTCCAGAGTGTGAGATGCTTTTGTTTGCCATTCTCTGCTTTGGACTGCCAAGACCTCCAGAGTGTGGAATGCTCTTGTTTGCCATTGTCTGCTTTGGACTGCCAAGACCTCCAGAGTGTGGAATGCTCTTGTTTGCCATTCTCTGCTTTGGACTGCCAAGACCTCCATAGTGTGGGATGCTCTTGTTTTCCATTCTCTGATTTAGACTGCCAAGACCTCAAGAGTGGGGGATGCTCTTGTTTGCCATTGCCTGCTTTGGACTGCCAAGATCTCCACATTGGGGTATGCTCTTGTTTGCCATTGTCTGCTTTGGACTGCCAAGATCTCCACATTGGGGGATGCTCTTGTTTGCCATTGTCTGCTTTGGACTGCCAAGACCTCCAGAGTGTGGAATGCTCTTGTTTGCCATTGTCTGCTTTGGACTGCCAAGACCTCCAGAGTGGGGGAAGCTCTTGTTTGCCATACTCTGATTTGGACTGCCAAGACCTCCAGAGTGTGGAATGCTCTTGTTTGCCATTGTCTGCTTTGGACTGCCAAGACCTCCAGAGTGTGGAATGCTCTTGTTTGCCATTCTCTGCTTTGGACTGCCAAGACCTCCATAGTGTGGGATGCTCTTGTTTTCCATTCTCTGATTTAGACTGCCAAGACCTCAAGAGTGGAGGATGCTCTTGTTTGCCATTGTCTGCTTTGGACTGCCAAGATCTCCACATTGGGGTATGCTCTTGTTTGCCATTGTCTGCTTTGGACTGCCAAGATCTCCACATTGGGGGATGCTCTTGTTTGCCATTGTCTGCTTTGGACTGCCAAGACCTCCAGAGTGTGGAATGCTCTTGTTTGCCATTGTCTGCTTTGGACTGCCAAGACCTCCAGAGTGTGGAATGCTCTTGTTTGCCATTGTCTGCTTTGGACTGCCAAGACCTCCAGAGTGGGGGATGCTCTTGTTTTCCATTCTCTGCTTTAGACAACGGATGTTTGTCCTAAATAGTGAGTACTAAATAATCACTTCTATTATCCCACTTATAAATGCTACTTTTGCATAAGAAACTATTTAACACATACATACAATTAATTGAAATAGTAATGCAAGAAAAAGTTCTAGAAACATCAGAGCTTTACAAAAATAGACCTGACTTCATCGCTTATTTGATTGCTGCTGTCTTCTGATTTGTTTCACCCTATGATTTTGATGTCATCACATTGTCAGTAGATTGCAAACAATAACATCTTCATGTAATGACATTGCTCCGTACAATAGACAAATGATTGCCAGACACTAACATTATCTGTTCTGTTGGTAAAATGTCTACATTTTGGGTACAACATTAAGAATTCAAAGGTGAATAAAAGATAAAAACATCAAATTATTATGTCATTTATTTCTTTTCTTAATGTGCTAATGTAGGGAAAAGTATTATAGCTGTTATATACTTGTAGAAAGCATTATTATAGAACTCCTATTCTTATACTGTACATAGTAGCACTATGTACAGAATTGTTAGGCAATATGTATTTTTTAATGATTCATTTTATTATTCAACAACGACAGCACTGTTATTCAATCCAAAAGGTTAATAAACCTGAAGTTTGAATATTTAAGAAAGTAAAAGTGAGGTTTTACCTTTCTTAGGACAATATTGATGAATGCAGAATTATTGGACAACTGATACTGTACAGAATCATTATGTAACTAAATGAAAAACATACATTTTCCATATCATCTGTTAAATTGTGAATTATAACAAAACAACTTAAAATGTACAAAATACATTTCTGACATTTAAAAAAATAATAATTAGTGACCAACATAGTCATATGGCCATCCTTCTTAATAATAATAATAATTAGGGTTGAGCGAAACGGGTCGGCCATTTTCAGAAGTCGCCGACTTTTGGCAAAGTCGGGTTTCATGAAACCCGACCCGACCCCTGTATGGGGTCGGCCATGAAGTCGGCGATCTTCTGAATCTGGTATCCGATACCGAGTTCCGATATGTTTGCAATATCGGAAATCGGTATCGGAATCCATATTTAAGTGTTAAATAAAGAATTAAAATAAAAAATATCGCTATACTCACCCTCGGACGCGCCCTGGTACTAACCGGCAGCCTTTCTTCCTTCAAATCAGCGCTTGCAGGACCTTGCGGTGACGTCGCGGCTTGTGATTGGTCGCGCGACCGCCCATGTGACCGCTCGCGCGACCAATCACAAGCCGCGACGTCACCGCAAGGTCTTGGAAGCGCTGATTCTTAGGAAGGAAGGCTGCCGGAAAGAAGCAGGGCGCGTCCGAGGGTGAGTATATCCCTAATAGGAATATACTCACCCTCGGACGCGCCCTGCTTCTTTCCGGCAGCCTTCCTTCCTAAGAATCAGCGCTTGCAGGACCTTGCGGTGACGTCGCGGCTTGTGATTGGTCGCGCGAGCAGTCACATGGGCGGTCGCGCGACCAATCACAAGCCGCAACGTCACCGCAAGGTCCTACAAGCGCTGATTCGAAGGAAGGAAGGTTCCCGGTTAGTACCAGGGCGCGTCCGAGGGTGAGTATAGCGATATTTTTTATTTTAATTCTTTATTTTACACTTAAATATGGATCGCAGGGCCTGAAGGAGAGTTTCCTCTCCTTCAGACCCTGGGAACCATTGGAAATCCAATGCACTGCATTGGGTTTCGAGTTTCGGCCGACCCCGACCCCGACTTTTTTATAGGATCGGCCGATTTCGTGAAACCCGACCCGATCCTATAAGGCTATATTCACACTTTGCGGATTTTGCTGCGGATCCGCAGCGGATTTGACCGCTGCGGATCCGCAGCAGTTTCCCATGAGTTTACATTTCAATGTAAACCTATGGGAAACAAAAAACGCTGTGCACATGCTGCAGAAAAATCCGCGCGGAAACGCTGCGGATTACATTCCGCAGCATGTCACTTCTTTTCTGCGGATTTTCAGCTGCTCCAATAGAAAACTGCAGTTGAAAATCCGCAGAAGAAAACGCAGTAAAAACCGCGATAAATCCGCAGTGAAAACGCGCTGCGGTTTTCACTGCGGATTTTGGAATTCTGCTGCGGAAAAATCCGCAGTGGAATCTGCAAAGTGTGAACATAGCCTAAAAGTAAAAGTCGCTCAACCCTAATAATAATAATAATAATAATAATAATAATAATATTCCTTCTTTTCACTAAGAATCATATGTTCCATCCATGGAGTTTGGCAATCTCTAGACGTCCTTTACACATCCGTATAAAACTGACAATGGAAAAAATAGTATCGGTGTTATCAGTATTTTGGATCAGTGTGTCATCCGTGTTTTTCCGGTGTGGATAAGGAAAGAATGAAATTACAAACTTCTCCTATACTTTACATTGTTTAACACGTGCAGAACACGCGGATGCCATCCGTGTGCTTAGGAGTTTTTCACAGACCCATAAACTTGTATTGGCCCCTGTCATCCGTGCTGCCAGAAAGAAACAGACAGGTTTCCATGTAAAAGAGAGCAACATGGGAAATCCAAACTTTATAACGTTGTTAAATGAGATAATTTATCAAAGGGTTGTTTTTGTAACAAAGTATCTAACGGGACTGTGCGTCCTTATGGAAAGGAGGAAACGCAACATTTTTTCCATACTCGTGATTTTTTCGACAGTCTGTTCCGTAGACCTCTTGACACAGGAAAATTCCCTGTTACTACCCATTTCCCGCTCTCATCCATTCTACTCTCTTTGGGTCCAAAAATGGTCCCACTAAGTAAGAGAAAGATCATTAACAATGGCACAAGACGGCACCGCCAGTTATTCATCTTTCTAATCTTATGGAGGCGAGGGAGTCTGGGAGAGTTCACTTGAGGATTTCCAACATTAATAATGGAATTAGAGCGGGGTGACATCATGAAAACAGAGCCGTTATTAACGAGGAGGCCCTTGCTACCCAGGGTTTCCTCAAACAGGGCTCCTGTGAATCCATATTAGAAGATTCGGTCACTAAGGAAGCGATCTCCCCTTCCTCCTTTTTTGTAGAACTACCAGATGCACTCAGAGAAAGAAATACAGAGGCTAACCCTTTCCCTCACCAGCACCAATGGGGTGAACACCACAATGAGGGGAGGGGACTTGAGGATCACATTCTCAAATAAAATGTAACCCCCTTTCTAAAAAGCCCAATGAAAGTGACACATTTATTCACAACAATAGGGAGGCATAACACAAAAAAAGAAAAAAAAATCAAGAGTAGAGAAAAAAGAGGGGGACAACATACTCACAAAAAGGTCCTGGTATTAGTAGGTCTAATAAATTGGGGCAAATCTCCTGTTTTTCATATCCTTAAATGGCTAAGGACTTTTACGTTATCTAGGCACAAACTATCATGGTTGGAAATGGAAGTACTGGGGAAAGGTTTATCATTTCATTGGTCTGCTAGAATGGATTTGTTTGAAATGTTTCTAGATCTAAGCTAATTTTTTAGTAATATCAAACATTTCGAAATAATAAAATGGAAAGGAAAGGACAATAGAGTCAAAGAGCTCAGATTTATTAAGGATAATTGTGAGTCATTTATGGATTGATGAATGGAGCCATTCACACCATGTTAACCATGCTGTTGTCTTTGGTCTGGGGAGACTGATTTTGAACTTTGGTATTTTTTGGGGTGTTCAAGATGCGGTTCTGAAACTTGTGGTTGATTGACTTAAATGAGGATGGGTCGGTCGGCCACGGGTTTCAGAGCCGCATCTTGAATATTTTAAAGAATATTGAAGTTCAAGGTCGGTCGTTTTTGACCGAAGACAAAAGCAGGGTTAAGAAAGACGATCATTTTATCTCTTCTAGATAGTGAAGGTCTATACATTATGGATAAAAGATTGCCCTAAAAAAACTCAAGGAGAGGGAGGACATTATTGTGAAAAAAATCAGACAAGGGAGGAGGGGATAGTTCTTATAGATGTGGAGCATTACCAAATGAAGGCGAATATGATCCTTGGAGACAGTCTTAAATATAGGAACTTAGACCGTGACCCTTTACCATTTTTCATGCTGCAGTTTAATCAGTTTGTGTAAGGACCTATGAAAAAGATATATGAAACAAAGAGCAGAGAGATTTTATAAAGAATTTCCACCCCTTTAGTACTTATTTTTACTTCCTTCCGAAGTTATATAGGAATGCGTCCCAACCACCAGGTAGCCCAATTATAGCTAAGTGTAATAGTCTGACAAGTGGGTTTATGGAGTATCTAGATACACTAGAGAAGAAATTATCCAGCTGAAGGCGGAGGCGGCTAAAACTTTGTAAAGCTTTATTTGACAACTAAAAAAAGTATAAGTATGAAACTCATTGATGGTTTCCGGAAGCGGTTGGTCGCAGATATTTTGGCTAAAGGTTGTGCAAAAAAGTATTAGGCTGAGGGTGCCAATACTTTTGTCTGGCCCATTTTTGGAGTTTTGTGTGAAATGATCAATGTTTTGCTTTTTGCTTCATTCTCTTTTGTGTTTTTTCATTTAAGACAAATTAAATGAAGACATTGATACCAAATAATTTGTGTTTGCAATCATTTTCAGGAAGAAACTGAGTATTATCTGACAGAATTGCAGGGGTGTCAATACTTTTGGCCATGACTGTATAAGGATAAAGGGTATGCCTTAATGCAGGAGAAAGAGATGTTAGACATGCAGTTGTATTACACATAGGCAAAAAACCTTTTAAGTAAGATTACTTTCTTATGTATAGTAAATCCATTTTGAGCACTCTCGCTTGGTCGACTTTGAGGCAGTGGAGGTTTTAATCGGTGGTATCTCAGGGTGACGTTGCCATGCATCTGAGGAACAGTGAGGGTTCAGTCTTAAAATCTGTGGTTACCAAGGAGAAGGTGCGTCTTCTATGCCACTGTTGTGGTGAAGGACGTGACCAGAAGATTATGAGACTTGCCAGCATCACGGGGAGGTAAGGCGTTCTCCTCCCCCCCAAGTGTGTAAGCAAGATAATTCAACTAATAAGGTGTTATTTCTTTCCCATGAAGTGGTGTTGGCTGGTGCTCCTCTTTTTTTTTATTACCTGAATTTCTGACTACAGGGTGAACAGTGTGGAAGCTGTAGGCTGATTCAACACAATGGAGGCTGATTTTTTGTATATGCTTGGCTATGGTGCCACTCACAAAGTGTAAGTCATATTTATACATTTTTCAATCATTCCAAACATCCAATTGGAAGCGCTGCGTGTCAGACTCTTTCTTTTTTGCTTCTTACCTTAATCTGTTCACAATCACCTTTTTGGGCAGCACCAACTACAGCCTCCCAGACATTGATCAGAGAGGTGACTGTTCTCCTTCACTGTAAATCTCCCATATAAGAAGATGGGGCAGGGCGATTATTTTCTCATCTCTAAGGCCTTTAGTGGCATAGAGCAGTGGGGACTTTGATGCTGAGATGGAGCCTTGTCCTGCAGAACAATCCTGGTTTTCTTGAAAGATGCAGACTTTTTCTTGTACTACTGCTAGAAGAAAGTGTCTTCTAAACACTGGCAGTACGTTTTGGAGTTGATTTTGAGTCCATCTTCAACCAAAAATGGTCCAACTAGCTCATGTTCAATCCCAGCTCATAGCAGTACCCCACCTCCACTTTGCTGGTGTCTGAGTTGGGCTCAAAGGACCCCAGTTCAAACTTTTGAATAGAGCAGCACCCACCTCATCATTTCACCGGCCCTGTTCCCACCCCTAACAACTCATTTTTCCATTCTACCCATTTCTTATATCGTGGCACCTCCGCATCCCCACTCAAGCTTATTATACTGCAGCAGTCAATACCACATCACCCAGTCAACATCAACCCTCACCAGCTATAGATGAGCTTATTGACAATGTGAGGCAGAGGCTTCCTCGCTGAAAGAAGACTGCTGCTTTTATCTGGGCCCCCAATCCTTATGTTCCAATTCCAGTCTCTGGGTCAGGATTCGAACCCAGGCGGCAACTCTTCCCTCTGATTTATTCAGTTCGCTGGACAGTTCCTTGCTAAATCAGATACTAGTACCTGTGTTGTTCTTGATGTCTCCAACCTGAGTTCTTGGCGTCTTCACCCCAAGTTCCTGATTGGCTCACCATGTGATCTCCTGATTGAACACCCTACTTAAACCTGGCACTGCACTTCCTTCATTGCGAGATTATTGAGCTCCTAGCCTTTAATCTAGCTTTTTTCCACCTGCTGCATATCCTCAATATTCTACTGCTGCACCGTGTACCGACCTCTGGCTATTTCCTGACTATGTTACCTGCTTATCCTCCGAACTATACTGCTGCTCCATGTACCAACCTCTGGCTATATCCTGACTATGATTCCTGCATATCCTCAAGATCCTACTGCTGTTCCATGTACTGACCTCTGGCTATATCCTGACTACGATACCTGCCGTTGCTGCCCCTAGTGGTTGCAATATCACTGCTCTAACTTAGGTCAGTCCTTAACACTCTGGTTGTATCTATTATAAAGATTAACAAGATCTCAATGGATTCAGTGTTAACTGTTAAACATCAGAAGCATAAATTGATTGAATCTCTGGTACCAGGTTCGAATTCTTCTGAAGTTCATTATGGAATATTTTTGAATCAAGATGATCATTGGTTGGAAAAAATTTTAAAAATTATGTTTTTTTCGCTGACTGATTGCAGATCTTCCTTGTATTCTAAAAAGACGGCCATTTTTAACATTTTCATCCAATAAACTTCAACCATAACTACCAAGCAGCATGCCCGCTGTCTTGGGGTCATATTAGACACCGAACTTTCCTTTACGCTCTATATCTGATCACTCACTCGCTCCTGTCACCTGCATCTTAAAAACATCTCCAGAATCCCACCTTTTCTCACCTTTGAAACTGCTAAGGCTCTTACTGTCGCTCTTATTCATTCTCGTTTGGACTACTGCAACTCTCTTCTGATCGGTCTCCCTCTTACCAAACTTTCTCCTCTCCAATCCATCTTGAATGCGGCAGCCAGGGTCATATTTCTGTCCAGCTGCTTCACCGATGCCTCCATCTTGTGGCAGTCATTACACTGGCTACCCATTCGCTACAGGGTCCAGTATAAACTCATCTCTCTCACCCACAAAGCTCTCCACAGTTCTGCACCGCCTTATATCTCATCTCTGCCTATAGCCCTACACATGCCCTCCATTCTACAAATGACCTAAGTCTAACATCCCCCGTAATCCGAATCTCGCACCTCCGTCTCCAAGACTTGCTGCGTCAGCTCTCTGGAATGCTCTTCCCCAGACGATCAGACTGATACCTAGCCCCGAACTATTCAAGCGCACTTTGACAACCCATCTCTTCAAACAAGCCTACCACATCAACTACTCAGTAAACTAACTTTGTCCTGTTCCCTCCTTCCAAATATTATTCTGAATCTGCACCCTACTATTCATCTGTCTCCACACCCTCCATGCACACGATAACTGCACTTGATACTTGACAATTGCACTTAAACACACGGGCTGATGACCGGATCATGCAGCTTTATATGAAAATCCCTATTTACTATAATTGCCAGACCTGAAATAACAATCACTTTTCACCTATTGTGTCCCCCCATTTCCTTGTAGATTGTAAGCTTGTGAGCAGGGACCTCACCCCTAATGTCACTGTTTAAATTATCTTAACTTGTATTGAATTTATTGTCTGTACATGTCCCCGCTTAATTGTAAAGTGCTGCGGAATATGTTGGCGCTATATAAATAAAAATTATTATTATTATTATTATTATTAGTCCTCAAAAGATTTGACAATGAAAGTGCGGTCTCAACATTTTTCTAGTAAGATCATCCATCCTTTACCCAGCATCACAGAACAAGTATGAATAGTAAAGAATGAAATGGACTAAAATGTGTATGGCTGCATCAGAGGAACTATCACTCACCGGAAGATAATGATAAAGAAACTAATAGTGATGAGCGAGCGAGCTCCTCACTGCTCGTTACTCGCTCAAGCATCATTGTGCTCGAGATGCTTGTTACTCGGCAAGTATTTTTTAATGTTTGAGCACAAGTGCGAGTCCCAGATTGGTTGTTTTTTAGACAGCCTATAAACATGCAAAGTTTGCCTGCCAGTTACTGTAATGCCGTAGACATCTTGGTTGCGGCATTTTTGTACTTGGCTGCATAGCATCATCGGGTTTATATAAGACCCGTAACGTCATGCTTGGCACACTAACCTGGAAAAAAGAAGAGACGAGGGAGGTGCTACTGAATTGACTAGAGCCTTTTAGCTCTGTATAGTCAGGGATTACACAACAGTTATATTTCTGTTAACTGCAACAACCGTCCTTATTAGGGCTAATTATAAGCAATATTCATACTGATGTTAGCAGCAATTAGGGCGATATTGTGCTCAAAGAATAGTGTAGGACAGGATATGGTGAATTTTAGTCCCTTTATGCAGCAACTCATACAAAAAAGTCCTTCTCAGGGATAATAATATTATTTTTGCTGTTAATCCTGCAAATTGTTCTGAGCAGGGAAATATTGTATGCCATTTATACTGCACTAGTTGTGCATACAAATAAAAAAAACCTGGGCTGGTTGCTTAGAAATAGCATCTTATGGGGCTCTTACACTGTAAAAAGTCCATCTGAGGTGGGCACATTTTCCTGTGATACTAATCCTTCAAAGTTTCCTCAACAGGAATATATCATACATAATTTAAAATGGGCAAGGCGCACGACAATAGAGACAAAAGTGGATGTGATGGTGATCTCAGAGGCCGAGGTGAAACTGTGCCTGTTGCAGGAGCACAAGAAATAAACACATCATGTTGACCTAGCTTCCTGTCCCACTTTTTAGGAGGGTGCAAACACCACTCATGAAGCCAAACCAGCGTGAAAAGGTTGTTGGATGGAAAGCAGATTATGCCTCCCGTCACTTGCACCACCCTGTCTTTTATGCCTCCCGTCACTTGCACCACCCTGTCTTCAACATGATCCAGTCTAAGTAGCGGAGCTTCTTGACCACATGATCTTCAACGAAGACGAGGTGGTGGGTGATGAAGTCACTGATGCAACTTGGGAAGGTGACATGCAGAGTGAGGAAAGCAATGCACAGGAGGAGGGACCTGCAGCACAGCAGGCAGGAAGAGGCAGTGGGGTGGTCAGAGACACAAGGCAGGCAACTGTTTGCCAGAGCACCAACATGGGTGAAGTTGCCAAGCTAAGGGATAGGTGTTCCCGAGTCTGGTTCTTTTTTAAGCACAGTGCAATTAACCATAAAAAGGCCATTTTAACGCCTTCATGACCCAGCCTATTTTGACCTTAATGACCTGGCCGTTTTGTGCAATTCTGACCAGTGTCCCTTTATGAGGTAATAACTCAGGAACGCTTCAACGGATCCTAGCGGTTCTGAGATTGTTTTTTCGTGACATATTGGTCTTCATGTTAGTGGTAAATTTAGGTCAATAAATTATGCGTTTATTTGTGATAAAAACGGAAATTTGGCGAAAATTTTGAAAATTTCGCAATTTTCACAATTTGAATTTTTATTCTGTTAAACCAGAGAGTTATGTGACACAAAATAGTTAATAAATAACATTTCCCACATGTATACTTTACATCAGCACAATTTTGGAAACAAAATTTTTTTTTGCTAGGAAGTTATAAGGGTTAAAATTTGACCAGCGATTTCTCATTTTTACAACGAAATTTACAAAACCATTTTTTTAGGGACCACCTCACATTTAAAGTCAGTTTACGGGGTCTATATGGCTGAAAATACCCAAAAGTGACACCATTCTAAAAACTGCACCCCTCAAGGTGCACAAAACCATATTCAAGAAGTTTATTAACCCTTCAGGTGCTTCACAGCAGCAGAAGCATCATGGAAGGAAAAAATGAACATTTAAATTTTTAGTCACAAAAATTATCTTTTAGCAACAATATTTTTGATTTCACAATGGTAAAAGGAGAAACTGAACCACGAAAGTTGTTGTCCAATTTGTCCTGAGTACGCTGATACCTCATATGTAGGGGTAAACCACTGTTTGGGCGCATGGCAGGGCTTGGAAGGGAAGGAGCGCCATTTGACTCTTTAACGGACACCATGTCACGTTTGGAGAGCCCCCGTGTGCCTAAAAATTGGAGCTCCCTCACAAGTGACCCCATTTTGGAAACTAGACACCCCAAGGAACTTATCTAGATGCATAGTGAGCACTTTAAACCCCCAGGTGCTTCACAAATTGATCCGTAAAAATGAAAAAGTACTTTTTTTCACAAAACAATTCTTTTAGCCTCAATTTTTTCATTTTCACATGGGCAATAGGATAAAATGGATCCTAAAATTTGTTGAGCAATTTCTCCCGAGTACGTCGATACCTCATATGTGGGGGTAAACTACTGTTTGGGCACACGGCAGGGCTCGGAAGGGAAGGCGCGCTATTTGACTTTTTGAATGGAAAATTAGCTCCAATTGTTAGCGGACACCATGTCGCGTTTGGAGAGCCCCTGTGTGCCTAAACATTGGAGCTCCCCCACAAGTGACCCCATTTTGGAAACTAGACCCCCCAAGGAACTTATCTAGATGCATATTGAGCACTTTAAACCCCCAGGTGCTTCACAGAAGTTTATAACGCAGAGCCATGAAAATGAAAAATAACTTTTCTTTCCTCAAAAATGATTTTTTAGCCTGGAATTTCCTATTTTGCCAAGGGTAATAGGAGAAATTGGACCCCAAATGTTGTTGTCCAATTTGTCCTGAGTACGCTGATACCCCACATGTGGGGGTAAACCACTATTTGGGCGCACGGCAGGGCTCGGAAGGGAAGGCACGCCATTTGGCTTGCCCCTGTGTGCCTAAACATTGGAGATCCCCCACAAATGACCCCATTTTGGAAACTAGACCCCCAAAGGAACTAATCTAGATGTGTGGTGAGGACTTTGAACCCCCATGTGCTTCACAGAAGTTTATAACGCAGAGCCATGAAAATAAAAATAAAAATATTTTCTCAAAAATAATCTTTTAGCCTGCATTTTTTATTTTTCCAAGGGTAACAGGAGAAATTTGACCCCAAAAGATGTTGTCCAGTTTCTCCTGAGTACGGTGATACCCCATATGTGGGGGTAAACTACTGTTTGGGCACATGCCGGGGCTCGGAAGGGAAGTAGTGACGTTTTGAAATGCAGACTTTGATGGAATGCTCTTCGGGCGTCACGTTGCGTTTGCAGAGCCCCTGGTGTGCCTAAACAGTAGAAACCCCCCACAAGTGACCCCATTTTAGAAACTAGACCCCGAAAGGAACTTATCTAGATATGTGGTGAGCACTTTGAACCCCCAAGTGCTTCACAGACGTTTACAACGCAGAGCCGTGAAAATAAAAAATAATTTTTCTTTCCTCAAAAATGATGTTTTAGCAAGCATTTTTTTTTATTTTCACAAGGGTAACAGAAGAAATTGGACCCCAGTAATTGTTGCGCAGTTTGTCCTGAGTATGCTGGTACCCCATATGTGGGGGTAAACCACTGTTTGGGCACACGTCGGGGCTCAGAAGTGAGGGAGCACCATTTGACTTTTTGAATACAAGACTGGCTGGAATCAATGGTGGCGCCATGTTGCGTTTGGAGACCCCTGATATGCCTAAACAGTGGAAACCCTTCAATTCTACCTCCAACACTAACCCCAACACACCCCTAACCCTAATCCCAACACACCCCTAACCCTAATCACAACCCTAACCACAACACACCCCTAACCACAACCCTAATTCCAACCCTAACCCTATGTGCCCACGTTGCGGATTCGTGTGAGATTTTTCAGCATCATTTTTGAAAAATCGCGGGTAAAAGGCACTGCGTTTTACCTGCGGATTTACCGTGGATTTCCAGTGTTTTTTGTGCGGATTTTACCTGCGGATTCCTATTGAGGAACAGGTGTAAAACGCTGCGGAATCCGCACAAAGAATTGACATGCTGCGGAAAATACAACGCGGATTTGGTTTTCCATAGGTTTACATGGTACTGTAAACCTGATGGAACACTGCAGCGAATCCGCAGCGGCCAATCCGCTGCGGATCCACAGCCAAATCCGCACAGTATGCACATAGCCTAATTCTAAAGGTATGTGCACACACTGCGGAAAACGCTGCGGATCCGCAGCAGTTTCCCATGAGTTTACAGTTCAATGTAAACCTATGGGAAACAAAAATTGCTGTACACATGCTGCAGAAAAACTGCACGGAAACGCAGCGGTTTACATTCCGCAGCATGTCGTTTCTTTCTGCGAATTCCGCAGCGGTTTTACAACTGCTCCAATAGAAAATCGCAGTTGTAAAACCGCAGCGAAATGCGCAGAAAAACCGCGTTAAATCTGCCATAAATCCGCAGCGGTTTAGCACTGCGGATTTATCAAATCCGCAGTGGAAAAATCCGCAGAGGACCAGAATACGTGTGCACATACCGCAACCCTAACCCTAACCCTAGTTCTTACCCCAACCTTAGTGGAAGAAAAAAAAAATCTTTATTTTTTTTATTGTCCTTACCTATGGGGGTGACAAAGGGGGGGGGGGTCATTCAGTATTTTTTTTTATTTTGATCACTGTGATAGGTTTTATCGCAGTGATCAAAATGCACTTGAAACAAATCTGCCGGCCGGCAGATTCGGCGGGCGCACTGTGCATGCGCCCGCCATTTTGGAAGATGGCGGCGCCCAGGAAAGAAGACGGACGGACCACGGGAGGCTTGGTAAGTATGATGGGGTGGGAGGGAGCACGGGGGGGGGGTGGATCGGAGCAAGGGGGGTAAATCGGAGCACGGGGGGTGGATCGGAGCACGGGGGGATCGGATCGGAGCACGGGGGGGTGGATTGGAGCACCGGGGGGTGGATCGGACTGCAGGGGGGGTTGATCGCAGTGCAGGGGGGGTGGTTGGAGCACGGGGGTGGGATTGGAGCACGGGGGTGAGCGGACAAGAGCACGGGGGGGGGAGCGGACAGGAGGACAGAGGGGAGCGGAGCAGTGTAAAGGACAGATCGGTGGCTTGGGGGGGCGATTGGTGGGGTGGGGTGGGGGCACATCAGAGTTTCCAGCCATGGCCGATGGTATTGCAGCATCGGCCATGGCTGGATTGTAATAGTTCACCAGTTATAATAGGTGAAATATTACAAATCGCTCTGATTGGCAGTTTCACTTTCAACAGCCAATCAGTGCGATCGTAGCCACGAGGGGGTGAAGCCACCCCCCCTGGGCTAAACTACCACTCCCCCTGTCCCTGCAGATCGGGTGAAATGGGAGTTAACCCTTTCACCGGATCTGCAGGGATGCAATCATTCTATGACACAGCATATGCGTCACAGGTCGGATTGGCACCGACTTTCATGACGCATACGCTGTGTCACAGGTCGGGAAGGGGTTAAACATCTGCCACACCAGCATCAGCAGGGGCAGCAAAACTACCAGCCTGACCACCACCAGCATTCTCAGGCACATGCAAGCAAAGCACCCGGTTACTTGAGCTGAACATCTGGGTCCAGAAACCGTGTCTCTGTCCATGATATAGCTGAAGATGCCTCCCATCTTGCACCTGTCACTGCACACTTGCAACCACCATTAGCAACCAGGTACATGTCCTTGTCCAAGTGCAGCATTCAGTTCTCCGTACCTCAGTCCTTGGAAAGCAAGCGTAAATATGCAGCCACCCACAGGCCACAATACAAAATGGCTACATTTCCATACTGCTTGGTCCGGAAATGTTGCTGTTTGGGCCTGTGAAACCTCACGGCGGCAGCCATTTCTCGGAACTCTGTCCCCAGCTGCCACTATTTCTGTCTGCCATCCCCGCCTTACACAAGCACGTGTCCCAAAAGATCAGACGTGCCCTGACCAGCACTGTTACTGGAAGATACACTTAACCACGGACACCTGGACATGTGCCTATATCTAAAGATGCTACATTTCCCTGATGGCACACTAGGTAAACATTGTGGAAGCCGGGACCCAGTCAAACCCTGTAACAGAACACGTGCTACCGACACAGAAAATTGCGGGCCCTAGTTCAATCTGGGTTCCCCCCACCTTATACAGCAGTTCCTGCACCTCCTCCTCTCTCCATCTTCGAAACATCAACATTAGTTGCGAGCTGGAAGCACTGCAGCACTGCCTCTGACAAGCAGCAACAGGCTCTGCTGAAGCTAATCCGCTTAGATGACAAACCGCTCTCCTCTGCAGAGTTATTGAAAGGTCTATCAGACAAACTGTTCTGTGACTGTCGCCCCTGAACCTACAACCAGGTATGGTCGTGTGTAACAATGGCCATAACCTGAAGACGGCTCTGAAGCTTGACAGCCTCACACATGTACCATGACTGGCCCAGATGCTCAACTTAGTGGTTCAGCAATTTCTCAAAACCTACACATATCTGTTTGAGCTATTTATGAAAGTACGCTGCATGTGTGGCCCTTTCTGCATCAGCTACAGCTGCTGCTGCCCTGGTAATGCTGCAGCAGTGTTTGCAACTTCCAGCTCACGGACTAGTGTGTGATCTCATCATGCATTGGAACTCAATGTTACATATGTTAGCAAGACTTTGTGAGCAGCAGAGGGCAGTAGTTAAATACCAGCTACACCATGTCTGTCAGTATTCCGGTCAGCCTCCGTACATAAGAGCTGATGAGTGGGCATGGATGTCTGACATCTGTAAGGTTCTGCAAGTCTTTGAGGACTTGACCAAGATGGTGAGCGGCGATGACACCATAATCAGTGCCAAAATCCTGCTTCTCTGTCTACTGAAATACTCGCTGCTCACAATTAAAGAGGAGGCTTTGCAGGTGGAGCAAGTTGAGATGGAGCAAGAAACTATACATGGTAATGCTACATCTTTCAGTGTTTTGTTCACAATACTTAAGTTTTGCTGGAGCATAGCTTTCTGAAAATGCAATATGTTCACTTCCTTCTGTAGGAACATGTTATCGTTTCTCAGTCTTCTGGACTTCTCATTTTCAGCAGTTAAGGCTAGTGTTGAGCATTCCGATACCGCAAGTATCAGGTATCGGCCGATATTTGCGGTATCGGAATTCCGATACCGAATTCCGATACTTCCCGCGTATCGGATACCGGAATCGGAAGTTCCCAGAATTCAAATTGAACGCAGCAGCCAATGAGGAATGAATGAAAGTGTGGGCACATCCTGTTTAGCATGGTGGGCATGTAAGTACTGGCAAGGCTTGGATTGGCTGCTGAAATGATGTCACTCTGCACTATAAAAAAGCGCTGCCGCCATTTTGCGCTCACTCTGCTGTGATTTCAGTTAGGGACAGGACGCTGTGTTCTAACTGAGGGCCAGTTGAGCTAGCTAATTGCTTTATTTTCCTTTCCAAAGGCTAATTTAGCAAAACGCTGTGTGTTCTTCACTGTTCACCTTGCTCTTGCCTTGCAGCGCTGTTTTAACAGCGTTCTGCAAGGTCTCTGTGTGTGTGTGTGTGTGTGTGCAGCTCACTCTGTAGTCTGTGTGCAGCCATATACCCGGTTGTATTCAGCTCAGGGGGGGTTCACACTGCCTCACACAGTTGTTCTTTTTTGCTCTTAGTGCAGCCTGCTGCACATTTTTTCTCAAATTTCCTATTAGTGTTTTTCCACCAGTCTCCAGCTCTATTGTGGAAAAACACTACATAGGATAACCTAGAGGGGGGTTTTTGGGCCTTGCAGCGCCGTTTACGGCTGTCTGCACGGTCTCCGTGTGAGCCCAGCTCGCCCTGTAGTCTGTGTGCAGCCATAGCCGGTTGGATTCAGCTCAGGGTTCGTTACTGGCTCATACCTTGAGAAAAATTTTCCTTTTTTTCAAATAGTGCAGCCTGTTTAAAATTTGAAAAAAAAAATTCCTATTAGTGTCTTTCCACTCGTATCCAGCTAAATAGTGGAAAAACACTATATAGGATAACCTAGAGGAGGGTTTTTTGGCCTTGCAGCGCCGTTTACGGCTGTCTGCACGGTCTCCGTGTGAGCCCAGCTCGCCCTGTAGTCTGTGTGCAGCCATAGCCGGTTGGATTCAGCTCAGGGTTCGTTACTGGCTCATACCTTGAGAAAAATTTTCCTTTTTTTCAAATAGTGCAGCCTGTTTAAAATTTGAAAAAAAAAATTCCTATTAGTGTCTTTCCACTCGTATCCAGCTAAATAGTGGAAAAACACTATATAGGATAACCTAGAGGAGGGTTTTTTGGCCTTGCAGCGCCGTTTACGGCTGTCTGCACGGTCTCCGTGTGAGCCCAGCTCGCCCTGTAGTCTGTGTGCAGCCATAGCCGGTTGGATTCAGCTCAGGGTTCGTTACTGGCTCATACCTTGAGAAAAATTTTCCTTTTTTTCAAATAGTGCAGCCTGTTTAAAATTTGAAAAAAAAAATTCCTATTAGTGTCTTTCCACTCGTATCCAGCTAAATAGTGGAAAAACACTATATAGGATAACCTAGAGGAGGGTTTTTTGGCCTTGCAGCGCCGTTTACGGCTGTCTGCACGGTCTCCGTGTGAGCCCAGCTCGCCCTGTAGTCTGTGTGCAGCCATAGCCGGTTGGATTCAGCTCAGGGTGCGTTACTGCCTCATACCTTGAAAAAAAATTTCCTTTTTTTCAAATAGTGCAGCCAGTTTAAAATTTGAAAAAAAAAATTCCTATTAGTGTCTTTCCACTTGTATCCAGCTAAATAGTGGAAAAACACTATATAGGATAACCTAGAGGAGGGTTTCTTGGCCTTGCAGCGCCGTTTACGGCTGTCTGCACGGTCTCCGTGTGATTTAAACTAGCTCTGTAGCCCGATCTGCACCAAAAAAAAGGTTAAGTTCACCAAACACAACTTACACTTGTGTAGGCCACATTTGAAAAATAATAAAGTTTAGTCCACAATTTACAACATTAGTGTTTCTTACACCTGTTAGGAGGAGCATTACAGGAATAAGCACACTAAGGCCTTAGTACTTTTCTGCTTATCTTTATCTGTCAACCAAGATGAAGAGGGCAGGGAGTAAGGCACGTGGGCGTGGGCGCGGAGCAGGGAGAGGAGCAGGGAGAGGACGTGGTGATTCTGTGCCTGCTGCGGGCGCCGGTGACTCGTCGTCACTCAGTTTCAGCAGGGAACAGTCCTTCATGCGCAGCTTTGTCGGAGAGCGCCGTGCACCGCTGCTGCGTGAAGACCAAATTGAAGCCGTTGTCGGGTGGATGGCAGCTAACGCCTCGGCATCGACTTCAGTTAGTGCCACATCCTCTCAGGCACAGAGCACTGGAGAGCAGCCATCTGTCTCTTCACCACCTGCCAAATTGGCCAGGCAGTCAGAGAGCCCAGGACAGGAGCCGTCTCTACTTCTGTTCTCTGAATCTCTTGGCTTGGAAACAGGGGGCCAGCCAAGCAGCATTGGAGAAATGGAAGAAGAGGCAGTGTGCAGTGATGCCCAAAAGCTTTATCTCTCTGACTCTGAAGAGGCAGGTGGGCCAGTGCCTCCGGTGACCACAGCGCAGTACGCATCTGATGATGAAACTCAGGTGCCGCTTTCTCGTGCGTACTGTGCTGCTGAGACTACCCAGGAGGAGCAGTTGGTGGCAGAGGGTAGTGGAGATGATGAGGTCCTTGACCCATCGTGGCGTGAGGAACAGGAAGGTGGTGGGAGCAGCTCAGAGGAAGAGCTTCCTCTTACGGGCCAAAGAGGGAGAGGGAGGGGGAAGACTGCGGAGCCTGTAGCCTCCACTTTGGCACCCGTTAGGAGCCTGTCTCTTTCCAAAGCCAAAAAGGGCGCTCCCAAGACTTGCAGTGCCTGGTCCTTTTTTGACACAGTTGCAGATGACATTTGTTTTGTCAAATGCAAGCTGTGTCATCATAAAGTAAAAAGAGGGAAAAATGTCAGCAACCTCAATACCACAAATATGTGGAAACATGTGCGGACCAGGCACGCGGTGGAGTTACAGAAACACACTGAAGATGTAGGCCAACCAACAGCGGCAGCTACCACCTCTTCAGCTCGTGTTGCCTCTTCCTCCAGCTCACGCACAGCTGGTTTGGCTTCCTCCCAGAGACCTTGTGTAATTCCACCCACAGCACCACCTTCCCAGTCATCCTCACACTCCCAGTCTACTCTACAGCCATCGGTAGTACAGGCATGGGAGAAAAGGCGGGCATTCTCGGCCAACCACCCCCGAGCACAGGCTCTGAATGCAGGCATTGCCAAACTGTTGTCCCTGGAAATGCTCTCGTTCAGGCTGGTGGAGACTGACAGCTTCCGTGACTTGATGGCATTGGCAGTCCCACAGTACAAGGTGCCCAGCCGCTTTTACTTCAGCAGGCAGGCTGTCCCTGCCCTGCACAGGCATGTTGAGGCAAACATAAAACATGCGCTACTGAACGCCGTCAGTAGCAAGGTCCACCTCACCACCGATGCGTGGACCAGTCAGCATGGACAGGGGCGATATGTTTCCCTCACTGCCCATTGGGTTAATGTTGTTGAGCCAGGTACAGATCGTGCGAGTGGCGCAGGACGTGTCCTGCCCACTCCAAGGATTGCAGGAATCCAGTCTGTACGCATCGACTCCTCCTCTTACACCAGTTCCTCTGATTCCTCTCTGCAGGATCCGTCACAGTCCACCCCCACATGGACCCGTGAACGTTTACCTATGACCGACATGAGCACAGCCGTGGCCAAACGTCAGCAGGCCGTCTTGAAACTAGTTTCATTGGGGCATCGAAGCCACACAGCGCAGGAGCTCTGGAATGCCATAAAGCAGGAGAGCGATGTGTGGTTACTGCCAGCGAATCTCCAGCCAGGCATGGTAGTGTGTGACAATGGCCGAAATCTGGTGGCAGCTTTGGCCCTTGGCAACCTCACTCACATCCCATGTCTGGCACATGTGCTCAATTTGGTTGTGCAGAGTTTTCTGAGGGACTATCCGGATCTTGATGCCCTGCTGCACAAGGTCCGCCTAGAGTGTGCTCACTTGCGGCGTTCCAGCTTGGCCAGATCCCGCATTGCTGCTCTGCAGCGCCGATTCCGCCTTCCGGAACACCGCATCATATGTGACCTACCTACCCGGTGGAATTCCACGTTACATATGTTGGAGCGGTTGTGTGAGCAGCAGCAAGCAGTTATGGAGTACCAGCTGCATCAGGCGCAAAGAAGTCGCAGTCAGCGCCGATCAGACTTCACAACCACAGAGTGGGCCACTATGAAGGACGTCTGCCAGGTTTTGCGTCCTTTTGATTATTCCACGCGGATGGCAAGTGCAGATGATGCACTAGTCAGCATGACTGTCCCCCTTATCTGCCTGCTTCAGCAAACTTTGCAAGGGTTAAGGGATGATGTGGTGGAAGAGGTGGAGGATGAGGAGTCACCTTTTCCATCAGCTTCTGGAGAGTCAGCGCCACGTGGTTCCTCACAAAGGGGTACGCAGGGGCCAATTTGTGAGGAGGATGAGGAGGAGTCAATGGAGGAGGAAGAGCTCCGTCCAGAGGAGGGAGCGACACAATTGTCCAGTGGTCAGTGTGTACAGCGAGGGTGGGGTGATGACGAGCGGGCAGAGATCATGTCTCAAGCAGGGGACAGCGTTTCTGGGCCGGTTGGCACTCTGCAGCACATGGTGGATTTCATGCTGCAGTGCCTGAGAAACGACCGCCGCATCGACCACATTCTCAACATGCCTGATTATTGGGTGTTCACCCTCCTCGATCCTCGCTACCGGGACAACGTCCAAAACCTCATCCCTGCGTTGACCCGGGAGCGTAAATTGCGGGAGTACCACGACACACTGGTGAATTCCATCATCTTCTCCTGTCCAACTGAGAGGAGTGCTGCTAGTGCTTTACAAAGCAGCTCAGTGCGTCGAGGCAGTGGGGGAGGCTCTGCCCAAAGAGGGAGCAGAAGCAGTGCCTCTGCCCAAGGCAAGCCCAGTATGGCACAACTCTGGCACACTTTTGTGTGCCCGCCCCAAATGTCTACACCATCACCGGCGGCTCCAGTCAGCAGGAGGCAACGGTTCCGTCAGATGGTGACAGACTACATGGCTTGCCCTCTTACTGTACTCCCAGACGGCTCTTCCCCGTTCAAGTTTTGGGTCTCTAAGCTGGATACATGGCCAGAGCTAAGCCAGTATGCATTGGAGGTGCTGGCTTGCCCTGCGGCTAGTGTCTTATCGGAACGTGTCTTTAGTGCCGCAGGTGGTGTACTAACAGACCGTCGCATGCGACTATCCTCCGATAACGTTGACCGGCTTACTTTCCTGAAAATGAACCAGGCCTGGATCTCGCAGGAATTTGCCACTCCTCTGCCTGATTAAGTAATTGGGTGTCATCCAGGTCTCCTGCTGTGTTCATCTTTCTACCACCTGAACTGCTATTCCTGGGCTCCAACACCGCCAGTTGCGGCTCAGAAGTGCAGGCTGCACAGTAAAAACATACGACCCAGTGTTATTGGGTTTCAGTAACGTCAGCTGATCCCCAGCTGTGTAGCCGGCAATGTGTCCTGCGACCGCCACGCTGGCACAACAACCTAAATGTAAGGGAACCTGTCCCCCCCCCCCCCCCCCGTCGTTTGTTACTGAAAGAGCCATCTTGTGCAGCAGTAATGCTGCACAAGGAAAAGGTAGCTCTTTTTTTTTAGCTCTTTGCACACGCAGAACTTAACACTTATAAAATGTGTTCACTGATACCGTTATACCGTCCCGGAGCTGGGACTTTCCTTCGTAATGTGACGCAGCACAGCCGTCATTCCTACCCCCTTGGTGCCATGCGCTGCCTCCTCAGCGTTGTTTTAAGCTGTCACGGAGCCTGCGCTGTTCTGTTATCCCTTGGGCATGCCCTATTTGCGCTGCCTGTCTTCTGACATAATTTGGTGTCAGGCTGGCTGCGCCTGTGCGGCCGCGCTGCCCGAGATCCCGCCTCGCAGTGTCTTCTGATTGAGTCACACTGCGGGCCTGGGATCCATGGGCATGCGCAGTGCATATCTTCCCCTCGGGCTCTCGCTCATTTCCCTCCGCCTTCTTTAGACTGTGCGCCGTCAGCTGATCCCTAGCATGCCACGGCCGTGACACCGCACAGTCTGAAGAAGAGGGAAGGAGGGGAGTGAGAGTCGAGGTTATGCACTGTGCATGCCCATGGTTCCAAGGCCCGCAGTGGGATTACGTTAGATGAGACTGCGAGGTGGGATCTGGAGCAGCGTGGACGCACAGGCACTGACAGCCTGACACCAAATTATGTCAGAAGACAGGCAGCGCTAATTGGGCATGGCCAAGGGCTAACAGAACAGCGCAGGCTCCGTGGCAGCTTAAAACAACGCTGAGGAGGCAGCGCACGGCATCAAGGGGATAGGAATGACAGCTGTGCTGTGTCCCATTACGAAGGAAATTCGCACCTCCGGAACGGTTTAACGGTATAAAGGGACACATTTTTAGTGTTTACTTCGGTGTTTGCAAGGAGCATAATTAAAAGAGCAACCTTTTCCTTTTGCATCCTTAGTGCTGCACAACATGGCTCTTTCAGCTACAAACGTCTTGGGGGGGGGGGTTAAAGGTTTCCTTTCAACTTGCTCCAATCAGGCTTCGGCCTACACTCTGTTCCTCTGCTCCTCCTGCTGTCCCTGGGCTCTAACACCGCCAGTTGGTGCCTGGAAGTGCTGTGTGCACAGTCAACAGTCGCTCCTCTGTTATTGGGGTTCAGTAACGTCAGCTGATCCCCAGCTGTGTGTGCGGCAATACCTCCAATCTGCTCCTCCTGCTGTCCCTGGGCTCTAACACCGCCAGTTGGTGCCTGGAAGTGCTGTGTGCACAGTCAACAGTCGCTCCTCTGTTATTGGGGTTCAGTAACGTCAGCTGATCCCCAGCTGTGTATCCGGCAACGTGTCATGCGACCGCCACGCTGGCACAACTAAAATGTAAGGGGACCTGTCCCCCCCCCCCCCTAGGCGTTTGTTACTGAAAGAGCCACCATGTGCAGCACTAATACTGCACAAGGGAAAGGTCGCTCTTGAAATTATGCTCCTTGCAAACGCTGAACTACACACTCATGTAATGTGTCCCCTCACACCGTCCAACCGTCCCGGAGGTGGGACTTTCCTTTGTAATGTGACACAGCACAGCCGTCATTGCTACCCCCTTGGCACCGTGCGCTGCCTCCTTAGCGTTGTTTGATTCCGTCATGGACCCTGCGCTGTTATGTTATCCCTTGGCCATGCACAGTTTGCGCTGCCCGTCCTCTGACATCATTTGTTGTCGTCCTGGCTGCGCCTGTGCGTCCACGCTGCCCGAAATCACACCTCGCAGTGTCGTCTAATGTGATCCCACAGTGGGCCTGGTATCCATGGCCATGCGCAGTGCATATACTAGCCTCTCACTCCCCTTCTTCACGCTTCTTCAGACTAGGCGGCGTCAGCTGATCCCTAATAGCATGCCACGGCCGTGACGCCGCACAGTCTGAAGAAGCAGGAAGGAGGTGAGTGAGAGGCGATGATATGCACTGCGCATGCCCATGGATCCCTGGCCCGCAGTGGGACTACATTAGATGACACTGCAAGGTTGGATCTCGGGCAGCTTGGACGCACAGGCACTGCCAGCCTGACACCTACATGATGTCAGAAGACGGGCACCGCTAACTGTGCATGGCCAAGGGATAACATTACAGTGCGGGCTCCGTGACAGAACCAAACAACGTTGAGGAGGTGGTGCCCGGCACCAAGGGGGTTGGAATGACGGCTGTGCTGTGTCACATTACAAAGGAAAGTCCCACTTCCGGGATGGTTTGACGGTGTGAGGGGACACATTATATGAGTGTGTACTTCAGCGTTTGCAAGGAGCATAATTTTCGGAGCCACCATTTTCCATGTGCAGTATTACTGCTGTACAAGATGGCTCTTTCAGCAACAAATGCCTGGGGGGGGGGGTTAAAGGTTCCCTTTCAACTTGCTCCACTGCAGGCTTCGGCCTACACTCTGCTCCTCTTTGATTCCCTGGGTTTCAACACTGTCAGTTGCCACCTGGAAGTGTTGTCTACACAGAAAAAAACACTAGGTGATGTGTCAGTGGGGTTCAGCACCGCCAGCTGTTCCCCTGCTGTGTAGTCGGCAACGTGTCCAGCACAAGCCACGCTGGCACAACAGAACAAAAGCTGCCACCAGTGCAGGCTTCGGCCTACACTCTGCTCCTCTCCTCCTCCTGCTGACCCTGGGCTCAAACACCGCTAGTTTTTGCCCGGAAGTGCTAGCTGCACAGAGAAAAACACCAGCCAATGTGTTAGTGGGGTTCAGCAACGCCAGCTGTTCCCCTGCTGTGTAGCCGGCAACGTGACCTGCAAACGCCATGCAGGCACAGGAACTGAAATTAAAAGGGAACCTGGCCCCACCCCCCCAGGTGTTTCTATGTATAACAGCCACCTAGTACAGCAGTACTGCTGCATTTGTACAAGGTGGCTGACTTTTTCTCCTTGCCCACGTGGAACTCAACACGTACAAAATGTGTCTCATTGAGACCATTCCACTGTCCCTGAGGTGTGACTTTCCTTTGTAATGATACGCAGCACCCCCCTTGGTAGCGTTTCCCGTCTTTTGTCATCATGGTTAGCTGGCTGCGCCTGTGCATCCGCCCTGCTAGAAACAACGCCCCTCGTTGTCATATTTATTTTGTCAGCGAGGGTGTGGTTTATGGGCACGAGCAGTGCATATGTTCGCCTGTCTTAACTCATCTCCTTCCGCCTTCTTCAGACTGTGCGGCCTCCTGGCCGTGGTAGGCGATAAGGGATCAGCTGAGGCCGCCCAGTCTGGAGCAGGTGTAAGGACATGTGTAAGCGGCCAACCTATTTACTGCACAAGGCCACGAATCCCAGCCACGCAGTGTGATTTTTTGAAAACACACTGTGGGTCTGGGATTCATGTCCATCGCTAACCGCAACGGCCGACATGAAATGAGGTCAGAAGACAGGAAGCGCTCACAGCGCATGGCCAAGGGATCACAATAGCGCAGACTCCTGTACAGCAAATAACAACGCTCAGGAATCTGCGCCCAGTACCTAGGTGCAAATTTTTACACCTGTGCTGCGTCTCGTTAAAAAGACAAGTCACGCCTCCACAACTGTTTGACAGTATAATGGGCTAAATAGTGTACGTGTTTTAGTCAGCGTGTGCAAGGAGCAAAACAAATAGAGCAACCTTTTACTTGTGCAGCATTAATGCTGCACAAGGTGTGGCTCTTGTACCTTGCAACACCTGAGGGGGGGGTTAAAGGTAACCTTTGAAATTGGTTCAACTAGGCTTCGGCCTACACTCTGCTTCTCTACTCCTCCTGCTGACCCTGGGCTCAAACACCGCTAGTTTTTGCCCGGAAATGCTAGCTGCACAGAGAAAAACACCAGCCAATGTGTTAGTGGGGTTCAGCACCGCCAGCTGTTCCCCTGCTGTGTAGTCGGCAACGTGTCCAGCACAAGCCACGCTGGCACAACCGACCAAAAGCTGCCACCAGTGCAGGCTTCGGCCTACACTTTGCTCCTCTCCTCCTCCTGCTGACCCTGGGCTCAAACAACGCCAGTTTCTGCCCGGACATGCTAGCTGCACAGAGAAAAACACCAGCCAATGTGTTAGTGGGGTTCAGCACCGCCTGCTGTTCCCCCGCTGTGTAGCCGGCATCGTGTCCAGCACAAGCCACGCTGGCACAACCGACCAAAAGCTGCCACCAGTGCAGGCTTCGGCCTACACTTTGCTCCTCTCCTCCTCCTCCTGCTGACCCTGGGCTCTAACACCGCTAGTTTTTGCCCGGACATGCAATCTGCACAGAGAAAAACACCAGTCAATGTGTCAGTGGGGTTCAGCAACGCCAGCTGTTCCCCTGCTGTGTAGCTTGCAACGTGACCTGCAAACGCCACGCAGGCACATGAACTGAAATTGAAGGGAGCCTGCCCCCCACCCACAGGTGTTTCTATGTATATCAGCCACCTTGTACAGCAGTACTGCTGCATTTGTACGAGGTGGCTGACTGTTTCTCCTTGCCCACGTGGAACTCAACACGTACAAAATGTGTCTCATTAGAGACCATTACAATGTCCCTGAGGTGTGACTTTCCTTTGTAATGACACGCAGCACCACCCTTGTTAGCGCTGCCCGTCTTTTGACATCATTGGTTAGCTGGCTGCGCCTGTGCATCTCCCCTGCTCGAAACAACGGCCCTCGGTGTCTTATTTTTTTGGACAGCGAGGGTGTGATTGATGGGCATGTGCAGTGCATATGTTTGCCTGTGTTCACTCATCTCCTTCCGCCTTCTTCAGACTGGGTGTCCTCATGGCCGCGGCAGGCGATAAGGGATCAGATGAGGCCGCCCAGTCTGAAGCAGGTGTAAGGACATGTGTGAGCGGCAAACATATTTAGTGCACCAGGGCACGAATCCCAGCACCGCAGTGTGATTTTTTAAAAACACACTGTGGGTCTGGGATTCATGTCCATCGCTAACCGCAACGGCCGACATGAAATGAGGTCAGAAGACAGGAAGCGCTCACAGCGCATGGCCAAGGGATCACAATAGCGCAGACTCCTGTACAGCAAATAAGAACGCTCAGGAATCTGCGCCCAGTACCTAGGTGCAAATTTTGACACCTGTGCTCCGTCTCGTTAAAAAGACAAGTCACGCCTCCACAACTGTTTGACAGTATAATGGGCTAAATAGTGTACGTGTTTTAGTCAGCGTGTGCAAGGAGCAAAACAAATAGAGCAACCTTTTACTTGTGCAGCATTAATGCTGCACAAGGTGTGGCTCTTGTACCTTGCAACACCTGAGGGGGGGGTTAAAGGTAACCTTTGAAATTGGTTCAACTAGGCTTCGGCCTACACTCTGCTCCTCTACTCCTCCTGCTGACCCTGGGCTCAAACACCGCTAGTTTTTGCCCGGAAATGCTAGCTGCACAGAGAAAAACACCAGCCAATGTGTTAGTGGGGTTCAGCACCGCCAGCTGTTCCCCTGCTGTGTAGTCGGCAACGTGTCCAGCACAAGCCACGCTGGCACAACAGAACAAAAGCTGCCACCAGTGCAGGCTGCGGCCTACACTTTGCTCCTCTCCTCCTCCTCCTGCTGACCCTGGGCTCTAACACCGCTAGTTTTTGCCCGGACATGCAATCTGCACAGAGAAAAACACCAGTCAATGTGTCAGTGGGGTTCAGCAACGCCAGCTGTTCCCCTGCTGTGTAGCTTGCAACGTGACCTGCAAACGCCACGCAGGCACATGAACTGAAATTGAAGGGAGCCTGCCCCCCACCCACAGGTGTTTCTATGTATAACAGCCACCTTGTACAGCAGTACTGCTGCATTTGTACAAGGTGGCTGACTTTTTCTCCTTGCACACGTGGAACTCAACAAGTACAAAATGTGTCTCATTACAGACCATTACAATGTCCCTGAGGTGTGACTTTCCTTTTTAATGACACGCAGCACCCCCATTGTTAGCGCTGCCCGTCTCCTGACATCATTGGTTGGCTGGCTGTGCCTGTGCGTCCCCCCTGCCCGACACAACGCCCCCCGTTGTCTCATATATTTTGACTGCGAGGGTGTGATTGATGGGCACGAGCAGTGCATATGTTCCCCTGTTTTCACTCCCCTCCTTCCGCCTTCTTCTGACTGTGCGGCCTCATGGCCGCGGCATGCGATAAGGGATCAGCTGAGGCCGCCCAGTCTGAAGCAGGTGTAAGGACATGTGTGAGCGGCGATCATATGTACTGCACAAGGCCACGAATCCCAGCACCGCAGTGTGACTTTAGGAAAAGCCACTGTGGGTCTGGGATTTATGGCCATCGTTAACCGCACCGGCCAACATGAAATGAGGTCATGAGACGGCCTGCACTAACAGGGTATTGCCAAGGGATAACACAAGAGCGCAGACTCCTGTACAGCAAATAACAACGCTCAGGAATCTGCGCCCAGTACCTAGGTGCAAATTTTGACACCTGTGCTGCGTCTCGTTAAAAAGACAAGTCACGCCTCCACAACTGTTTGACAGTATAATGGGCTAAATAGTGTACGTGTTTAATTCAGCGTGTGCAAGGAGCAAAATTAAATAGAGCAACCTTTGACTTGTGCATCATTAATGCTGTTCAAGGTGTGGCTCTTGTACCTTGCAACACCTGAGGGGGGGGTTAAAGGTAACCTTTGAAATTGGTTCAACTAGGCTTCGGCCTACACTCTGCTCCTCTACTCCTCCTGCTGACCCTGGGCTCAAACAACGCCAGTTTCTGCCCGGAAATGCTAGCTGCACAGAGAAAAACACCAGCCAATGTGTTAGTGGGGTTCAGCACCGCCAGCTGTTCCCCTGCTGTGTAGTCGGCAACGTGTCCAGCACAAGCCACGCTGGCACAACAGAACAAAAGCTGCCACCAGTGCAGGCTGCGGCCTACACTTTGCTCCTCTCCTCCTCCTCCTGCTGACCCTGGGCTCTAACACCGCTAGTTTTTGCCCGGACATGCAATCTGCACAGAGAAAAACACCAGTCAATGTGTCAGTGGGGTTCAGCAACGCCAGCTGTTCCCCTGCTGTGTAGCTTGCAACGTGACCTGCAAACGCCACGCAGGCACATGAACTGAAATTGAAGGGAGCCTGCCCCCCACCCACAGGTGTTTCTATGTATAACAGCCACCTTGTACAGCAGTACTGCTGCATTTGTACAAGGTGGCTGACTTTTTCTCCTTGCACACGTGGAACTCAACAAGTACAAAATGTGTCTCATTACAGACCATTACAATGTCCCTGAGGTGTGACTTTCCTTTTTAATGACACGCAGCACCCCCATTGTTAGCGCTGCCCGTCTCCTGACATCATTGGTTGGCTGGCTGTGCCTGTGCGTCCCCCCTGTCCGACACAACGCCCCCCGTTGTCTCATATATTTTGACTGCGAGGGTGTGATTGATGGGCACGAGCAGTGCATATGTTCCCCTGTTTTCACTCCCCTCCTTCCGCCTTCTTCTGACTGTGCGGCCTCATGGCCGCGGCATGCGATAAGGGATCAGCTGAGGCCGCCCAGTCTGAAGCAGGTGTAAGGACATGTGTGAGCGGCGATCATATTTACTGCACAAGGCCACGAATCCCAGCACCGCAGTGTGACTTTAGGAAAAGCCACTGTGGGTCTGGGATTTATGGCCATCGTTAACCGCACCGGCCAACATGAAATGAGGTCATGAGACGGCCTGCACTAACAGGGTATTGCCAAGGGATAACACAAGAGCGCAGACTCCTGTACAGCAAATAACAACGCTCAGGAATCTGCGCCCAGTACCTAGGTGCAAATTTTGACACCTGTGCTGCGTCTCGTTAAAAAGACAAGTCACGCCTCCACAACTGTTTGACAGTATAATGGGCTAAATAGTGTACGTGTTTAATTCAGCGTGTGCAAGGAGCAAAATTAAATAGAGCAACCTTTGACTTGTGCATCATTAATGCTGTTCAAGGTGTGGCTCTTGTACCTTGCAACACCTGAGGGGGGGGTTAAAGGTAACCTTTGAAATTGGTTCAACTAGGCTTCGGCCTACACTCTGCTCCTCTACTCCTCCTGCTGACCCTGGGCTCAAACAACGCCAGTTTCTGCCCGGAAATGCTAGCTGCACAGAGAAAAACACCAGCCAATGTGTTAGTGGGGTTCAGCACCGCCAGCTGTTCCCCCGCTGTGTAGCCGGCATCGTGTCCAGCACAAGCCACGCTGGCACAACCGACCAAAAGCTGCCACCAGTGCAGGCTTCGGCCTACACTTTGCTCCTCTCCTCCTCCTCCTGCTGACCCTGGGCTCTAACACCGCTAGTTTTTGCCCGGACATGCAATCTGCACAGAGAAAAACACCAGTCAATGTGTCAGTGGGGTTCAGCAACGCCAGCTGTTCCCCTGCTGTGTAGCTTGCAACGTGACCTGCAAACGCCACGCAGGCACATGAACTGAAATTGAAGGGAGCCTGCCCCCCACCCACAGGTGTTTCTATGTATAACAGCCACCTTGTACAGCAGTACTGCTGCATTTGTACGAGGTGGCTGACTTTTTCTCCTTGCCCACGTGGAACTCAACACGTACAAAATGTGTCTCATTACAGACCATTACAATGTCCCTGAGGTGTGACTTTCCTTTGTAATGACACGCAGCACCACCCTTGTTAGCGCTGCCCGTCTTTTGACATCATTGGTTAGCTGGCTGCGCCTGTGCATCTCCCCTGCTCGAAACAACGGCCCTCGGTGTCTTATTTTTTTGGACAGCGAGGGTGTGATTGATGGGCATGTGCAGTGCATATGTTTGCCTGTGTTCACTCATCTCCTTCCGCCTTCTTCAGACTGGGTGTCCTCATGGCCTCGGCAGGCGATAAGGGATCAGATGAGGCCGTCCAGTCTGAAGCAGGTGTAAGGACATGTGTGAGCGGCAAACATATTTACTGCACCAGGGCACGAATCCCAGCACCGCAGTGTGATTTTTTAAAAACACACTGTGGGTCTGGGATTCATGTCCATCGCTAACCGCAACGGCCAACATGAAATGAGGTCATAAGACAGGAAGCGCTCACAGCGCATGGCCAAAGGATCACAAGAGCGCAGACTCCTGTACAGCAACTAACAACGCTCAGGAAGCTGCGCCCATGCAAAAAGGTGTTGTTTTCGACACCTGTGCTGCTTTTCTTTAAAAAGACAAGTCACGCCTCCACTACTGTTAAACAGTATAATGGGCTAAATAGTCTACGTGTTGCATTCAGCTTGTGCAAGTAGGCAAATTAATAGAGCAACCTTTTACTTGTGCAGCATTAATGCTGCAGAAGGAGTGGCTCTTGTTCTTTGTAACACCTGAGGGGGGGTTAAAGGTAACCTTTGAAATTGGTTCAACTAGGCTTCGGCCTACACTCTGCTCCTCTCCTCCTCCTGCTGACCCTGGGCTCTAACAACGCTAGTTTTTGCCCGGAAATGCTAGCTGCACAGAGAAAAACACCAGCCAATGTGTTAGTGGGGTTCAGCAACGCCAGCTGTTCCCCCGCTGTGTAGCCGGCATCGTGTCCAGCACAAGCCACGCTGGCACAACCGACCAAAAGCTGCCACCAGTGCAGGCTTCGGCCTACACTTTGCTCCTCTCCTCCTCCTCCTGCTGACCCTGGGCTCAAACACCGCTAGTTTTTGCCCGGAAATGCTAGCTGCACAGAGAAAAACACCAGCCAATGTGTTAGTGGGGTTCAGCACCGCCAGCTGTTCCCCTGCTGTGCAGCTTGCAACGTGACCTGCAAACGCCACGCAGGCACATGAACTGAAATTGAAGGGAGCCTGGCCCCCACCCCCAGGTGTTTCTATGTATAACAGCCACCTTGTACAGCAGTACTGCTGCATTTGTACAAGGTGGCTGATGTTTTCTCCTTGCCCACGTGGAACTCAACACGTACAAAATGTGTCTCTTTGAGACCATTCCACTGTCCCTGAGGTGTGACTTTCCTTTCTAATGATACGCAGCACCCCCCTTGGTAGCGCTTCCCGTCTTCTGACATCATTGGTTGGCTACTTGCGCCTGTTCGTCCGCCCTGCCTGAATAAAATGCTCCTCGTTGTCTTAATTATTTTGACTGCGAGGGTGTGATTGATGGGCACGAGCAGTGCATATCTTCGCCTGTCTTAACTCATCTCCTTCAGCCTTCTTCAGACTGTGCAGCCTCATGGCCGCGGCATGCGAGAAGGGATCAGCAGAGGCCGCCCAGTCTGAAGCAGGTGTAAGGACGTGTGTGAGCGGCCAAAATATTTACTGCTCAAGGCCACGAATCCCAGCACCGCAGTGTGGCTTTATGAAAAGACACTGTGGGTCTGGGATTTATGGCCATCGTTAACCGCACCGGCCAACATGAAATGATGTCATAAGATGGGCAGCGCTAACAGGGCATTGCCAAGGGATAACACAAGAGCGCAGACTCCTGTACAGCAAATAACAACGCTCAGGAAGCTGCTCCAAGCACCAAGGCGTTATTTTGGACACCTGTGCTGCGTCTCATCAAAAAACCAAGTCACGCATCCACTACAGTTTGACTGTAGAATGGGGTAAATTGTGTATGTCTTTCATTCAGCGTGTGCAAGTAGACAAATTAATAGAGCAACCTTTCACTTGTGCAGCATTAATACTGCACAAGGTGTGTCTCTTGTACTTTGTAACACCTGAGGGGGGGGTTAAAGGTTTCCTTTGAAATTGGTTCAACTAAGCTTCGGCCTACACTCTGCTCCTCTCCTCCTCCTCCTGCTTCAACACGGGCTCTAACATCGCTAGTTTTTGCCCGCAAGTGCTAGCTGCACAGAGAAAAACACACGCCATTGTGTTAGTGGGGTTCAGCAACGCCAGCTGTTCCCCCAGTGTGTAGCCGGCAAAGTGTCCTGCAAACGCAACGCAGACACAAAGCTGCCTCCAGTGCAGGCTTCGGCCTACACTCATCTCCCCCTGCTTACCCTTTGCTCCAACACCGCTAGTTGGGGCTCTAGGAAGACAATCTTTAATAGGCAAGGCAACGCATCCGGGTTCCAGCACCGCCAGCTGGTTCTCGGCAGTGTTCTTGTCACAGGTACTCCCTCGTGCCAAGCCTGGTTTCAGCACCGTCAGCTGTTTCCGGGTTGTGTCAACTTCACTGAGACGCCTATGCTTGCCCCGTCGTGGTGCGGTCGAGTTAGCCAACTCCAGGGTGCCTCCAGTTTAGGAGCTTCCTATGTGGGCTGCGTGAACTGGTAGTCAAGGCTGGTTCTGTAGTGCCAGTAGGCCCAGCTCCCCCTGTAGGACTGTTGGGGTTCGGTAACTGCGGCTGCCTCGCGGCCTAGCTGTTCTCTCCTCTCCTGTGGACCTTGGGGTCCACCACCTGGTTCCAGCACCGTCAGCTGGTTCCGGGCCGAGCCTTTGGCTTAGGTGCCTCCTCCTGGGTATCCGAGTTCCGCCAACGCCAGGCGGTCCTTGGTAGTGCTTTTAAGCGCGGGCACCTACAGCTTAGTAACCGGGTTCCAGCACCGTCAGCTGGTCCTCGGTCGTGCCATTGGCTCTTGCACACTGGGGCAACGCATCCGGGTTCCAGCACCGCCAGCTGGTTCTCGGCAGTGTTTTTGTCACAGGTACTCCCTCGTGCCAAGCCTGGTTTCAGCACCGTCAGCTGTTTCCGGGTTGTGTCAAGCTCACTGAGACACCTATGCTTGCCTCGTCGTGGTGCGGTCGGGTTAGCCAACTCCAGGGTGCCTCCAGTTTAGGAGCTTCCTATGTGGGCTGCGTGAACTGGTAGTCAAGGCTGGTTCTGTAGTGCCAGTAGGCCCAGCTCCCCCTGTAGGACTGTTGGGGTTCGGTAACTGCGGCTGCCTCGCGGCCTAGCTGTTCTCTCCTCTCCTGTGGACCTTGGGGTCCACCACCTGGTTCCAGCACCGTCAGCTGGTTCCGGGCCGAGCCTTTGGCTTAGGTGCCTCCTCCTGGGTATCCGAGTTCCGCCAACGCCAGGCGGTCCTTGGTAGTGCTTTTAAGCGCGGGCACCTACAGCTTAGTAACCGGGTTCCAGCACCGTCAGCTGGTCCTCGGTCGTGCCATTGGCTCTTGCACACTGGGGCAACGCATCCGGGTTCCAGCACCGCCAGCTGGTTCTCGGCAGTGTTTTTGTCACAGGTACTCCCTCGTGCCAAGCCTGGTTTCAGCACCGTCAGCTGTTTCCGGGTTGTGTCAAGCTCACTGAGACACCTATGCTTGCCTCGTCGTGGTGCGGTCGGGTTAGCCAACTCCAGGGTGCCTCCAGTTTAGGAGCTTCCTATGTGGGCTGCGTGAACTGGTAGTCAAGGCTGGTTCTGTAGTGCCAGTAGGCCCAGCTCCCCCTGTAGGACTGTTGGGGTTCGGTAACTGCGGCTGCCTCGCGGCCTAGCTGTTCTCTCCTCTCCTGTGGACCTTGGGGTCCACCACCTGGTTCCAGCACCGTCAGCTGGTTCCGGGCCGAGCCTTTGGCTTAGGTGCCTCCTCCTGGGTATCCGAGTTCCGCCAACGCCAGGCGGTCCTTGGTAGTGCTTTTAAGCGCGGGCACCTACAGCTTAGTAACCGGGTTCCAGCACCGTCAGCTGGTCCTCGGTCGTGCCATTGGCTCTTGCACACTGGGGCAACGCATCCGGGTTCCAGCACCGCCAGCTGGTTCTCGGCAGTGTTTTTGTCACAGGTACTCCCTCGTGCCAAGCCTGGTTTCAGCACCGTCAGCTGTTTCCGGGTTGTGTCAAGCTCACTGAGACACCTATGCTTGCCTCGTCGTGGTGCGGTCGGGTTAGCCAACTCCAGGGTGCCTCCAGTTTAGGAGCTTCCTATGTGGGCTGCGTGAACTGGTAGTCAAGGCTGGTTCTGTAGTGCCAGTAGGCCCAGCTCCCCCTGTAGGACTGTTGGGGTTCGGTAACTGCGGCTGCCTCGCGGCCTAGCTGTTCTCTCCTCTCCTGTGGACCTTGGGGTCCACCACCTGGTTCCAGCACCGTCAGCTGGTTCCGGGCCGAGCCTTTGGCTTAGGTGCCTCCTCCTGGGTATCCGAGTTCCGCCAACGCCAGGCGGTCCTTGGTAGTGCTTTTAAGCGCGGGCACCTACAGCTTAGTAACCGGGTTCCAGCACCGTCAGCTGGTCCTCGGTCGTGCCATTGGCTCTTGCACACTGGGGCAACGCATCCGGGTTCCAGCACCGCCAGCTGGTTCTCGGCAGTGTTTTTGTCACAGGTACTCCCTCGTGCCAAGCCTGGTTTCAGCACCGTCAGCTGTTTCCGGGTTGTGTCAAGCTCACTGAGACACCTATGCTTGCCTCGTCGTGGTGCGGTCGGGTTAGCCAACTCCAGGGTGCCTCCAGTTTAGGAGCTTCCTATGTGGGCTGCGTGAACTGGTAGTCAAGGCTGGTTCTGTAGTGCCAGTAGGCCCAGCTCCCCCTGTAGGACTGTTGGGGTTCGGTAACTGCGGCTGCCTCGCGGCCTAGCTGTTCTCTCCTCTCCTGTGGACCTTCGGGTCCACCACCTGGTTCCAGCACCGTCAGCTGGTTCCGGGCCGAGCCTTTGGCTTAGGTGCCTCCTCCTGGGTATCCGAGTTCCGCCAACGCCAGGCGGTCCTTGGTAGTGCTTTTAAGCGCGGGCACCTACAGCTTAGTAACCGGGTTCCAGCACCGTCAGCTGGTCCTCGGTCGTGCCATTGGCTCTTGCACACTGGGGCAACGCATCCGGGTTCCAGCACCGCCAGCTGGTTCTCGGCAGTGTTTTTGTCACAGGTACTCCCTCGTGCCAAGCCTGGTTTCAGCACCGTCAGCTGTTTCCGGGTTGTGTCAAGCTCACTGAGACACCTATGCTTGCCTCGTCGTGGTGCGGTCGGGTTAGCCAACTCCAGGGTGCCTCCAGTTTAGGAGCTTCCTATGTGGGCTGCGTGAACTGGTAGTCAAGGCTGGTTCTGTAGTGCCAGTAGGCCCAGCTCCCCCTGTAGGACTGTTGGGGTTCGGTAACTGCGGCTGCCTCGCGGCCTAGCTGTTCTCTCCTCTCCTGTGGACCTTGGGGTCCACCACCTGGTTCCAGCACCGTCAGCTGGTTCCGGGCCGAGCCTTTGGCTTAGGTGCCTCCTCCTGGGTATCCGAGTTCCGCCAACGCCAGGCGGTCCTTGGTAGTGCTTTTAAGCGCGGGCACCTACAGCTTAGTAACCGGGTTCCAGCACCGTCAGCTGGTCCTCGGTCGTGCCATTGGCTCTTGCACACTGGGGCAACGCATCCGGGTTCCAGCACCGCCAGCTGGTTCTCGGCAGTGTTTTTGTCACAGGTACTCCCTCGTGCCAAGCCTGGTTTCAGCACCGTCAGCTGTTTCCGGGTTGTGTCAAGCTCACTGAGACACCTATGCTTGCCTCGTCGTGGTGCGGTCGGGTTAGCCAACTCCAGGGTGCCTCCAGTTTAGGAGCTTCCTATGTGGGCTGCGTGAACTGGTAGTCAAGGCTGGTTCTGTAGTGCCAGTAGGCCCAGCTCCCCCTGTAGGACTGTTGGGGTTCGGTAACTGCGGCTGCCTCGCGGCCTAGCTGTTCTCTCCTCTCCTGTGGACCTTGGGGTCCACCACCTGGTTCCAGCACCGTCAGCTGGTTCCGGGCCGAGCCTTTGGCTTAGGTGCCTCCTCCTGGGTATCCGAGTTCCGCCAACGCCAGGCGGTCCTTGGTAGTGCTTTTAAGCGCGGGCACCTACAGCTTAGTAACCGGGTTCCAGCACCGTCAGCTGGTCCTCGGTCGTGCCATTGGCTCTTGCACACTGGGGCAACGCATCCGGGTTCCAGCACCGCCAGCTGGTTCTCGGCAGTGTTTTTGTCACAGGTACTCCCTCGTGCCAAGCCTGGTTTCAGCACCGTCAGCTGTTTCCGGGTTGTGTCAAGCTCACTGAGACACCTATGCTTGCCTCGTCGTGGTGCGGTCGGGTTAGCCAACTCCAGGGTGCCTCCAGTTTAGGAGCTTCCTATGTGGGCTGCGTGAACTGGTAGTCAAGGCTGGTTCTGTAGTGCCAGTAGGCCCAGCTCCCCCTGTAGGACTGTTGGGGTTCGGTAACTGCGGCTGCCTCGCGGCCTAGCTGTTCTCTCCTCTCCTGTGGACCTTCGGGTCCACCACCTGGTTCCAGCACCGTCAGCTGGTTCCGGGCCGAGCCTTTGGCTTAGGTGCCTCCTCCTGGGTATCCGAGTTCCGCCAACGCCAGGCGGTCCTTGGTAGTGCTTTTAAGCGCGGGCACCTACAGCTTAGTAACCGGGTTCCAGCACCGTCAGCTGGTCCTCGGTCGTGCCATTGGCTCTTGCACACTGGGGCAACGCATCCGGGTTCCAGCACCGCCAGCTGGTTCTCGGCAGTGTTTTTGTCACAGGTACTCCCTCGTGCCAAGCCTGGTTTCAGCACCGTCAGCTGTTTCCGGGTTGTGTCAAGCTCACTGAGACACCTATGCTTGCCTCGTCGTGGTGCGGTCGGGTTAGCCAACTCCAGGGTGCCTCCAGTTTAGGAGCTTCCTATGTGGGCTGCGTGAACTGGTAGTCAAGGCTGGTTCTGTAGTGCCAGTAGGCCCAGCTCCCCCTGTAGGACTGTTGGGGTTCGGTAACTGCGGCTGCCTCGCGGCCTAGCTGTTCTCTCCTCTCCTGTGGACCTTCGGGTCCACCACCTGGTTCCAGCACCGTCAGCTGGTTCCGGGCCGAGCCTTTGGCTTAGGTGCCTCCTCCTGGGTATCCGAGTTCCGCCAACGCCAGGCGGTCCTTGGTAGTGCTTTTAAGCGCGGGCACCTACAGCTTAGTAACCGGGTTCCAGCACCGTCAGCTGGTCCTCGGTCGTGCCATTGGCTCTTGCACACTGGGGCAACGCATCCGGGTTCCAGCACCGCCAGCTGGTTCTCGGCAGTGTTTTTGTCACAGGTACTCCCTCGTGCCAAGCCTGGTTTCAGCACCGTCAGCTGTTTCCGGGTTGTGTCAAGCTCACTGAGACACCTATGCTTGCCTCGTCGTGGTGCGGTCGGGTTAGCCAACTCCAGGGTGCCTCCAGTTTAGGAGCTTCCTATGTGGGCTGCGTGAACTGGTAGTCAAGGCTGGTTCTGTAGTGCCAGTAGGCCCAGCTCCCCCTGTAGGACTGTTGGGGTTCGGTAACTGCGGCTGCCTCGCGGCCTAGCTGTTCTCTCCTCTCCTGTGGACCTTGGGGTCCACCACCTGGTTCCAGCACCGTCAGCTGGTTCCGGGCCGAGCCTTTGGCTTAGGTGCCTCCTCCTGGGTATCCGAGTTCCGCCAACGCCAGGCGGTCCTTGGTAGTGCTTTTAAGCGCGGGCACCTACAGCTTAGTAACCGGGTTCCAGCACCGTCAGCTGGTCCTCGGTCGTGCCATTGGCTCTTGCACACTGGGGCAACGCATCCGGGTTCCAGCACCGCCAGCTGGTTCTCGGCAGTGTTTTTGTCACAGGTACTCCCTCGTGCCAAGCCTGGTTTCAGCACCGTCAGCTGTTTCCGGGTTGTGTCAAGCTCACTGAGACACCTATGCTTGCCTCGTCGTGGTGCGGTCGGGTTAGCCAACTCCAGGGTGCCTCCAGTTTAGGAGCTTCCTATGTGGGCTGCGTGAACTGGTAGTCAAGGCTGGTTCTGTAGTGCCAGTAGGCCCAGCTCCCCCTGTAGGACTGTTGGGGTTCGGTAACTGCGGCTGCCTCGCGGCCTAGCTGTTCTCTCCTCTCCTGTGGACCTTCGGGTCCACCACCTGGTTCCAGCACCGTCAGCTGGTTCCGGGCCGAGCCTTTGGCTTAGGTGCCTCCTCCTGGGTATCCGAGTTCCGCCAACGCCAGGCGGTCCTTGGTAGTGCTTTTAAGCGCGGGCACCTACAGCTTAGTAACCGGGTTCCAGCACCGTCAGCTGGTCCTCGGTCGTGCCATTGGCTCTTGCACACTGGGGCAACGCATCCGGGTTCCAGCACCGCCAGCTGGTTCTCGGCAGTGTTTTTGTCACAGGTACTCCCTCGTGCCAAGCCTGGTTTCAGCACCGTCAGCTGTTTCCGGGTTGTGTCAAGCTCACTGAGACACCTATGCTTGCCTCGTCGTGGTGCGGTCGGGTTAGCCAACTCCAGGGTGCCTCCAGTTTAGGAGCTTCCTATGTGGGCTGCGTGAACTGGTAGTCAAGGCTGGTTCTGTAGTGCCAGTAGGCCCAGCTCCCCCTGTAGGACTGTTGGGGTTCGGTAACTGCGGCTGCCTCGCGGCCTAGCTGTTCTCTCCTCTCCTGTGGACCTTCGGGTCCACCACCTGGTTCCAGCACCGTCAGCTGGTTCTCGGCAGTGTCTTTTGCTCTTGTACCTTCTGCTCCCCATCCTGGTTCCAGTACCGTCAGCTGGTTCCGGGCAGAGCCTTTGGCTTAGGTGCCTCCTTCTGGGTATCCAAGTTCCACCAACGTCAGGTGGTCCTTGGTAGTGCTTTCAGGCACGGGTACCTCCTGCTTAGTAACCGGGTTCCAGTAACGTCAGCTGGTCCTCGGTAGTTCCATTGGCTCTTGGACCTTCGGCTACCCATCCGGGTTCCAGTACCGTCAGCTGGTTCTCGGCAGTGTCTTTTGCTCTTGTACCTTCTGCTCCCCATCCTGGTTCCAGTAACGTCAGCTGGTTCCGGGCAGAGCCTTTGGCTTAGGTGCCTCCTTCTGGGTATCCGAGTTCCGTCAACGTCAGGCGGTCCTTGGTAGTGCTTTTTAGCACGGGTACCTCCTGCTTAGTAACCGGGTTCCAGTAACGTCAGCTGGTCCTCGGTAGTTCCATAGGCTCTTGAACCTTCGGGTAGCCATCCGAGTTCCAGTTCCATCAGCTGGTTCTTGGCATTTTCTCAGCCTTCTTGTACCTTCTGCTACATTTCCAAGTTGAAGACCCTAACGTCGACGACCCGGAAGACCACCACGATGACGACGACACGGAAGACCACCCCGATGACGACGACGACGACGGCGGAGACGACGACGGCGGAGATGACGACACTGGAGACGACGACCCTGGAGACGACAACATGGAAGACCGAGAAGCAGAAGAACAAGAGGCTGCAGAACAAAGAGCAGAAGAACATTAAGCATAAGACTTAATATCAGAGCAAAAGATATTATCTAAATTATATGCAGAAGAAGACTAAGCAGTGTATGGGGGTGAGTCCGTTCCTCCTCGTGGTGCCCCTGGATAAAGCCTGATGCTGCAGGCCAAACTGAACGCGGACAAATGTAACTTTTGTGACTGGCAGAACGGAAGGTGTAATCTTCAAACTTTTATAGATAACAACTACGGGAATGCCTGTCACAAATGAGAATATGATGAAGAAGTAGAATAGGAAGAATAATAACAGTGGAATAAAAAGAATATGTAGAATAAGAAGAATAATAATAGTTGAATAAAATGAATATGAAGAATGTAATAAAAAAAAAAAAATAGGTAGAAGATGAAGAAGAAGATGAATAAGGTGAAGAAGTTGATGTCAAAGATGCTGATGATGATGAAGATGAAAGTGTGGGAAAAGAAAAAAAAAAAGAAAAAAAAGAAGGGGAAGGGCGTGGAATAGTGAAACATCAATATCTGACAAAATAAAAAAAAAATTTACATAGTCAATATCTTTGTCACTCCGAACGTCTTAAAAAAAAACAAAAAACATGCTATTCTATTTGATTGGGATAAACCTCTATGACTTTAATGTCTCCGCCACCTCCCCAAATACATCCGGCATTATTCTTAGTTGTTTTCCTTCATGTAGAATGAACCTACAAGGAAAGAAAGGGTTTATTTTAATTCCGATATTTTGGTCCCATTGACTTGCATTGGGATCGGGTATCGGTATCGGCGATATCCGATATTTTTTGAATATCGGCCGATCCAAACCGATACCGATACTTTCCGATATCGGAAGGTATCGCTCAACACTAGTTAAGGCACAAGCTAAAGCTTTATTATGGTTCTTTAGGGAAACCTTCAGAATAGAGGAGTTTTAGCTTGAATTTTGCAGCATGAGAAGTTTGCAGCTTTACAAACTTCACAGACCCATTGAGTTTTTCTTGCATCCGTGCCTTTACAGAGTGTAAAGTAGAAATTTCTAATTTACAGTCTGTAAAGGAACGGATGCGAGAAAAACTCAATGGGTCTATGAAGTTTGTAAACCTGCAAACTTCTCTTGCTGTAAAAGTCAAGACAAAATGCTTAAATAACTACTTGATTCTGAAGGTTTCCATAATCCTATGCTCCGGCATAATGCTACACAGCCCAGCCTCATCTCATCTTCTCAACACAGATTGGGTGATAAGGTGGAGGAATAGGAACTGGTTGCCTACGCTACAGACTGTACTACCCACACCACCTTCATCTTGTCTGTTCAGCATGGATGGCCTGAAGATGAGGAGAGGGAGGATGAGAAGGAGGATGAGGAGAAGAGAATGGACAGTGGTCTTCTGGGTGGTGACAGGGAAGTCTTGGCTGTTGGCAGTCTGGCACACATGGTTGAGTTTATGTTCCTCTGCCATAGTTGAGTTTATGTTCCTCTGCCTTTCCCGTGACCCTTGCGTTGCATGCATTTTGGCCTCACAAATTACTTGTTGGTCTCCCTTCTAGACCGACACTAAAAGAAGGACTTTACATCTCTCTTTCTCGTTGGTGGAAAGGTCTAATAAAATGTTCAAAACAAGAAGAGAATGTCCAGCTTCACTGAATCCATATAAAAGAGTTATCTTTATTCACAAACTTTAAGCTTAGAGGATACAGACTTCAGCACGAACAATATGGGTAAGAATCTCAACGCGTTTCTGGAGACTAAGCTTTGATCATGACATTAAAAACACGGTCAGAACACCAATGTAAATACCAGGCAATCAGCCGCTATCCCGGTGTCAATTACCTCATCAGGGGGCCCTGACGAAGGAGTTCCTGCTCCGAAACGCGCGTCGGGCTGACGTGCGGACTGGACCTGGTTACATCTGAGTGCCCTCCTGATGAGGTAATTGACACCGGGATAGCGGCTGCTTGCCTTGTATTTAAATTGGTGTTCTGACCGTGCATGGTCATGTTTGACCATTGGGGTAATAGTGCATGTGAGGTCTATAGGTTAATGGTGTATTTACAGCATATTTCCCTTTGAGGATATCCTAGGGATTAGCACTTTTTGCCTGGTTATGTGCAGTAGTCTACAGTGTTAACCCAGTGAGGTGTAATTATATTACGGTGTACTTTAGTATATGCATCCCAGGACATGATTTGATATCATTAAGTGTACCTCACTCCTACAGCAAGCACTTGTACGCGGGTGTTCTATCCCCTATAGGTACATCTTTAATATTTGGGAGCCAGTTGTTTCCGGTCTGCAGGTCTCTGTTTTTGCACAGTAACAGCTCTTTGCGGTGTCTCGCACCATTTTACACCTTGTGTCATCGTTGTCTGATCATTGTCACGATTTTAAATATACAATGTTTGTACTTTAAATAAAGAATATTTATGAACTTTATTGGTCCAGTTTTGGTCGTCTTTTGTGGTCTCCACACCCCCATTGTATTGGTTAATAACGACTTGGCTTTGACATAGTCTGCTATATGGGCAACAGATCTATACATATTATATCTATGTGATGTTGCTATTTAATACCTTTATTATTTTAGTAATATATGATCCAGTGCCTTGTTGTGGGCTGTCAGGTTGTTGTAATATAGGGAGTTCTCACACTGCATACAGGATTTTACAGCCAGGACAGGAGACTTTATACAGTAAGTATAGAAGATCCTGGTCTCCTCCACATCAGGCTGAGTAGATGCGAAATGCTCCACTTCCCATCATGGCTGATTAAATACCAGTCCTTGATACTGCTACGTTAAACTATTCTCTTTTTTCAGGGCTAATTAAAATAAATTTTTTTCTCTAATTATATCGCTTTTATCTGCAATTTGTCTAGGGTAACGTGTGGCATCAGTTATAGCATATTAAAGGCATCTAGTCAGGGATTATTGCCTTATAAATTATAATTATAATTCTTGCTGCTGCTTTTTTCCATACACTCACTGACAGATTAATGTTTTAAACAACGATTTGTTAGAAATTAATCAAAGCTGGCAGCGTTGCTTGCGTTCCTCCAGAGTTTACTGCTGCCACATAGAAGACATTTTTTTTTTCAGGGACAGTTCAAATCCCTTCTACAATCTACAATAATACCACTCTTATCTGCAATTTGCCCAGGGCGAGGTGTGGCAGTATAGATAGAGTATTACAGACATTTAATCTGGAATTATTGCATTATAAATTATAATCCTTGAGAAAGAGGGACGGCTCCCTCAAAACGCGGTGGGATTGGCCCCTACACATGTCCGTCACTCACGGACAGGTGACGTCACCATTCCGTCATGCCCCCCGCTCTCACTGCGGCACCATCGGCCGAGGCTAACTGCTGTGAACACCAACGTCTTCCCGGGGTGCTGCAGCTTTGGGAGGACGCTCCCACATCTGACACAAGTGGACAATGTGCAGTAAACCACCACGCAAGCTCGACCATTCTCTACAGGACTACACGTGCACCTGTAAGTGCCTTTCAGCACGGCAATCTTTCTTTCTTTCACTGCTCATTCATGCAACAGTTTTAAGGCAATTTCACACACCATATCTGCCGGATTGCCTGCTGCTTTGGCTTCAGGCAATTTGTGTTTAGCCCCATTGTGACTTGCTGGCCCAGCATTTGCAAATTATAATCCTTGCTGCAGCTTTTTTCCATGCACTCATTGTCAGATTCTTGTTTTTTATGGTGATCTGTACTCAGAAATTTATGAAAGCAGGCAAAATTATCTGATTAAATGTGTCCATTCGCAGCTTCACTGTACCAGATGTATATAAGAGGTAGTGGTGGGAAACTTTACGCTACTGGAGCTGAAATTACCATTTCTGAACTTTCCAGGGAATCTTCACATTTCATAATGCCTTGCACCAAGTGCCAGAAGCAGCTGTAAGGTCCTAGCAGAAATGCGGGATGCAGTGACGGATGGGGAGGCAGAGCAAGGGTAAACAGATTTATTAACAAGGGAATACTCCACGCAGGGAGGTAATAGGTTAAACGGTATAAATGGGATCAGATGGTAGGAGGTAAAGGATATGTGAGTAGAGGAACGACGGTTCAGATAATGACAGTTCCTTGTGAAACACTAGTGTCAGTTATTCCGCAAACTGGAACTCCTGCTGGGAACTCAATAGCGCCGGCAGCGGCTGGCATGGTGTCTTTTCCAGGATGGTCCTGATGATGACAGTGGTCTGTCTTCTGGCAGCAGTGGACGGGCTACGGTACCTTCCACTGGGCCTAGTCCATGAACTGCAGTGGCCGACAGAGGCACGGGCCACAGTCCTGTAAGAGCCCAACGTGGCTCTGCAATTATATTCACTGGTGAAGTCAGGTCACAAGTGTCTAGGCAAATAGTCACTGGAAATGTCAGGGTGCAAGTATCAGTCCCATATAAAGTCACTTTTATATGGCACGTGTACTGTACCCCCAGTCATGAAGGACACAGCACCTCATCTCTGTCAGCTACCAGGCGCGCTTCACTCTTCTGTCTATATTGAGCACTGCCTGCTCCCGCCAAGACTCAAGCGCCGACAATCACTGGCACGCTGCACCTCTGGTGGGGTACTGCACCCGATCTCTCAGCATGCTCTCAGTACTCACTCGCCCGCAACATTTCACATCTCGCTCCGTGGTGACTAATGGTCACCCTGCATGTCTCTCCTCACAGTCTCTGTAAGCGGCGGCGGTGCTTGTGCACGGGCCTGCGCTGTTTGGATGCTCCAAGGCCGCAGCACTCACTGGTTCCTGCTTTTCTGCTGTGCACTATCTGGCTCTGCACGGCTTTGCTCTGCATAGCTCTGCTCTGTGTGCACAGCTCTACTCTGCAGACGACCGGGCTCCTTCTATACTGCCCATTGCCATGTCGATACTCTCTCGTGGGGGAAGCCGAGGGAGCCCCTCATTGCTCTGCGTGGTGCTTTCTGTGTTGCCCTCTGCACGGCTCTGTGGCGGAGCAAAACTCTCCTGCTTCGCATGCTTTCTCCTCTTATGTTTCTGATGCTGCGTACACATTTTAGGCTCTCCCCGCCCCCCCGCCCCTTTGTTGAGAGGAAGGTCCAGCTCACTTAGGCCTCCCTCCGGCAGCAGGGGAAGGTCCACCCCCTTCAAGCTTCCCCATGGGTACAGAGGATGCAGCTTTTTTAGTTCCGGACCCGGCATGCAGGTACCCGCGGTCCGGTAGACCTCCCTACACAGCAAAACAACCCCAATATATCTTTGAAACTGCACCATATTTGACTGTAACTATTGTGTTCCTTGATTTGTAGGCCTTATTCCGTTTACAGTAAACAGTAGAATGATGTGTTTTACCAAAAAGCTCTATCCTGGTCTAATCTGTTCACAAGACACCTTCTGGCTCTCAAAATTAGTGGGGGCCATCTGCTGGCCCTCTATATATTGTGAGGGCCACCTGCTGACCCTCCAAGTTTCAAACTTTATAGTATTAATATGAAAAATAAAATGTTCCCACCTCAGATGGATACATTATATTACAGTATCAATTTGCATGGCCGGCTGCTGACCCTCCAAAAGTGCTTAGTGAGGGCAGGCTGCTGGCCCTCTAAAACTGATGAGTCAGGGCCGACTGCTGGCCATCTAAAATTAGAGTGAGGCCGCCAGATGGCCATCTGACAGTAGTGAGGGCTGTCTGATTGCTGTGACAAAAAAAATTGTGACTTTCAGAGTCCCTCCATCATAAATTAAACAGGATGTGTCTGATCATGTCTCACACACCACATGGCTAGATAAGGTAGTAAAATGTTCAAATTAAATCTCCTAGTAAATATTTTTTTACCACTGAAAGCATTGCTAGCGTGCACCAAAAACATTACTTGTGAATATAACCCAAGTTGTGGAGAAACATTTTTTTTATCTTATTTATTTTGCCTTATATTCAAGGCATTATCCTGGAAAGAATTTTCTTAAATTTTTTTCCAGTAAAATCCATTTTATCTTCAGTTTTGCATGTTTTATTGTCAGTCACCTGTTCATTGTCAGTCCAAAAAAGTGGCGTAATACTCTGACAAAATTATTCCCAGCAGCAACCTGGGATTCAGAGATGATACCAGGAGTCATCCCCATGCTGTTCCCTTTCCATTTCAGTGCTGTTTCCATCGACTTCAGAAATTTTTAGATCCCTCCCGACCTCTCGGGGAATCCAGAAAAATGCTCATGTTTCCCATTGACTTCCATTATACTTGTTACTCGGATTGATCACCTGAGCATTATAATTTGGTCGATTCAAGCAATGAGTACCCGAGCATTTTAGTGCTCTCTCATCACTAGAAACTCTTCAGTATACAGTTGGAAAATAAGTAGTTGATACACTGCTTGATTTTGTAAGTTTGCAAAGAATGGAGAGGTTTCGGGGCTGTCCCTGGGCAACACTGAGTTTCATCTCCCTCCAAAGATTTTCTATTGGGTTCAGGTCTGGAGACTGGCTAGGCCACTCCAGGAGCTTGAAATTATTTTTATGGAGCCACCCCTAAGTTTCTCTGGCTTCGTGATTTCGATCATTGTCATGCTGGAAGACCCAGCCATGATCCATCTTCAATGTTCTTAGAGCGCCCCCAGACACAGGGCCACAGGTTACTCAGTATCGGTCCTTTCTGTCTCAGTTCTGGGGTTGTCAAGGTGGCTGGACCTGGTCCGTGACCCTGCTAAGGGGCGTCCAATAAAAGGGGTGATGATAGTTTGTCAAGGTTTCGTGACGCCACCTGTGGTGTTCGGTCAGGGTGACCGACGCTGCTTGGGGTCTGCTGGGGTGATGGAATGGCAGCTAGATGGTATACCTTCCCACAGGTAAAGTATGTCCCCAGGGCTTCCCAGTAAGGTGGATGGTGATGGTGTGAGGTGCAGACAATAACGAGGACACAAGGTTGCAGTCTCTTTACCTCTTTACTGAAGACTTCAGGATCCTCAATCCAGAGCAGGGCCGGCGTCAGCAGCCGGCGTACCCGGGCAAGTGTCGGGGCCCTAACAAGACAGGGGGGCCCATTCAGGGCTGACATTAGGGGCAGGCAGCTGCCTAGGGCCCCCGCTCCCCCAGGGGCCCTCAGCTAGTGGCACATCACGCAGCCGCTATGAGGCCTCTGTGAGGCAGGGGGGCCTGCCTGTCACAGCGCCAACTCCCCCGTCACCGCATTGAACTATACCGGCGTCTGCTGGTAAAGTTCAAAGCAAATGATGGAGGAGAGAGCGTCACCTGATGCTCCCTCTCCCATCATTCCCCACTCTGCCTCTGACACTGCCGCTGCAGGTGCACGATGACGTCACCGCGCACTCACTGTGTGTCAGGCAGTGCAGCGGCAGCAGCCGAGACCGAAGCAGGGAGCAGCGCGGGCACATTGAGAGGTGAGGAGTGTTTTTTTTTGTAATTATAACAGTGAGTACTGGACTATGGGGCCATTCTTGGGGGAGGGGGGCTGTGCTGTATACTACATGTCTGTGCTTTATACTACATGGCTGTGTTACATACTACATGGGCTGTGCTATATACTATATGGGCTGTTATATGCTACGTGGGCTGTGCTGTATACTACATGTCAGTGCTATATACTACATGGCTGTGTTATATACTACATGGGCTGTACTATATACTATATGGGCTGTTATATGCTACGTGGGCTGTGTTATATACTACGTGGGCTGTGTTATATACTACATGGCTGTGTTATATGTTATCATGAATCGTGGTATGTGTTAAAGGGGGGGCCCACTGAGACTCTTATGCCCGGGCCCTCAAAAACCTGGAGCCAGCCCTGATCCACAGCACGGTTAACAGGGCTGTCTGAGACCGGCCGGTCCGAAGACACATCCAGAGTTCCCTTTGCAGGTGGAAATCTGTTGTGAATTCTGTGATCGAACTCCCTCCTGTGGTCATGAATGGTACTTCGGCGAGTTCTGTCCATGGACTCCCTCTGGTGGCTGTGAGTGGAGCTGCTGCTTCTGAGGTTCCTTCCACAGGTGACGTAGTTTATTGTTTGGCTGGCTGCTCTATTTAACTCCACTCAGATCGTTACTCCATGCCAGCTGTCAATGTTCTTGTACTGGTTCAGTTGCTCTTGGATCTTTCTGGTGACCGGTCTACTCCAGCAGAAGCTAAGTCCCTGCTAGTTAATTATTTGTTCTTTGTTTCCTTGTCCAGCTTGCTATCATGATTTTGCCTTGCTAGCTGGAAGCTCTGGGATGCAGAGTGGCACCTCCGCACCGTGAGTCGGTGCGGAGGTCTTTTTGCACACTCTGCGTGGTCCTTTGTAGTTTTTTGTGCTGACCGCAAAGATACCTTTCCTATCCTCAGTCTGTTTAGTAAGTCTGGCCTCCCTTTGCTGAAACCTGTTTCATTTCTGTGTTTGTGACTTTCATCTTAACTCACAGTCAATATATGTGGGGGCTGCCTTTTCCTTTGGGGAATTTCTCTGAGGCAAGGTAGGCTTTATTTTCTATCTTTAGGGCTAGTTAGCTCTTAGGCTGTGAAGAGGCGTCTAGGTAGTGTTAGGTACGCTCCACGGCTATTTCTAGTTGTGTGATAGGATTAGGGGTTGCGGTCAGCAGAGCTCCCACTTCCCAGAGCTTGTCCTGTGTGAGTTTAACCATCAGGTCGTTCCGGGTGCTCCTAACCACCAGGTCCATAACAGTACAGCTGGCCCAAAGTATTAATGCATCTCAATAGAGGGATAAGAGAAGTTCTGAGACCATTTTTTTTCTCTGCAGTGTGTTTTGTCTTTCTTTTCCCCTAAACCTCTGGGTGGTTCAGGACACAGGTGTAGCTATGGACATACAAGGTCTGTCCTCGTGTGTGGATCATCTCACCGCAAGGGTACAAAACATTCAAGATTTTGTGGTTCAGAATCTGATGTTAGAGCCTAGAATTTCAATTCCTGATTTGTTTTCTGGGGATAGATCTAAGTTCCTGAATTTCAAAAATAATTGTAAACTGTTTCTAGCTTTGAAACCCCACTCCTCTGGTGACCCCGTTCAACAAGGAAAAATCATTATTTCTTTGTTGCGTGGTGACCTGTTATGAAAAGCAATTCAGAATCACAATGGACATGGAGGTCAGAGCACATACAGTGATCTGACAATAACCCAAAATCATAGAACGAGCTCTGAGACGTGGGAACTCTGCAGACCGCAATCCCTGATCCTCTCCAAACACAACTAGAGGCAGCCGTGGATTGCGCCTAAGGCTCCCTATGCAACTCGGCACAGCCTGAGAAACTAGCTAGCCTGAAGATAGAAAATAAGCCTACCTTGCCTCAGAGAAATACCCCAAAGGAAAAGGCAGCCCCCCACATATAATGACTGTGAGTTAAGATGAAAAGACAAACGTAGGGATGAATAGATTCAGCAAAGTGAGGCCCGACTTTCTTAACAGAGCGAGGATAGGAAAGATAACTTTGCGGTCTACACAAAACCCTAAAGAAAACCACGCAAAGGGGGCAAAAAGACCCTCCGTACCGAACTAACGGCACGGAGGTACACCCTTTGCGTCCCAGAGCTTCCAGCAAAACAAATAGACAAGCTGGACAGAAAAAATAGCAACAAAAAGCAAAGAAGCACTTAGCTATGCAGAGCAGCAGGCCACAGGAATGATCCAGAGAAACACAAGTCCAACACTGGAACATTGACAGGAAGCATGAATCAAAGCATTAGGTGGGGTTAAGTAGAGAAGCACCTAACGACCTCACCAGACCACCTGAGGAAGGAAACTCAGAAACAGCAGTACCAGCTTCCTCCACAAACGGAAGCTACCAGAGAGCATCAGCCGAAGTACCACTTGTGACCACAGGAGGGAGCTCTGCCACAGAATTCACAACAGTACCCCCCCTTGAGGAGGGGTCACCGAACCCTCACCAGAGCCCTCAGGCCGACCAGGATGAGCCACATGCAAGGCACGAACAAGATCGGGAGCATGGACATCAGAGGCAAAAACCCAGGAATTATCTTCCTGAGCATAACCCTTCCATTTAACCAGATACTGGAGTTTCCGTCTTGAAACACGAGAATCCAAAATCTTCTCCACAATATACTCCAACTCCCCCTCCACCAAAACCGGGGCAGGAGGGTCAACAGATGGAACCATAGGTGCCACGTATCTCCGCAACAATAACCTATGGAAGACGTTATGTATGAAAAAAGAATCTGGGAGGGTCAGACGAAAAGACACAGGATTAATAACCTCAGAAATCCTATAAGGACCAATGAAACGAGGTTTAAACTTCGGAGAGGAAACCTTCATAGGAATATGACGAGAAGATAACCAAACCAAATCCCCAACACGAAGTCGGGGACCCACATGGCGTCTGCGATTAGCGAAACGTTGAGCCTTCTCCTGGGACAAGGTCAAATTGTCCACTACATGAGTCCAAATCTGCTGCAACCTGTCCACCACAGTATCCACACCAGGACAGTCCGAAGACTCAACCTGTCCTGAAGAGAAACGAGGATGGAACCCAGAATTGCAGAAAAATGGCGAAACCAAGGTAGCCGAGCTGGCCCGATTATTAAGGGCGAACTCAGCCAAAGGCAAAAAGGACACCCAGTCATCCGGATCGGCAGAAACAAAGCATCTCAGATAGGTTTCCAAGGTCTGATTGGTTCGTTCATTCTGGCCATTAGTCTGAGGATGAAAAGCCGAGGAAAAAGACAAGTCAATGCCCATCCTACCACAAAAGGCTCGCCAAAACTTCGAAACAAACTGGGAACCTCTGTCAGAAACGATATTCTCTGGAATGCCATGCAAACGAACCACATGCTGGAAGAACAATGGCACCAAATCAGAGGAGGAAGGCAACTTGGACAAGGGTACCAGATGGACCATCTTAGAAAAGCGATCACAGACCACCCAAATGACTGACATCTTTTGAGAGACGGGAAGATCTGAAATAAAATCCATAGAGATATGTGTCCAAGGTCTCTTCGGGACCGGCAAGGGCAAAAGCAACCCACTGGCACGAGAACAGCAGGGCTTAGCCCGAGCACAAATCCCACAGGACTGCACAAAAGAACGCACATCCCGCGACAGAGATGGCCACCAAAAGGATCTAGCCACTAACTCTCTGGTACCAAAGATTCCAGGATGACCAGCCAACACCGAACAATGAACCTCAGAGATCACTTTATTTGTCCACCTATCCGGGACAAACAGTTTCTCCGCTGGACAACGATCAGGTTTATTAGCCTGAAATTTTTGCAGCACCCGCCGCAAATCAGGGGAGATGGCAGACACAATTACTCCTTCCTTGAGGATACCCGCCGGCTCAGATAAACCCAGAGAGTCGGGCACAAAACTCCTAGACAGAGCATCCGCCTTCACATTTTTAGAGCCCGGAAGGTACGAAATCACAAAGTCAAAACGGGCGAAAAACAGCGACCAACGAGCCTGTCTAGGATTCAAACGCTTAGCAGACTCGAGATAAGTCAGGTTCTTATGATCAGTCAATACCACCACGCGATGCTTAGCTCCTTCAAGCCAATGACGCCACTCCTCGAATGCCCACTTCATGGCCAGCAACTCTCGGTTGCCCACATCATAATTCCGCTCAGCAGGCGAAAACTTCCTGGAAAAAAAGCACATGGTTTCATCACTGAACAATCAGAACCTCTCTGCGACAAAACAGCCCCTGCTCCAATCTCAGAAGCATCAACCTCGACCTGGAACGGAAGAGAAACATCAGGTTGACACAACACAGGGGCAGAAGAAAAACGACGCTTCAACTCTTGAAAAGCTTCCACAGCAGCAGAAGACCAATTGACCAAATCAGCACCCTTCTTGGTCAAATCGGTCAATGGTTTGGCAATACTAGAAAAATTGCAGATGAAGCGACGATAAAAATTAGCAAAGCCCAGGAACTTTTGCAGACTTTTCAGAGATGTCGGCTGAGTCCAATCATGGATGGCTTGGACCTTAACAGGATCCATCTCGATAGTAGAAGGGGAAAAGATGAACCCCAAAAATGAAACCTTCTGCACACCAAAGAGACACTTTGATCCCTTCACAAACAAAGAATTAGCACGCAGGACCTGAAACACCGTTCTGACCTGTTTCACATGAGACTCCCAATCATCCGAGAAGATCAAAATGTCATCCAAGTACACAATCAGGAATTTATCCAGGTACTCTCGGAAGATGTCATGCATAAAGGACTGAAACACTGATGGAGCATTGGCAAGTCCGAATGGCATCACTAGATACTCAAAATGACCCTCGGGCGTATTAAATGCAGTTTTCCATTCATCGCCTCGCCTGATTCGCACCAGATTATACGCACCACGAAGATCAATCTTGGTGAACCAAATAGCCCCCTTAATCCGAGCAAACAAATCAGATAACAAAGGCAAGGGGTACTGAAATTTAACAGTGATCTTATTAAGAGGGCGATAATCTATACAAGGTCTCAGCGAACCATCCTTTTTGGCTACAAAAAAGAACCCTGCTCCTAATGGCGACGATGACGGGCGAATATGCCCCTTCTCCAGGGATTCCTTCACATAACTGCGCATAGCGGCGTGCTCAGGCACGGATAAATTAAACAGTCGACCCTTTGGGAATTTACCACCAGGAATCAAATTGATAGCACAATCACAATCCCTATGCGGAGGTAGGGCATCGGACTTGGGCTCATCAAATACATCCCGGTAATCAGACAAGAACTCTGGAACCTCAGAAGGGGTGGATGACGAAATTGACAGAAATAGAACATCACCATGTACCCCCTGACAACCCCAGCTGGACACCGACATGGATTTCCAATCCAATACTAGATTATGGGCTTGTAGCCATGGCAACCCCAACACGACCACATCATGCAGATTATGCAACACCAGAAAGCGAATATCCTCCTGATGTGCAGGAGCCATGCACATGGTCAGCTGAGTCCAGTATTGAGGCTTATTCTTGGCCAAAGGCGTAGCATCAATACCTCTCAATGGAATAGGACACTGCAAGGGCTCCAAGAAAAACCCACAACGCTTAGCATATTCCAAGTCCATCAAATTCAGAGCAGCGCCTGAATCCACAAACGCCATGACAGAATATGATGACAAAGAGCAGATCAAGGTAACGGACAGAAGAAATTTTGACTGTACTGTACCAATGGTGGCAGACCTAGCGAACCGCTTAGTGCGCTTAGGACAATCAGAGATAGCATGAGTGGAATCACCACAGTAGAAACACAGCCCATTCAGACGTCTGTGTTCTTGCCGTTCAACTCTGGTCAAAGTCCTATCGCACTGCATAGGCTCAGGTTTAAGCTCAGGTAATACCGCCAAATGGTGCACAGATTTACGCTCACGCAAGCGTCAACCGATCTGAATAGCCAAAGACATAGACTCATTCAAACCAGCAGGCATAGGAAATCCCACCATGACATCCTTAAGGGCTTCAGAGAGACCCTTTCTGAACATAGCTGCCAGCGCAGATTCATTCCATTGAGTGAGCACTGACCATTTTCTAAATTTCTGGCAATATACCTCTATCTCATCCTGACCCTGACAAAGAGCCAGCAAATTCTTTTCTGCCTGATCCACTGAATTAGACTCATCGTACAGCAATCCGAGCGCCAGGAAAAACGCATTGATATTAGTTAATGCAGGATCTCCTGGCGCAAGAGAAAATGCCCAGTCCTGAGGGTCGCCGCGCAAAAAAGAAATAATAATCAAAACCTGTTGAACTGGATCACCAGAGGAATGAGGTTTCAAGGCCAGAAACAACTTACAATTATTTTTGAAACTCAGAAACTTAGTTCTATCTCCAAAAAACAAATCAGGAATAGGAATTCTTGGTTCTAACATAGATTTCTGATCAATAGTGTCTTGAATCTTTTGTACTCTTGCCGAGAGCTGATCCACAAATGAAGACAGACTTCTAATGTCCATTGCTACACCTGTGTACTGAACCACCCAAATGTCTAGGGGAAAAAAAAAAAGACAAAACACAAAGCCAAGAAAAAAAAATGGTCTCAGAACTTCTTTTTTCCCTCTATTCAGAATCATTAGTACTTTTGGCTTCCTGTACTGTTATGAAAGGCAATTCAGAATCACAATGGACATGGAGGTCAGAGCACATACAGTGATCTGACAATAACCCAAAATCATAGAACGAGCTCTCAGACGTGGGAACTCTGCAGACCGCAATCCCTGATCCTCTCCAAACACAACTAGAGGCAGCCGTGGATTGCGCCTAAGGCTCCCTATGCAACTCGGCACAGCCTGAGAAACTAGCTAGCCTGAAGATAGAAAATAAGCCTACCTTGCCTCAGAGAAATACCCCAAAGGAAAAGGCAGCCCCCCACATATAATGACTGTGAGTTAAGATGAAAAGACAAACGTAGGGATGAAATAGATTCAGCAAAGTGAGGCCCGACTTTCTTAACAGAGCGAGGATAGGAAAGATAACTTTGCGGTCTACACAAAACCCTAAAGAAAACCACGCAAAGGGGGCAAAAAGACCCTCCGTACCGAACTAACGGCACGGAGGTACACCCTTTGCGTCCCAGAGCTTCCAGCAAAGCAAATAGACAAGCTGGACAGAAAAAATAGCAACAAATAGCAAAGAAGCACTTAGGTATGCAGAGCAGCAGAGCAGCAGGCCACAGGAATGATCCAGAGAAACACAAGTCCAACACTGGAACATTGACAGGAAGCATGAATCAAAGCATTAGGTGGGGTTAAGTAGAGAAGCACCTAACGACCTCACCAGACCACCTGAGGAAGGAAACTCAGAAACAGCAGTACCAGCTTCCTCCACAAATGGATGCTCCCAGAGAGAATCAGCCGAAGTACCACTTGTGACCACAGGAGGGAGCTCTGCCACAGAATTCACAACAGTGACCCTCAGGACTGGGCATTTTCCCTTGCGCCAGGAGATCCTGCATTGGGTGATGTAGATGCATTTTTTCTGGTGCTTGGATTGCTTTATGATGAACCAAATTCAGTGGATCAGGCAGAGAAAATCTTGCTGGCTTTGTGTCAGGGTCAGGATGAAGCGGAGGTGTATTGTCAGAAGTTTAGAAAGTGGTCTGTGCTTACTCAGTGGAATGAGTGTGCCCTGGCGGCAATTTTCAGAAAGGGTCTTTCTGAAGCCCTTAAGGATGTCATGGTGGGATTTCCCACGCATGCTGGTCTGAATGAGTCTATGTCCTTGGCCATTCAGCTCGATCGGCGCTTGCGTGAGCGCAAAGCTGTGCACCATTTGGCGGTATTCTCTGAGCATAGGCCTGAGCCTATGCAATGTGATAGGACTTTGACCAGAGCTGAACGGCAAGAACACAGACGTCGGAATGGGCTGTGTTTTTACTGTGGTGATTCCACTCATGCTATCTCCGATTGTCCTAAGCGCACTAAGCGGTTCGCTAGATCTGCCACCATTGGTATGGTACAGTCTAAATTTCTTTTGTCCGTTACTCTGATTTGCTCTTTGTCGTCCTATTCTGTTATGGCATTTGTGGATTCAGGCGCTGCCCTGAATTTGATGGACTTGGAGTTTGCCAGGCGCTGTGGTTTTTTCTTGGAGCCCTTGCAGTATCCTATTCCATTGAGAGGAATTGATGCTACGCCTTTGGCCAAGAATAAGCCTCAGTACTGGACTCAATTGACCATGTGCATGGCTCCTGCACATCAGGAGGATATTCGCTTTTTGGTGTTGCATAATCTGCATGATGTGGTCGTTTTGGGGTTGCCATGGCTACAGGTCCATAATCCAGCATTGGATTGGAAAGCTATGTCTGTGTCCGGCTGGTGTTGTCAGGGGGTACATGGTGATGTTCCATTGCTGTCAATTTCGCCTTCCACTCCTTCTGTAGTCCCTGAGTTTTTGTCAGATTACCGGGATGTATTTGATGAGCCCAAATCCAGTGCCCTACCTCCTCATAGGGATTGCGATTGTGCTATTAATTTGATTCCTGGTAGTAAGTTTCCTAAGGGCCGACTGTTTAATTTATCTGTGCCAGAGCACGCCGCTATGCGGAGTTATATAAAGGAATCCTTGTAGAAAGGTTATATTCGCCCGTCGTCATCACCGTTGGGAGCAGGGTTCTTTTTTGTGGCCAAGAAGGATGGTTCTTTGAGACCTTGTATTGATTACCGCCTTCTTAATAAGATCATAGTCAAATTTCAGTACCCTTTGCCGCTGCTGTCTGATTTGTTTGCTCGGATTAAGGGGGCTAGTAGGTTCACCAAGATAGATCTTCGAGGGGCGTATAATCTTGTGCGAATTAAACAGGGCGATGAATGTAAAACAGCATTTAATACGCCCGAGGGCCATTTTGAGTACCTGGTGATGCCATTCGGGCTTTCTAATGCTCCATCTGTGTTTCAGTCCTTTATGCATGACATCTTCCGAGAGTACCTGGATAGATTCATGATTGTATATTTGGATGATATTTTGGTCTTTTCGGATGATTGGGAGTCTCATGTGAAGCAGGTCAGAATGGTGTTCCAGGTCCTTCGTGCAAATTCCTTGTTTGTGAAGGGGTCAAAGTGTCTCTTTGGAGTTCAGAAGGTTTCATTTTTGGGTTTCATTTTTGTCCCCTCTACTATCGAGATGGACCCTGTTAAAGTTCAGGCCATTTATAATTGGACTCAGCCGACATCTGTGAAGAGCCTGCAGAAGTTCCTGGGCTTTGCTAATTTTTACCGTCGCTTCATCGCTAATTTTTCTAGTATTGCTAAACCGTTGACTGATTTGACCAAGAAAGGTGCTGATGTGTAGAGTTGAGCGACCTTGACCTTTTTAGAGTCGAGCCGGGTTTCGCGAAACCCGACTATCTCAAAAGTCGGGTCGAGTGAAATCGGCCGATTATGGCGAAAAGTCGGGATCGACCGAAACACGAAACCCAATGCAAGTCAATGGGGCAGCATAGTCGGCAGTGAGTGGGGGCCAGGAAAACACCTAGAGTGCCCATTTTAATGTCAAAACCATCCATTCTTCTTAATGAAGCTTGTCAAGCGTAATTTACATTATAATAATTGGAAGGCATTTGAAATTGGGGGTCATTTGGCTAAAGTTGTGTGGGGTAGGGCTGGTTCAAGTAATTAGTGGGCCCAGGAAATCTGGACCACGTCACGGCAGTGGAGCAGGGAGAGGTAAGTATTTCAACTTTGCAAGTGCTGTGATCCTGAGCAAGCAGGGGGGGCCCACTTGTTGGCATTGGCACTGGCACAGGGCCCCTCAAAGTACAGCGGTGTGTTTGCACGGCGGGGGCGCCTCCCACCGGCAGCAACACTTTTGCGTACTATGAGAGGCCCTGTGCCAGTGACGTTGCCAACTAGTATTCCTCCCCCCACCTGATGAAGGAACCTGCACTTTCATCTGCACCTTCCTCTTTGTCCCCGTGTAAGGTGGTATGGTATGCGGGAAGAGCAACCTGACTTTCAGCAGGGTCACAATGTTGTTGTGTAGCATGCACGGGGAATGTTGCGTTATGGGTCAATGTACCAGCAGACTCATCTATCACTGGCTGGGCAATGGGCACGATGAAGTGGAAACACAGATATAGGCCCAAAGAATAAAGTGGGCTAAATGCAGTTCAAAATTGGTAACACAGGAATAACCAGGGGGCATTGCAGTGGAGGACAACTGGAATGAGAGGCTGACACAGAGAGTAGGGCCAAATCAGTAAGTAGTCGAAATGCAGTTCAAAATTGGCAACCGTAGTAAACAGGCGGCACAGCTTTGTTCAGTGGAGGAGAACAGCAAGGAGTGGCAGACACCGATAGTAGGCCTCAACCCAACTAGTAGGCCAAATGCAGTCTAACATTAACAACTACTTAACGAGAGCCTGAAAATGGAATTTCAGGACAGGAAACCAGGAGAACAGCAAGGAGTGGCAGACACCGATAGTAGGCCCCTAACCAACTAGTACGCCAAATGCAGTTGTTCCATTTAACCACAATTTAATGAGAGCCTGAAGATAGAAGCTCAGGAAAGGCAACCTGGGGAACACCTTGGAGTGTAACACACCATCTCTCTCCACCCCATACCCATTTTGTAGGCCTAATGCAGTGTACTTTTCTACAACTACTAAACGAGAGTCGGAAGACCGAAGCAATGGCAAGGAAACCTGGGGAACACCTTGGAGTGTAACACACCATCTCTCTCCACCCCATACCCAATTTGTAGGCCTAATGCAGTGTAGTTTCCAAGAACTACTAAACGAGAGCCGGAAGATCGAAGCTCAGGAAAGGCAACCTGGGGAACACCTTGGAGTGTAACACACCCTCTCTCTACACCCCATACCCAATTTGAAGGCCTAATGCAGCGTAGTTTCCAAGAACTACTAAACGAGAGCCGGAAGATCGAAGCTCAGGAAAGGCAACCTGGGGAACACCTTGGAGTGTAACACACCCTCTCTCTATACCCCATACTCAATTTGAAGGCCTAATGCAGCGTAGTTTCCAACAACTACTAAACGAGAGCTGGAAGATCGAAGCTCAGGAAAGGCAACCTGGGGAACACCTTGGAGTGTAACAAACCCTCTCTCTACACCCCATACCCAATTTGTAGGCCTAATGCAGCGTAGTTTCCGACAACTACTAAACGAGAGCATGAAGATCGAAGCTCAGGAAAGGCAACCTGGGGAACACCTTGGAGTGTAACACACCCTCTCTCTACACCCCATACCCAATTTGAAGGCCTAATGCAGTGTAGTTTCCAAGAACTACTAAACGAGAGCCGGAAGATCGAAGCTCAGGAAAGGCAACCTGGGGAACACCTTGGAGTGTAACACACCCTCTCTCTACACCCCATACCCAATTTGAAGGCCTAATGCAGCGTAGTTTCCAAGAACTACTAAACGAGAGCCGGAAGATCGAAGCTCAGGAAAGGCAACCTGGGGAACACCTTGGAGTGTAAAACACCCTCTCTCTACACCCCATACCCAATTTGAAGGCCTAATGCAGTGTAGTTTCCAAGAACTACTAAACGAGAGCCGGAAGATCGAAGCTCAGGAAAGACAACCTGGGGAACACCTTGAAGTGTAACACAACGTCTCTCTACACCACGGAAGGGCTGATTCTTAGGAAGGAAGGCTGTTGGAAATAAGCATTGCGCGTCCGAGGGTGATTATATTCTTATTAGGTATATACTCACCCTCGGACGCGCCCTGCTTCTTTATTTGGAATGAATGTTTATTTGCAATGTGGTGTTGACTTTCTCTATTATTTTGGTAATTAATGATTTTATTATTTTCATTGTTTTGCATCTTCTCGGCAATAATATAAAGAAGACGCGACAGGACAACACTCGGTGGATGCCATATCTGTGTTTTCAATTTAAAAAACCTTTCAGTTAAATACTTGCAGGATAAAGTAATTGTAGCTGGTGGCCATTTTTAGTACTGTACCAGATTTTAGTTGTGTGTTTGTTTTTAATGTTAAAATGTCTGCATTTGATATCTCACCAGTATTTTCTTTTTTATAAGCAAAATACTTTTTTTTTTATTTTATGATGTTGGTTCAAGGGGTACACGGGCAGCAGTAGACAGGTCAGTGGAGGCCTAGTGGAAGGAGGGACCGCAGACAGGCTTCGAAGCCCTAACATAATAAATTGGGCTGCCTGTAGGCAGTTTAAAATTGGTTCCAGGGGAACACGGGCAGCAGTAGACAGGTCAGTGGAGGCCTAGTGGAAGGAGGGACCGCAGACAGGCTTCGAAGGCCTAACATAATAAAATGGGCTGGCTGTAGGCAATTTAAAATTGGTTCCAGGGGAACACGGGCAGCAGTAGACAGGTCAGTGGAGGCCTAGTGGAAGGAGGGACCGCAGACAGGCTTCGAAGGCCTAACATAATAAAATGGGCTGGCTGTAGGCAATTTAAAATTGGTTCCAGGGGAACACGGGCAGCAGTAGACAGGTAAGTGGAGGCCTAGTGGAAGGAGGGACCGCAGACAGGCTTCGAAGGCCTAACATAATAAATTGGGCTGCCTGTAGGCAATTTAAAATTGGTTCCAGGGGAACACGGGCAGCAGTAGACAGGTAAGTGGAGGCCTAGTGGAAGGAGGGACCGCAGACAGGCTTCGAAGGCCTAACGTAATAAAATGGGCTGGCTGTAGGCAATTTACAATTGGTTCCATGGGAACACGGGCAGCAGTAGACAGGTCAGTGGAGGCCTAGTGGAAGGAGTGACGGCAGACAGGCATCAAAGGCCTAACATCATAACATTGGGCTGTTGGCAATTTAAAATTGGTTCCAGGGGTACACGGGCAACAGTGGTCTGGTCAGTGGAAGTCTAGTGGAAGGAGTGACGGCAGACAGGCATCAAAGGCCTAACATAATAACATTTGGCTGTTGGCAATTTAAAATTGGTTCCAGGGGTACACGGGCAACAGTGGTCTGGTCAGTGGAAGTCTAGTGGAAGGAGTGACGGCAGACAGGCTAAGAAGGCCTAACATAACAAAATTGGGCTGGCTGTAGGCAAGTTTAAATTGGTTCCAGGGGAACACGGCCAGCAGTGGCCTGGTCAGTGTAGTAGTTGTAGAAAGAACGGACCGCAGACAGGCTTCGAAGGCCTAACATAACAAAAATGTCAAAACAATGGTATTGTCAGTGCCAGGCATTGAAGGATGTCAGCGCATAGACTAAACATTGGTGAAGCTGTGAGAGATAATTTTGCTAGTGGTAGAGCACTGTTTGAGCTGGGGGGGAACTGTCTTGTGGCCGGCGGTACAGGCCCAGGGCCCCTCATATTACAATGGTGTGTCTGACGTTGGGTGCGCACCACCACCGTCAGAGACACTTTATTGTACTATGAGGGACCCAGTGGCAGTGCCGTCGACCAAAAGCGGGCACACCCACCTCTTCAGACAAACAGCACTCTCACGGGTGCTGGCGCAAAGTGGCGATACCACGGCCCCGTGTGGGGAGTTTGGCCATTTTGTTAGGAGTAAACATGTCGTATGCTGGACAATCAGGTGCAGAAAATTACGAGATTGGAAAAGTCATTCAGAAGAGTCCACAGGCAAGACCTTTTCATAGGAAAGTTAGGTGTCAGCCGGGCAAGGTGGGGCAAAAGATTTCGAAATCCAGTTGTGGTTCATTTTAATGAAGGTTAGATCATCTACATTTTGGGTAGCCAGACGAGTCCTTTTTTCAGTTAGTATTGAACCTGCAGCACTGAATACTCTTTCTGATAGGACACTAGCTGCCGGGCAAGCAAGCTCCTGCAATGCATATTCTGCCAATTCTGGCCAGGTGTCTAATTTGGATGCCCAGTAATCAAATGGGAATGACGGTTGAGGGAGAACGTCGATAAGGGATGAAAAATAGTTTGTAACCATACTGGACAAATGTTGTCTACTGTCACTTTGAATTGATGCTGCAGTACCTGTCCTGTCTGCGGTCATAGCAAAATCACTCCACAACCTGGTCAGAAAACCCCTCTGGCCAACGCCACTTCTGATTTCTGCCCCTCTAACACCTCTGGTCTGCTGGTCCCTGGAGCTCGTGTGAGAACGATCACGGGCGCTGTGTGCAGGGAATGCCAGAAGCAAACGGTCAACAAGAGTTGATTGTTTTGTTGCTAATATTAGTTCCAAGTTCTCATGTGGCATAATATTTTGCAATTTGCCTTTATAGCGAGGATCAAGGAGGCAGGCCAACCAGTAATCGTCATCGTTCATCATTTTTGTAATGCGTGTGTCCCTTTTGAGGATACGCAAGGCATAATCCGCCATGTGGGCCAAAGTTCCAGTTGTCAAATCTGCGGTTGTGCTTGGTTGAGGGGCAGTTGCAGGCAAATCTACGTCACTTGTGTCCCTCAAAAAACCAGAACCCGCCCTTGCCACGCCACCAATTTCCAGTGGCCCCGGGAAAGCTTCCTCATTAAAAATATACTCATCCCCATCATCCTCCTCATCCTCCACCTCCTCTTCGCCCGCTACCTCGTCCTGTACACTGCCCTGACCAGACAATGGCTGACTGTCATCAAGGCTTTCCTCTTCCTCTGGTGCAGACGCCTGATCCTTTATGTGCGTCAAACTTTGCATCAGCAGACACATTAGGGGGATGCTCATGCTTATTATGGCGTTGTCTGCACTAACCAGCCGTGTGCATTCCTCAAAACACTGAAGGACTTGACACATGTCTTGAATCTTCGACCACTGCACACCTGACAACTCCATGTCTGCCATCCTACTGCCTGCCCGTGTATGTGTATCCTCCCACAAAAACATAACAGCCCGCCTCTGTTCGCACAGTCTCTGAAGCATGTGCAGTGTTGAGTTCTACCTTGTAACAACGTCTATGATTAGGCGATGCTGGGGAAGGTTCAAAGAACGCTGATAGGTCTGCATACGGCTGGAGTGTACAGGCGAACGGCGGATATGTGCGCAAAGTCCACGCACTTTGAGGAGCAGGTCGGATAACCCCGGATAACTTTTCAGGAAGCACTGCACCACCAGGTTTAAGGTGTGAGCCAGGCAAGGAATGTGTTTCAGTTGGGAAAGGGAGATGGCAGCCATGAAATTCCTTCCGTTATCACTCACTACCTTGCCTGCCTCAAGATCTACAGTGCCCAGCCACGACTGCGTTTCTTGCTGCAAGAACTCGGACAGAACTTCCGCGGTGTGTCTGTTGTCGCCCAAACACTTCATAGCCAATACAGCCTGCTGACGTTTGCCAGTAGCTGCCCCATAATGGGAGACCTGGTGTGCAACAGTGGCAGCTGCGGATGGAGTGGTTGTGCGACTGCGGTCTGTGGACGAGCTCTCGCTTCTGCAGGAGGACGAGGAGGAGGAGGAGGAGGAGGGGGTGCGAACGGCTACAGCCAACTGTTTCCTAGACCGTGGGCTAGGCAGAACTGTCCCAAACTTGCTGTCCCCTGTGGACCCTGAATCCACCGCATTTACCCAGTGTGCCGTGATGGACACGTAACGTCCCTGGCCATGCCTACTGGTCCATGCATCTGTTGTCAGGTGCACCTTTGTGCTCACAGATTGCCTGAGTGCATGGACGATGCGCTCTTTAACATGCTGGTGGAGGGCTGGGATGGCTTTTCTGGAAAAAAAGTGTCGACTGGGTAGCTCGTAGCGTGGTACAGCGTAGTCCATCAGGTCTTTGAAAGCTTCGCTTTCAACTAACCGGTAGGGCATCATCTCTAACGAGATTAGTCTAGCTATGTGGGCGTTCAAACCCTGTGTACGCGGATGCGAGGCTAAGTACTTCCTTTTTCTAACCATAGTCTCATGTAGGGTGAGCTGGACTGGAGAGCTGGAGATCGTGGAACTAGCGGGGGTGCCGGTGGACATGGCAGACTGAGAGACGGTGGGAGATGGTATTGTTGCCGCCGGTGCCCTAGATGCAGTGTTTCCTACTACGAAACTGGAGATTCCCTGACCCTGACTGCTTTGGCCTGGCAAAGAAACCTGCACAGATACTGCAGGTGGTGCAGAAAATGGTGGCCCTACACTGCCGGAAGGGATGTTGCGTTGATGAGTAGCTTCATTGGCCGAGGGTGCTACAACCTTAAGGGACGTTTGGTAGTTAGTCCAAGCTTGCAAATGCATGGTGGTTAAATGTCTATGCATGCAACTTGTATTGAGACTTTTCAGATTCTGCCCTCTGCTTAAGGTAGTTGAACATTTTTGACAGATTACTTTGTGCTGATCAATTGGATGTTGTTTAAAAAAATGCCAGACTGCACTCTTTCTAGCATCGGATACCTTTTCAGCCATTGCAGACTGAGCTTTAACCGGATGGCCACGCTGTCCTCCAACAGGTTTTGACTTTGCCACGCGTTTTGGCCAAGATACGGGCCCGGCAGATGGAACCTGTTGCGATGTTGATGCCTGCTGCGGCCCCTCCTCCTCCTCCGCTTCAGAACTGCTGCCGCCTGCACCCTGTTCCCCCAATGGCTGCCAATCGGGGTCAAGAACTGGGTCATCTATTACCTCTTCTTGTAGCTCGTGTGCAACTTCGTCTGTGTCACCGTGTCGGTCGGTGGTATAGCGTTCGTGATGGGGCAACATAGTCTCATCAGGGTCTGATTCTTGATCAGCACCCTGCGAGGGCAATGTTGTGGTCTGAGTCAAAGGACCAGCATAGTAGTCTGGCTGTGGCTGTGCATCAGTGCACTCCATGTCAGATTCAACTTGTAATGGGCATGGACTGTTAACTGCTTCACTTTCTAAGCCAGGGACGGTATGTGTAAAGAGCTCCATGGAGTAACCCGTTGTGTCGCCTGCTGCATTCTTCTCTGTTGTTGTTTTTGCTGAAGAGGACAAGGAAGCGACTTGTCCCTGACCGTGAACATCCACTAACGACGCGCTGCTTTTACTTTTACCAGTTTCACGAGAGGAGGCAAAAGAGCTAGAGGCTGAGTCAGCAAGATAAGCCAAAACTTGCTCTTGATGCTCCGGCTTTAAAAGCGGTTTTCCTACTCCCAGAAAAGGGAGGGTTCGAGGCCTTGTGTAGCCAGACGACGAACCTGGCTCCACAGCTCCAGACTTAGGTGCAATATTTTTTTCCCACGACCACCTGATGCTCCACCACTACCACTACCCTCATTACCAGCTGACAATGAACGCCCCCGGCCACAACCTCTTCCACCAGACTTCCTCATTGTTTTAAAAACGTTACCAAACGAACGGTATTTGTTGCTGTCACACAACTTACACGGTGAGCTATAACTTCAGTATGATTTAGCTACCCCTTTACAGGTGGGTGAGACCACAACGAAAATCAGCAACAATGTTACACACTCTGTTGTTGTTGGCAACAAATGAGATGGCACACACGCAGGACTGTCACTGAAGCGCAAATGTAAATATTTATCTCCCACTGATTTGTGTTTGGTTTTTTTAAAAGGGAGACTTCAGAAAAAAAAAATTAAAAAAAAATTATTTTTTACGGAAGAATTTATAAAACAAATAAAATGAAATGATTGTTTCAGGGAGAATTTAGGAAAAAAAAAAAAAAAAGGCTTTGTAGGGCCCACTGAGTGAGAGAGGACGCACACAGGAGTCAGGAGTGGCACACAAGCCCAGAGGCCAATATTAATCTCCCACCGATTGATTTAGTGATTATTTTTGGTAGATTTTGGAACCCAAATCAAGCAAAAAAATTAATAGGCTTTCTATGGCCCACAATTGGGGAGAGAGAGAGAGATGGCACACCCAGGAGTCAAGACTGGCACACAAGCAGAAGGGGCAATATGAATCTCCCACAGATTTTTTTTTTTTTTTTTCAGGGAGACTTTAAAGAAAAAAAAATTAAAAAAAATGATTTTTTTCAGGAATAATTTAGAAACCAAAGAAAATAAAATGATTTTTTCAGGGAGAATTTAGAAAACAAATAAAACAAAAAATAGGCTTTCTATGGCCCACTATCTGAGAGAGAGAGAGATGGCACGCTTAGGACTGGCACACAAGCCCAAAGGCCAATATTAATCTCCCACTGATTGATTTAATGATTTTTTCAGGTAGAATTTAGAACCCAAATCAAGCAAAAAAATTAATAGGCTTTCTATGGCCCACTGAGTGAGAGATGGCACACACAGGAGTAAGGAGTGGCACACAAGCCCTGAGGCCAATATTTTTCTCCCACTGATTGATTGATTGATTTTTTCAGGTAGAATTATGAACCCAAATCAACCAAAAAAATAAATAGGCTTTCTATGGCCCACTATTTGTGTGAGAGATGGCACGCTCAGGACTGGCACACAAGCCCAGAGGCCAATATTAATCTCCCACTTTTTTTTTTTTTCCAGGGAAAATTTATAAACCCAATAAAATAATAAAAAAATAGGCTTTCTATGGCCCACTATCTGAGAGAGAGAGAGATGGCACGCTTAGGACTGGCACACAAGCCCAAAGGCCAATATTAATCTCCCACTGATTGATTTATTGATTTTTTCAGGTAGAATTTAGAACCCAAATCAAGCAAAAAAATTAATAGGCTTTCTATGGCCCACTGAGTGAGAGATGGCACACACAGGAGTAAGGAGTGGCACACAAGCCCTGAGGCCAATATTTTTCTCCCCCTGATTGATGTTGTGATTTTTTCTGGTAGATTTTGGAACCCAAATCAAGCAAAAAAATAAATAGGCTTTCTATGGCCCACTGAGTGAGAGATGGCACACACAGGGATGGCACTCTAGCAGAAATGTCAATCTTAATCTCCCACAAAAAAAAAAAAAAAAAAAAGGAACTGTCCTTCAATTACTATCTCCCTGCAGTAATCTCAGCCAGGTATGGCAGGCAGCAATAAGGAGTGGACTGATGCACAAATTAAATAAAAACTGTGGACAAACAAACAAGATAGCTGTGCAGAACAACAGGATTTGTGCTTTGAAAAAAGCAGTTGGTTTGCACAGCGGCGTACACACAGCAATGCAGCTATCAGGGAGCCTTCTAGGGCAGCCCAATGAGCTACAGCGCTGAGGAAAAAAAAAAAAAAAGGAGCTTCCACTGTCCCTGCACACCGAAGGTGGTGTTGGGCAGTGGAAATCGCTACAGCACAAGCGGTTTTGTGGTTAATGGACCCTGCCTAACGCTATCCCTGCTTCTGACGAAGCGGCAGCAACCTCTCCCTAAGCTCAGATCAGCAGCAGTAACATGGCGGTCGGCGGGAACGCCCCTTTATAGCCCCTGTGACGCCGCGGACAGCAAGCCAATCACTGCAATGCCCTTCTCTAAGATGGTGGGGACCAGGACCTATGTCATCACGCTGCCCACACTCTGCGTTTACCTTCATTGGCTGAGAAATGGCGCTTTTCGCGTCATTGAAACGCGACTTTGGCGCGAAAGTCGCGTACCGCATGGCCGACCACGCACAGGGGTCGGATCGGGTTTCATGAAACTCGACTTCGCCAAAAGTCGGCGACTTTTGAAAATGTTCGACCCGTTTCGCTCAACCCTACTGATGTGGTCAATTGGTCCTCTGCGGCTGTAGAGGCTTTTCAAGAGTTGAAGCGTCATTTTTCTTCTGCCCCTGTGTTGTGCCAGCCAGATGTTTCGCTCCCGTTTCAGGTCGAGGTTGACGCTTCTGAGATTGGAGCAGGGGCTTTTTTGTCGCAAAGAAGTTCTGATGGCTCGGTGATGAAACCATGTGCCTTCTTTTCTAGAAAATTCTCACCTGCTGAGCGCAATTATGATGTGGGCAATCGAGAGTTGTTGGCCATGAAGTGGGCATTCAAGGAGTGGCGACATTGGATTGAAGGAGCCAAGCATCGCGTGGTGGTCTTGACGGATCACAGGAATTTGACTTATCTCGAGTCTGCCAAACGGTTGAATCCTAGACAGGCTCGATGGTCGCTGTTTTTCTCCCATTTTGATTTTGTGGTTTCGTACCTTCTGGGCTCTAAGAATGTGAAGGCTGATGCCCTGTCAATGAGTTTTGTGCCTGACTCTCCGGGTGTTCCTGAGCCGGCGGGTATTCTCAAAGAGGGGGTAATTTTGTCTGCCATCTCCCCTGATTTGCGGCGGGTGCTGCAGAAGTTTCAGGCTGATAGACCTGACCGTTGTCCAGCGGAGAAACTGTTTGTCCCTGATAGATGGACTAGTAGAGTTATCTCTGAGGTTCATTGTTCGGTGTTGGCTGGTCATCCTGGACTCTTTGGTACCAGAGATTTGGTGGCTAGATCCTTTTGGTGGCCTTCTTTGTCACGGGATGTGCGTTCTTTTGTGCAGTCCTGTGGGACTTGTGCTTGGGCTAAGCCCTGCTGTTCTCGTGCCAGTGGGTTGCTTTTGCCCTTGCCGGTCCCGAAGAGGCCCTGGACTCCTTGGATTTTATTTCAGATCTCCCTGTCTCTCAAAGGATGTCGGTCATTTGGGTGGTTTGTGATCGCTTCTCTAAGATGGTCCATTTGGTACCCTTGGCTAAATTGCCTTCCTCCTCTGATTTGGTGCCATTGTTTTTCCAGCAGGTGGTTTGTTTGCATGGCATTCCAGAGAACATCGTCTCGGACAGAGGTTCCCAGTTTTTTCGAGGTTTTGGCGGTCCTTTTGTGCTAAGATGGGCATTGATTTGTCGTTTTCTTCAGCTTTCCATCCTCAGACAAATGGCCAAACCGAACGAACTAATCAGACTTTGGAAACATATCTGAGATGCTTTGTTTCTGCTGATCAGGATGATTGGGTGTCCTTCTCGCCTTTGGCTGAGTTCGCCCTTAATAATCGGGCCAGCTCGGCTACTTTGGTTTTGCCTTTTTTCTGTAATTCTGGTTTCCATCCTCGTTTCTCTTCAGGGCAGGTTGAGCCTTCGGACTGTCCTGGTGTGGATACTGTGGTGGACAGGTTGCAGCAGATTTGGACTCATGTGGTGGACAATTTGACATTGTCCCAGGAGAAGGCTCAACATTTTGCTAACCGCCGGCGCTGTGTTGGTCCCCGACTTCGTGTTGGGGATTTGGTTTGGTTGTCGTCTCGTTATGTTCCTATGACGGTTTCCTCTCCTAAGTTTAAGCCTCGTTTCATTGGTCCGTATAAGATTTCTGAAGTTCTCAATCCTGTGTCATTTCGTTTGGCCCTTCCAGCTTCTGTTGCCATCCATAATGTGTTCCATAGGTCGTTATTGGCGGAGATACGTGACGCCTATGGTTCCCTCCGTTGATCCTCCTGCCCCGGTGTTGGTCGAGGGGGAGTTGAAGTATGTGGTGGAGAAGATTTTGGATTCTCGTGTTTCGAGACGGAAACTCCAGTACCTGGTCAAGTGGAAGGGTTATGGTCCGAAAGATAATTCCTAGGTTTTTGCCTCTGATGTTCATGCTGCCGATCTGGTTCGTGCCTTTCATTTGGCTCATCCTGATCGGCCTGGGGGCTCTGGTGAGGGTTCGGTGACCCCTCCTCAAGGGGGGGGGTACTGTTGTGAATTCTGTGATCGAACTCCCTCCTGTGGTCATGAATGGTACTTCGGCGAGTTCTGTCCATGGACTCCCTCTGGTGGCTGTGAGTGGAGCTGCTGCTTCTGAGGTTCCTTCCACAGGTGATGTAGTTTATTCTTTGGCTGGCTGCTCTATTTAACTCCACTCAGATCGTTACTCCATGCCAGCTGTCAATGTTCTTGTACTGGTTCAGTTGCTCTTGGATCTTTCTGGTGACCGGTCTACTCCAGCAGAAGCTAAGTCCCTGCTAGTTAATTATTTGTTCTTTGTTTCCTTGTCCAGCTTGCTATCATGATTTTGCCTTGCTAGCTGGAAGCTCTGGGATGCAGAGTGGCACCTCCGCACCGTGAGTCGGTGCGGAGGTCTTTTTGCACACTCTGCGTGGTCCTTTGTAGTTTTTTGTGCTGACCGCAAAGATACCTTTCCTATCCTCAGTCTGTTTAGTAAGTCTGGCCTCCCTTTGCTGAAACCTGTTTCATTTCTGTGTTTGTGACTTTCATCTTAACTCACAGTCAATATATGTGGGGGCTGCCTTTTCCTTTGGGGAATTTCTCTGAGGCAAGGTAGGCTTTATTTTCTATCTTTAGGGCTAGTTAGCTCTTAGGCTGTGAAGAGGCATCTAGGCAGTGTTAGGTACGCTCCACGGCTATTTCTAGTTGTGTGATAGGATTAAGGGTTGCGGTCAGCAGAGCTCCCACTTCCCAGAGCTTGTCCTGTTTGAGTTTAACCATCAGGTCGTTCCGGGTGCTCCTAACCACCAGGTCCATAACAGAAATCGTTGCCTACCACTAGTGCCTGTGTGTTGTAGTGCTTCCCTGCTGAGCATTCGGGATAGTCCTCACAACTTCTCGTTCTTTCTAATTCGTTCCAGTTCTTTCTAGTTCTCCGTTCCCCAGGTATGTTATGGCTAGGACGCACCCGTTTGACGGGAAGGCTCGGAGTTCTTCCGGGACCCTAGAGACGACCCTCTCCACGCGTTGCCCCCTATGTCTGCTTAGGTGATGTAAGGTAGACAGCCAACCTATAATTAACTGTCATGTGGAGTTTGAAGTAAGGTATAAAGTCAGTTACTTCCTTGGTGTTCCAGCCACCGGCTACGCGCCTCAGTAGGATGTTGCCATTCTCCGGGCACGACTCCTACTGGCTCTCCTTTGTGCTTGATCTCATTTCTCACTGTCCACAATATCCTTCACTTCGTGTCTCTTTCTTAGGATACGGCTGCGGGGTGTGCAGGCGCGGTTCCATAACGTTCTGTTCTAGTCGCTAGGTACCTGCCAGGTTCCCACGCCTGACAGGGACCCCCTGAATCTTCTCCCTGCAACACCCCCTGCCATGGGATGTTGCCTGAATCCAACCCAGTCAGCTTCTGACTAACTTCCTATCCAACCCCTAGTTTTACCATTGTGAGGAGTGGCCTAGTAAATAAAACCTTTTGCTCCCCCTAGCGGCAGAGCGTCATACTGCAACGACCAGGTATCTGGGGCGCTGCATTCTTGCTGAGGGAAGGAGGTTGTTGGCTAAAATATCACAATACATGATCTATCCATCCTCCTTTCAATAGAGTGCAGATGTTCTTTCCTCTTTGCAGAAAACCCCAATGTATGATGTTTCCCCCACCATGCTTCATGGTTGGGACATGTGACAATCTGACTGCACTCTGATGAAATCTGAGCGCAGTCCTATAGTGACCGTGAGGACGGAAGACTGAGACAATCTGACTGCACTCTGATGAAATCTGAGCGCAGTCCTATAGTGACCGTGAGGACGGAAGACTGTGACAATCTGACTGCACTCTGATGAAATCTGAGCGCAGTCAAATAGTGACCGTGAGGACGGAAGAACCGGACAGAGAGTGGACCCTCTGGGTCACGGTACTGATACACCCAGGGGCGAGCGAACCCGAGATGACAACCCCTATACAGGGATAGTTGGGGAGCAGGCCCGAGGGGAACAATACCGCAACAGCTGGCACCAAGAGGAACGGCTCTGGAAAGGACAGAAGGGAAGGACGGAAGTGGAGGAGAAATCCTGGGAATGAAAGTAAAAGGGAGAGGGGAGGAAGGGACGAACCAAGGGAGACAGGCTGGGAAAACGGAGGGAAGACAGGAGGAGAATGAGCCTGAGAAAACGGACCAGACCGGAGCAGAAAAGGATCTGAACCAGACAGGGCCAAACGAAGTTACAAACTGCACACAACAATCAGGCACCTCATTATGGAGGCGAGGCCTGATATAGCCCAAATAAGTACCTGATTGGAGGAGACAGGAGCAGGGAGGGTCCGAAATGGTTAACTGGAGGAAGAAGTGCACGCCCACGTCCTAAGGCGCATGTGTGGAGCAGGTACAGGACGGGAGGGAAGAGGAGCGCGCACCCCACGCCGAAATCCCCGAGCAGCAGGAAGAGGACGCGGGGAACCGGCGCGACACTGAGAGCGGCGAGAAGAAATGGAGAGAGCGGGACTGATAGGAGAAGCGGCCGCAGCCTCAGAGGAGGCCGGTATGACAGTAACCCCCCCTCCTAAGACTCCCCTCTCCGAGACTGGCTGTGAATCTTCTCAGAATCCGTGGAGCATTAACGTTCTCCCTAGGCTGTGGGAGAACTCTCCTCAGGACCAAACCCCTTCCAATCAATAAGATAGAAGACTCTTCCTCTAACCCTCTTCATGGCCAGAATATCCTTTACTTCAAAATCATTGTCAATGCTAAAGGGGTGAGGGGAGTCCATGGGTGCAGGAGAGAATCGATTAAGAATGAGAGGTTTCAAGAGCGAGACATGGAAGACGTTAGGGACTCGGAGAGAAGTCGGCAATCTCAATCTATAGGCCACGTTGTTAATACGTCCCAAAATCTCGAAGGGACCGATGTATCGAGGACCCAACTTGTAGGAAGGGATCTTCAAGCGAATGTGTTTAGTCGAAAGCCAGACCTTGTCACCAGGATGATACGGTGGAAGATCCCTCCTCCTTTTGTCGGCGTGTCTCTTCATCTGGGCTGCAGTCCGAACGAGAGCCTCCTTGGTCTCTCTCCAAATTTGGGAAAATTCAGAAGAAAAAGCGTCTGCTGCAGGCACTCCAGAAGGGGAAGACATAGGAAGAGGTATTCCCGGGTTCAGACCAGAAACCACAAAGAATGGAGATTTAGAAGTTGCCCCACTAGGATGATTATTATGGGCAAACTCAGCCCAAGGAAGAAGAGTTACCCAGTCATCATGATGAGCGTTGGTAAAATTGCGGAGGTCAAGATTTGATTTATCCGTTCCACTTGCCCGTTGGTCTGAGGATGATAGGCGGAGGAGAAATCCAGCGAAATGCCCAAGAGCTTACAAAGAGCTCTCCAGAACTTGGAGGTAAATTGGACCCCTCGATCCGACACAATTCGCTGAGGAAGTCCATGTAATCTGAAGATCTGATGGATGAAAATTCTTGCCAATTCTGGAGCCGAGGGTAATCCAGGCAATGGAACGAAATGGGCCATCTTGGAGAACCGATCCACCACCACCAGGATGGTTGTGCATCCAGAGGAACGAGGCAAATCTGTAACAAAATCCATAGCTATTTGTTGCCAAGGGGCCTCGGGAACGGGTAACGGATGCAGGAGACCAGAAGGCAGCTCTCTAGGTACTTTGTTTTTAGCACAAGTCGTGCAGGAGGCCACAAAATCCGAAGTATCTTGTCGGAGAGACGGCCACCAATAGTACCGGGAGAGAAGAGCGAGAGTCTTCTTGGTGCCGACATGTCCAGCAACTTTGGAAGAATGTCCCCAATGCAATACCTCTGTTCTCTTGTCACACTGGACAAAAGTTCTGCCAGGGGGAACAGAGAGGAGGTTAGAGGGAGCCACCATGATGATTTTGGCAGGATCAATAATATGTGAAGGACCTTCTTCTGTCTCGGGAGATTGCAAGGATCGGGAAAGTGCATCCGCTTTAGAATTCTTATCTCCGGGTCGAAAATGAAGCTTAAAATCAAAACGAGAAAAGAACAAAGACTATCTGGCCTGTCTGGAATTAAGTCTTTGGGCGGATTGAATGTAAGCCAAGTTTTTGTGGTCTGTGAAAATTTTAAAGGGATGAATGGCCCCTTCCAAGAGATAACGCCAGTCCTGTAGAGCCATCTTTACAGCTAGTAATTCTCGATCTCCAATTGAATAATTGCATTCCGCGGGCGAAAATGACTTCGAGAAGAACCCACAAGGAACCAGACGACCGGAGAGAGATCTTTGGGAGAGAGTTGCCCCAGCTGTTGTGAATTCTGTGGCTGAGTTCACTTCTGTGGTCACAAGTGGTATTGCAGTCTCTGGGCTTCCTCCCTCAGGTGTTCTGGTGAGCTCGTTGGCTGCCTTGTTATTTAACTCCACCTGATTCTGTCTTCCTTGCTCCTTGTCAATGTTCCAGTGTTGGATCTGAGCTCCTGGATCTTCCCTGTGGCCTGCTGCTCTGCTAGATAAGTGCTACTTTGTTTTTGTTGCTGTTTTTTTCTGTCCAGCTTGTCTATTCATTTTTGCTGGAAGCTCTGAGACGCAAAGGGTGTACCGCCGTGCCGTTAGTTCGGCACGGTGGGTCTTTTTGCCCCCTTTGCGTGGTTTTTGCTTTAGGGTTTTTTGTAGACTGCATAGTTCTCTTTGCTATCCTCGCTCTGTCTAGAATATCGGGCCTCACTTTGCTGAATCTATTTCATTCCTACGTTTTGTCTTTTCATCTTGCTAACAGTCATTATATGTGGGGGGCTGCCTTTTCCTTTGGGGTATTTCTCTGAGGCAAGTCAGGCTTGTATTTCTATCTTCAGGCTAGTCAGCTCCTCAGGCTGTGCCGAGTTGCATAGGTAGTGATAGGCGCAATCCACAGCTGCCTTTAGTTGTGTTAAGGATAGGTTCAGGTATTGCGGTCTACAGAGATTCCACGTCTCAGAGCTCGTTCTATTGTTTTTGGGTTATTGTCAGATCACTGCATGTGCTCTGATTACTGCACACTGTGTTACCTGATTGCCGCCACAACACCCAGCACCCGAAGAGGAGGCATCCACTTCAAGGATGAAAGGCCTGCTGGCCACAGGCCGATGAAGAACAGGAGCAGATGTGAAGGCCCTTTTTAGGGAGAGAAAGGCGTCTTCTGCCTCCGGAGGCCAAACATTGTGAACCGCTCCTTTCCGGGTAAGAGCGGCGAGAGGCTTGGTCACAGAAGAGAAATGCGGAAGGAATTGTCTATAGTAGTTAGCGAAGCCCAAAAATCGTTGGATGGCCTTCACTCCAATAGGACGAGGCCACTTAAGTACAGCAGATAGTTTCTCAGGATCCATCTCCAACCCCATGTCAGAAATAATATATCCCTAGAAAGGCAAAGAAGTCTGTTCAAACAAACACTTCTCGATCTTTGCGTAGAGGCGATTCTCCCGAAGACGCTGTAGAACCAGATGAACACTTCTTCTGCGAGAGGACAAGTCGGGTGAGAAAATAAGGATGTCGTCAAGATACACCACCACACAAGAATACAGTAGATCACGGAAGATCTCAATCACAAATTCCTGGAAGACCGCTGGAGCGTTACAGAGACCAAAGGGCATGACCAGGTATTCATAGTGGCCATCCCGGGTGTTAAAGGCAGTCTTCCACTCGTCTCCAGTGCGAATTCGGATCAAATTATAGGCTCCGCGTAAATCTAGTTTGGAGAAAATTTGGGCTCCTCTCAGTCGGTCGAAGAGTTCAGGAATCAGCGGTAGAGGATACCTATTCTTGACTGTGATGGCATTCAGACCTCGGTAGTCTATACATGGCCGAAGGGATCCATCTTTCTTCCGAACGAAGAAAAAAACGGCTCCAGCTGGAGAAGAGGACTTCCGGATGAAACCCTTGGCTAAATTCTCTCGGATGTATTCTGACATGGCTAAGGTCTCTGCCGGAGATAACGGATAGGTTCTTCCCTTGGGAAGGGTAGATCCAGGAATTAACTTGATAGGGCAGTCATAGGCTCGGTGTGGAGGAAGAGACTCCGCCTCCTTTTTATCAAAGACATCGGCAAACGAGAGATAGGCAGAGGGAAGACTAGGAAGATTGACGGGTGCTTGGGGAAGACCTGGACGGGAGACGGACACCAGACAACGTTCATGACAACCATGACCCCAGCGGAGTATCTCTCCAGAGCGCCAATCAAGAACTGGCTCGTGCGACCTGAGCCAGGGTAGACCCAAGAGCAGAGTGTGAGAAAGATTAGGCAGAACATAAAATGCTATCCTCTCCTGGTGTAGAGCTCCAATCTGCATGTCCAACTCGAGAGTGACCATCTTGATGGAAACAGGTAGAGGTCTGCCATCCACTGCAGAAATAAAACGCGGAGTCTCAAGAGTAACCACAGGTGTCCGAAATTTGTTCACCTCCTCCTGCCGAATGAAATTACCAGCGGCACCCGAGTCCACATACACCTCCACAGATCTACGCTCAAGACCTACAGAAATCAAAGCTGAAATAGTTAGGGATAGAGAGGAATTTGAATCACCTAGGAAGGCCTCTCTTACCTGGCCTAGGTGGAGGAGTTTCCCGGCCTCTCTGGACAGGAACGCAGGAAATGATTTACCCCTCCACAATAAAGACACAAGCCCTGTGCCAACCTCTCCCTGCGACGCTGCTCCGACAACCTAACTCGATCCACCTGCATAGGTTTAGGAGCGGAAGAAGCAGAGGACTTGACCGAGGAGGAACCAGGCACCCAATTAGTCCTAAAGGATCTCCTCTCCCTGACTAATTCTCGAGAGCGCTCCTGGAAACGTAAATCAATACGTGTGGCCAGGGATATAAGGTCCTCCAGGATAGTAGGGGTATCCCGACCTGCGAGCTCATCCTTAATCTTGGACGAGAGCCCTCTTCAAAAAGCCCCTACCAGTGCCTCGTTATTCCACCCAAGCTCAGAAGAAAGTGTCCGGAAGCGGATGGCGTATTGTCCAACAGTAAGGTTCCCCTGTTGAAGATTAAAGAGGGATTCAGTGGTAGATGCCACCCGACCTGGCTCATCAAAGACCTTACGAAATGTCCAGAAAAATCTGTATACTGGCAACTACCGGGTCATCCCGCTCCCATAAGGGGTTAACCCAGGACAGAGCTTCTCCCTCGAGATGGGACACAATAAAGGCCACCTTAGCACGATCAGAGGGATATTGCTGGGGTAGGAGCTCGAAGTGTAGACGGCACTGGTTCAAAAAACCCCGACACAATTTGGGATCGCCGCTGTATCGAGGGGGCTTTCCCAAACGAGGAGGAGGAAGGGGTACAGGATCTCGATGAGAGGCAGAAGCAGCGGCGGCAGACTGAAGAGAGTGAAGGCGGTCGTCGACCGATGCCATGTAAGTAAGAATATGGGACTGGGTATCTCGCTGCTGTGCGAGCTCCTGCTGGAGTCCCACCAGCAGAGGGGCGTTACCAGGATCCGAAGTCTGTAGGGCGGTTAAACGAGAGTCCATAGACTTCATAACAGACATAATACGGGTCTGATTCTCCCGTAAGAACAACAACTCCTTCTGGGTTGCTGCGGAGGCACCAGCGGGGTCCATGGCCTGATTGTACTGTGACAATCTGACTGCACTCTGATGAAATCTGAGCGCAGTCCTATAGTGACCGTGAGGACGGAAGACTGAGACAATCTGACTGCACTCTGATGAAATCTGAGCGCAGTCCTATAGTGACCGTGAGGACGGAAGACTGTGACAATCTGACTGCACTCTGATAAAATCTGAGCGCAGTCAAATAGTGACCGTGAGGACGGAAGAACCGGACAGAGAGTGGACCCTCTGGGTCACGGTACTGATACACCCAGGGGTGAGCGAACCCGATATGACAACCCCTATACAGGGATAGTTGGGGAGCAGGCCCGAGGGGAACAATACCGCAACAGCTGGCACCAAGAGGAACGGCTCTGGAAAGGACAGAAAGGAAGGACGGAAGTGGAGGAGAAATCCTGGGAATGAAAGTAAAAGGGAGAGGGGAGGAAGGGACGAACCAAGGGAGACAGGCTGGGAAAACGGAGGGAAGACAGGAGGAGAATGAGCCTGAGAAAATGGACCAGACCGGAGCAGAAAAGGATCTGAACCAGACAGGGCCAAACGAAGGTACAAACTGCACACAACAATCAGGCACCTCCATTATGGAGGCGAGGCCTGATATAGCCCAAAGAAGTACCTGATTGGAGGAGACAGGAGCAGGGAGGGTCCGAAATGGTTAATTGGAGGAAGAAGTGCACGCCCGCGTCCTAAGGCGCATGTGTGGAGCATGTACAGGACGGGAGGGAAGAGGAGCGTGCACTCCACGCCGAAATCCCCGAGCAGCAGGAAGAGGACGCGAGGAACCGGCGCGACACTGAGAGCGGCGAGGAGAAATGGAGAGAGCGGGACTGATAGGAGAAGCGGCCGCAGCGTCAGAGGAGGCCGGTATGACAGGACAGTGTTTTTGGGGTTGCACTCATCCTTTTTCTTTCTCCAAACACAGCAAGTGAAGTTGATACCAAAAAGTACTATTTTAGTCTCATCTGTTCACATGATTTCTTCCATGCCTCCTCCTCAAATAGGTCTGGACATGTGCTGGACACTATGCCATGATTTTAATTCTTGACGGCGTAGTGGGTTACTAATTGTAGTGCCTGAGACTGTGGTCCCTGCTCTCTTCAAGTCATTGACCAAGTCCTCCCTTGCAGTTCTTGGCTGATTCCTACCTTTCTCAGAATCATCCTTACCCCACGAGTTGAGATCTTGCATAGAGCCCCAGACCAAGGAAGATTATCAGTCATCTTATGTTTCTTCTATTTTCTAACAATTGGGCCAACAGTTGTTCTCTTCTCACCAAGCTACTTGCTTATTATCCTGTGACTCCTCCCAGCCTTGTGCAGGTCTACAATTTTGTCTTTGGTGTCCTTATAATGTTTTTTGGCCTTGGCCATGGAGGAGAGGTTGGAGTGTGATTGATTGATTGTGTGGACAGGTGTCTTTTATACGGGTAACAAGTTCAAAAAGATGCAAATAAAACAGGTAATGAGTGCAGAGTAGGAGGGATTCTTAAAGAAGAACTAACAGGTCTGTGAGAGCCAAAATTATTGGTGGTTGGTGATCAAATACTTATTTCATACAATACCATATACCGTATATACCCGAGTATAAGCCGACCCCCCTAATTTTGCCACAAAAAACTGGGAAAACTTAATGACTCGAGTATAAGCCTAGGGTGGGAAATGCTGCAGCTACCGGTAAATGTCAAACGTAAAAATAGATACCAATAAAAGTAAAATTAATTGAGACATCCGTAGGTTAAGTGTTTTTGAATATCCATATTGAATCAGGAGCCCCATATAATGCTCCATACAGTTCATGATGGGCCCCATAAGATGTTCCATATTAAAATATGCCCCATGTAATCCTGCATAAAGGTTAATAAAGGCCCCATAAGATGCTCCATAGACACATTTGCCCAATATAATGCTGCACAAATGCTGTGATTATGGCCCCATAAGATGCTCTATAAAGATATTTGCCCCATATAGTGCTGCACAAACATTATGGCCCCATATAGTGCTGCACAAATGTTATGGCCCCATATAGTGCTGCACAAACATTATGGCCCCATATAGTGCTGCACAAATGTTATGGCCCCATATAGTGCTGCACAAACATTATGGCCCCATATAGTGCTGCACAAATGTTATGGCCCCATATAGTGCTGCACAAATGTTATGGCCCCATATAGTGCTGCACAAATGTTATGGCCCCATATAGTGCTGCACAAATGTTATGGCCCCATATAGTGCTGCACAAATGTTATGGCCCCATATAGTGCTGCACAAATGTTATGGCCCCATATAGTGCTGCACAAATGTTGTGGTCCCATATAGTGCTGCACAAATGTTGTGGTCCCATATAGTGCTGCACAAACATTATGGCCCCATATAGTGCTGCACAAACGTTATGGCCCCATATAGTGCTGCACAAACATTATGGCCCCATATAGTGTTGCACAAATGTTATGGCCCGATATAGTGCTGCACAAACGTTATGGCCCCATATAGTGCTGCACAAACATTATGGCCCCATATAGTGCTGCACAAATGTTATGGCCCCATATAGTGCTGCACAAACGTTATGGCCCCATATAGTGCTGCACAAACGTTATGGCCCCATATAGTGCTGCACAAACATTATGGCCCCATATAGTGCTGCACAAATGTTATGGCCCCATATAGTGCTGCACAAATGTTATGGCCCCATATAGTGCTGCACAAACATTATGGCCCCATATAGTGCTGCACAAACGTTGATTATGGCCCCATACAGACACTTGCCCCATATAGTGCTGCACAAACATTATGGCCCCATATAGTGCTGCACTAACGTTATGGCCCCATAAATGCTCCATACAGACACTTGCCCCATTTGCGGCGATAAAAAAAAAAAATCACATACTCACCTCTCCGTCGCTCAGGCCCCCGGCACTTACAACAGTCACCTGCTCCTCGTTCCGGTGTTGCCACTCCATGTTCAGCACTGACGTTCAGCAGAGGGCGCGCACTAACCACGTCACTGCGCCCTCTGACCTGAGCGTCACTGCTGAAGACAGAGCGGAGTCCGGAACGAGGAGCAGGTGACTATCGCGCAACGCTTTGCTCTACCTCCCCGTTATACTCACCTGCTCCTGGCGCTGTGCAGTCCCTGCTTCCCCCGCCGCCGCAGCTTCATCCTGTACTGAGCGGTCACCGTTACCGCTCATTACAGTAATGAATATGCGGCTCCACCTCTATGGGAGGTGGAGCCGCATATTCATTACTGTAATGAGCGGTACCATGTGACCGCTCAGTACAGGAAGAAGCTGCTGCTGCGGCGCCGGGGAAGCCAGGGACTTGCAGGGACCGCGCCAGGAGTAGGTGAGTATAATTTCACAGCCCCCGCTCCCCTCCCCTGCCGACCACTGCGTATGACTCGAGTATAAGCCGAGAGGGGGACTTTCAGCCCAAAAAAGTGGGTTGAAAATCTCGGCTTATACTCGAGTACATACGGTAATTTAATTATTTAAAAATCATACAATGTGATTTCCTGGATTTTATTTTTAGATTCTGCCTCTCACAGGTGAAGTGTATCTACGATAAAAATTACAGATCTGTCCATTCTTTGCTGGTGGGAAAACGTGTAAAATCGTCATCGTATCAAATACTTGTTTTCCCCACTGTAGCTATTAGAATCTACATTTTGCTAATATCTTCTATCACTGGACATATGCCAGCTATATACCAGTGATATAAAATCATATTTTGCTAACTTTCTTTAGCTAAAGAAACCAGTTTATCCTGTAAACATCCTTGAAATGTTCTGTAAGATTTTGTTTTCGAGCTAATACAATATGACTCAGATGGAAGCAGGTCCTTGAAAACTAATAATTGTTTATACTTTGCTTATCTTCTTAACAACCCTTGATGGATATATCCACAGATTGCTGCTTTTAAGAAGCACTGCAATCCACATTTTTATCCTATTATTATATTGCAGTCATTATATTATATAGCACTGTGTACTTACAATTGCTCATTTTGCCTTTTACCCAGTTAATTCTTCTCTTTTCCATTAGGTCTATGACATCACGTGATTAAAAACTGACCAGCCGAATCCATCCAAGCTCTATGAAGAAACAGGTGGTCTCTTACCCTGCATAAGTCATCACTGCAAAGTCCCTTGCAGGGTCAGGGGAGAGCAGCCGGGTCAGGAGATGAAGAGGGGAATGACTCATGCAGGTACAAGAGACTTCCTGTTTCTCCATAGAGCATAGAAAAGAGAAGAAATAATTGGGTAGAAAAGCAGAATGAGCAATTGTAAATACACAGCACTATATAATAAGATGACTGCAATATATTGAGCGGATAAAAACTTTGATGGGAGGCGTGCTTCTTTAACCTCTGAAATGCCGCTGTCAATTGTTCACAACGGCACTTAAGCACCTCGATCCGGCCTGAACGTAACTATGATGCCAGGGAGTGGATGATCTGATCGCTCCTGTGAAGTCCAGGCTGTGATTGTATTGCTGTATATATTAGAAGCAATCAGACAATCGTAGGTTCAAGTCCCCTAAGAGGAGTATCAAGTAAAGAAAAAAAAATTCTAAAAATGTAAAAAAAAAAAGCTTTAAAAGAAATAAAAATTTGACTCACCCCTTTTTCTCCAGTTGAAAAAAGTACACATATTTGGTATCGACTTGTCCAGAAAAGTCTGATCTATCTAAATACAAAATCAATTAACCCAATCTATAAAAACTGTAAACAAAAGAAAAAAAAATTGATGCCAGACTTGTAGGTTCTTGGTTGCCACAACTTCAGAAAAAAATGCAATAAGAAGCAATCAAAGCGTCCTTCTACCCCCAAAATAGTATCAATAACGTGACCAGTGGGTAATCCCTACTTTTGTTGCAGCTGTCTAACAGCCACAAAACATGCAGCCGCTGGGACTTGAACATAGTAATCGAGCACGCTGAAGACTCTCAGTAACACCCAAGCACACTCGGATAACACCATATCCGAGCACGTTCGCTCATCGCTAGTGACCGTGCAAAAAACTAACCCCTACAAAGTTCCATCAACTGAAAAATAAAAAGGTTAGGGGTTTTGGAAAATGAAGACTCAACCAGAAATGTGAGGTTTTTGTCCAAGTTTCAGAATTTTCCTTCACTGCTTAAAAAATAAAAGCAAAAATATAATTTTCATATTGTTGTAATCACACTGACCTGTCATTTTTACTGCAAAATAGCAGAGAAAAACAAAACCCAAAAAACAATTGTGGATTTGCGTTTTTTTTTCCATCTTTGCCAGAAAAGAGAAAAATTATGGCTCTTTGAAGAAAGGGAGGGAAAAATGAAAGTGCTAATATGGAAAAATTGCGCTTTGTTATTTTGGTTTGGGCAGAAGGCCAATGGCTATGTGCTAGGATTGTGATTTACATACTGCACTCTTTTGGGGGAAAGTCACACTTTTATCACTATGGTATAACTCTGTGCACGTTTTTGTTTGATCTTTTTTTTATCTGTCCTTTTTGAAGTGTAACTTTTTGTTCTGAATAAATTCCCTTTTTAATCAATACTTGTGTAAAAAAACATACTTTATTATGAACTGCTGTTTTCCATATCAATAACTAACTTATTAGTCTATTAATCACCAACCTAATTCTGTCTAATGTGTTTAGCTACTTTCAAATACCCAATTGTCAAATTTTGGGTTAATAAAGGGGGTGTCTTAGTCTCATTCTGGACCTCTATCTATAAGTCAGAGTGAAAAACAGCGTCAAAGAACATTTCTAACCCTGGAGGACTCCACGTCGCTGTTCTTCACTTCTCCTATGGGGGCACTATAGGGAAATTGAAGCAGGTTTCCCTACAGATTTTGGATGATTTTTGAAGTAAGCAGTGGCACAGCTCATCACTGGTCGATGCTTCAAACATAAAGGGACTATCCATGATGGAGAATCACAACATGATAGTATATACTATGTACAAAAAAAGGTTGCACTCTATCGTGCCAAAGCATGTCGAATATGAAATACATGAACTATGAATAGCAAAATGGCTTTTTGAACATTAGGAAAAATATTTGTGAGACGCTTTGCACAGAGTTTGGCCAAATAGTGTGAGCTTTTGGCCACCATAGTGTGTTTTTTAATTACATCTAATCACACTTGGTTCTGGCCAATCCATATATGTAGGCTTTAATGGCAGAGGTGTCCACATTCACCCATGCATACAGACATTAGCCTTCGGTAAGTGTTCACATTTGGTCAGGGACTAGTGTTGAGCGATACCGTCCGATACTTGAAAGTATCGGTATCGGATAGTATCGGCCGATACCCGAAAAGTATCGGATATCGCTGATACCGATATCCGATACCAATACAAGTCAATGGGACACCAAGTATCGGAAGGTATCCTCATGGTTCCCAGGGTCTGAAGGAGGGGAAACTCTCCTTCAGGCCCTGGGATCCATATTAATGTGTAAAATAAAGAATTAAAATAAAAAATATTGATATGCTCACCTCTCCGGCGGCCCCTGGACATCACGCTGGTAACCGGCAGGCTTCTTTGTTTAAAATGAGCGCCTTTAGGACCTGCGAATGACATCGCGGATTCTGATTGGTCGCGTGCCGCTCATGTGACCTCCACGCGACCAATCAGAAGCCGCGACGTCATTCGCAGGTCCTAAATTCCTAGAATTAGGAGATTAGTGAATGAGAATGACGTCGCGGCTTGTGATTGGTCGCGTGGCGGTCACATGAGCGGCACGCAACCAATCAGAATCCGCGACGTCATTCGCAGGTCCTAAAGGCGCTCATTTTAAACAAAGAAGCCTGCCGGTTACCAGCGTGATGTCCAGGGGCCGCCGGAGAGGTGAATATATCAATATTTTTTATTTTAATTCTTTATTTTACACATCCCTATGGATCCGATACCGATACCCGATACCACAAAAGTATCGGATCTCGGTATCGGAATTCCGATACCGCAAGTATCGGCCGATACCCGATACTTGTGGTATCGGAATGCTCAACACTATCAGGGACCCATCAGATTAATGAGACCACCTTGACGATGGTTGATGGGCTCACACTATTTGGCCAGATTCTGTGCAAAGCGTCTCACAAATATTTTTCCTAATATTCAAAAAGCCATTTTGCTATTCATATTTCATGTGTTTCATATTCGACATGCTTTGGCACAATAGAGTGCAACCTTTTTTTGTATATTGTATATGGAGGTAGCTGCTCCTGGTATGCACCTATTCACACTAGTTTGGATGTGCCAGTCATTTTTCTGTTACAACATGATAGTGTCATGATCCAGTCCGGGGTTTGTTTCTGATTATTTTCTCCCCAGGATTGTCATGCAGGGGTTAATCTTCCTGGCCTCATTTTGGGATCTGTCTGGCTATTTCAGTCCTCTGTTACCTGCTAGCAGTGTCAGTTTTAGTTCCTGTCTCTGGCCTGATCAGCTGACCCCGTAATTCCCTGATTTATCCTCTGCCTGTTTACCTAGGTCCCGTTCTTGTGTTCCCCTGTGACTCCGCTCATTGTAGTACTCGCTTTCCGAGTTATGACCCCTTGGTATTTGACTCAGCTTGTCCTCTGACCTGTTTGACTGTCTTGCATCTCTGGCTTTCCTGCTCCCAATCGACTCTGACTTCTTTGGCTTGTTTCTGACCACGTGTATTGCTGTCATCTCTGGTATTTCATTCTCTCTCTGTTGCTGACCCGGCTTTTTCCGACTACTCTTTCGCCACCTAGTGGTTCCTGCCTGCTGCTCTGTGATTTCACTGCGAGTGTACCTGTTTTCCTTCACCCGCACGCCCTGGTGGAGGTCGTGTGCTAATGCGCTGCAGTAGGCATTACAGATAGTGGTTACGATATGAGCATCATCAGTTCACTAATGTCATAGAACAAGCACGTGCAGGAACTTTCCCCCTTGAATTCACTTTATCCGTTCATAGAAATATGCAATTACCAACCATCTGTTTTGACATTTATTTTGATGCGTAAAGTGTATACAGCTTGTTGGGACATACAATGACATTTCTCATATGTGGCTTTGACTACAGTCTCCATGTTTGTGGATGGAAAATGCAATTAACTTTATATATATATATATATATATATATATATATATATATATATATATATGGAAATGTGCTCTTCAGAGGATATCAATATCACAGGTGAGAGATGGTAGGCATACAGTGTGTTACTCTACCGGATCAAGAGTAAAATTAGTTTTGTGATTATATAAATCTAATAAAAGGTCAATGAAAATGTTCTCCATTTGTGATATTTTAGAGCGAAGAGCAAAATGTTTGTGAATCAAAGATAGCGCTATGCACAGAAATCATAGGAACTGTAGCACCTTCATACTGAAGAACTTTAAATTAAAGATGAATCTCAATTTTTCACCACTGGGGGGGAATGATCCCTATTATTCCATGCACTGTATTTTGCCTCGAAGCTCCTTTAATTTTCTGCAAATTGATCTTTAGAAAATGTTTCTGAATGTAATTGTTTGGATTTTTTGAATCCTTACGTTCAATTGTTATATTTGAAAAAATTTAATAAAAATTTAGAGTTTAAATTAAAAAAAAGATGAACCTGAAAATAAACTAAAAAATTATCACCAATTTACTGGATATTGAAATGTTAGGTTCAACCACTGGAGACCTCCACCAAATTGCAAAATCAAGGGACCATTTATCCTTCAGAAAAGTTAAGCTAAAATAATTTGGCATTCAACCCTTGGCCCTTGTCATCCCTGGGGACTTTAAGTCCCTAAAATGAACATTTTTATTTAAAGTTAACATTAAATTTAAAAAAATAACTAATTGCAACCCGTAAAAAATACAAGAATTTTTTTTGTTATGTAGATCAAAATCAATTAATACTAAAGATGAGGGTACTGATTTGGAACTAATGAAATTCGTTATGAATTTGTCCCCTAATTTGGATTTTTCAATATCCAAGTTTTACAGGATATTAAGGATTTGATTCAATGGTGGCTGAATTCTTTTATGGGCTGGGAAAGGTGTTATAAAAATAAAAAAAATAATTACACTCACCCATCCTACCACCACAGCTCCACGTTCAGTCCACCTTTGGTCTTCAGCTGAGACCTTCAGGCGCTGACTCAAGTGGTCAGATAAAGTGTGACACATGGCAGTGACATAGATCACACCATGGGGCGTCAACTGGAAAACAACACTCTTCATTTTCGTGCTTTGTGCTTCATGCGCCCACGTGAGAGAGGACTAGTTAGGCTCCATAAGATCTGGACCAAAGACTGAAGGTCAATCTGAAGTAAAACGGAGGATCGGCCATGCAAGGCATTATCTAACCTCTGCCTTTCTTTATGCTTTTGGGTCCAACACCCCAATATTCAGTCCGAATTGACTCTGACATCCGATTCAAGCGAATGTGCCCTAAAAACGGAGCCTTAAAAATAAAAAAAAGTTAAGGCTGTCAGAAGATACGGAGGAATAAAAGAAAATAAAAAAGATCCCTGCAAAAGATAAGGTGTTCTTTGCTTTGGACAATTCCTACTTGTTAGTACGGTCTTTTGACAATAAGTTGATCAAAAAAAATTCACACTGATGTGATCCTTATAATCAGTTCTTTCGGGAATCACAGCAGTAAGTGTTAAACTTCCCTGCAGCTCCCCCACAGGTGAAATTAAGCATTACACTACAGTTCACACAAATCAATAGGTTATCTCTCAAATGAAGGACAGGACAGGTCCTCCAGGAGCCAGTGACGCTTTTTGTAGCTGCATTTTAATCTGGCCAAAAGATGAAGATCCTAAGCAGAGGACCCCCTCTATTAACACATTATTTTACAACAGAATATATATATATATATATATATATGTATATATATATATATATATATATATTCTTTTTTCTAAGTGAATCATTGCTTTATGATATAAAACTTAAACCTGTAAATGAAAATCTAAATATTCTCAGCACTGATTCTTATTGTTTTTGTGACCTGGAATCAGTCCAGATCCACACTTAGCAGAGGGGAAAGGGTCAAACAGAAGGACCAAATATAATAACAACCTTTCCATACGTTGAGGATTTATTACATAATTTGTGGAAATTCCTTAGCTACGTCTCCATTATTGCATTAGAAAAAACTGCATGAAAACTAAACATTTTTCCTGTCAATATACTCTAATAATAGTCAAACGCAACCGTACTGTGTCATCAAACAACCATCCAGAGAAAAAGTCTGCTTACAGTAGGATAGAGCCTAATGTTATTATCTTGCTTTGCTGTAACAACAGACAATCTATATAACAGTGATCCTATTATAACGCATCATCTTAATATTATGACTTAAAGGGATATAACCACTGCTACTTCTTCTGGATCCAGAACCAGGTGCTCCTTATGCCACTGGCTTCGGAACCTCACACTGCTGACATCATGCCCCTGGGCCTTTTAGGTTTTCTCAGTCTGCAGTTCGCTGAGTGAGTATTCAGGTAGTTGGCATTCACATCACTACTGGGTACCGCTTCATTATTTCTGAATTCTTTGACCACTTGACAAACTCGGCTTTGCAACATCACTGCATCCTCAGTTATACTATTGGCCATCTCTGCTAAACTGAGCCATGTGACAAACCTAGCTTTTCTCCACTGCTGACCAATTTTGCTTTTCCAGACTCTGTGACAAACCCAAGCTGCCATGTTCTTTTTAAAAGAAGAGGGTTTCTCCAGGCAACCTTTCCAAAACCACAAATATTCTGTGTACTAGCATGAACTTGAACATGCAGGGGCCTTTAGATTCTGAGCTGTAACTCTTGTTTTTTTGCAATTTCTCTGAGCGTTGCATGGCCTGACCAAGTGGTCAAATTCTTTGGTCATCTGGAAAGGTTGTTGACTGGAATTTTTTCGATTTGGGAATAACCTTTTTCACTAAAGGAAAATGGAATTCAATTGTTTGGAAATGGCCTGTTGCTTTAGAATAGACCATTGCTGATGACTTTCTTCCTTGGCATTGTTGTAACACACCCCTGTATGCAACCAGCAAATTGCCAAACTTTTGCTTTTGTAGAGTTGGTGACACTTGCTTATGAACAATTAATCAAGGTCATTTGTTTAGCTTCACCTAGCTGTTACTACTGGAATAAATTGCAGAACCAGAAACACATGGGCTACTTGCACATTGAACAAGTCTGTAAGAACATGTTCACACCACCAAGAAACTTGAAGACACAAAAGAGCACAGTGAGGTCAAAAATACTCTGTTGTAAAAAAAAATCACAGTAATAAGCAAGTGCTAGTCAAAAGATGGAAAAAACAGGGTATTTAGTTGATACTTTTTTGCAAAAAAATGTATACTAAGCTACCCAACCAATCGTCAAGGTATACCCATATAGAGCAGCCCTACCTAATGTATATAATCCCTATCTGATGTATTTAAAAACCTGATCATCTGGATAGTACCATCTTTTGACTAGCACTTGCTTATTACTATGATTTTTTTTACAACAGAGTATTTTTGGCCTCATTGTGCTCTTTTGTGTCTTCAAGTTTCTTGGTGGTGTGTGTGAACATGTTCTTACAGACTTGTTCAATGTGCAAGTAGCCCATGTGTTCCTGGTTCTATAATTGTTCTCTTGTTTCTACAACACTGGGGAGTCCACCACCCCTTTGTGGGTTATTTGCTGTTCCATCCAGCATGTCCACATGGATATTCCCTCTCTGAACCCTGCTTATACAGGTACTATCCAGATGATCAGGTTTTTAAATACATCAGATAGGGATTATATACATTAGGTAGGACTGCGCTATATGGGTATACCTTGACGATTGGTGGAGTAGCTTAGTGTTGTGAATTCTGTGGCTGAATTCACTCCTGTGGTCACAAGTGGTACTGCAGCTTCTGAGCTTCCTTCCTCAGGTGTTCTGGTGAGCTCATTAGCTGCTTCGTTACTTAACTCCACCTGATGCTGCTATCCTTGCTCCTAGTCAATGTTCCAGTGTTGGATCTGAGCTTCTCCTGATTGTTCCTGTGACCTGCTGCTCTGTATAGCTAAGTGCTTTTTTGCTATTTTGTTGCCTTTTTTCTGTCCAGCTTGTCTTTTGTTTTGCTGGAAGCTCTGAGACGCAAAGGGTGTACCGCCGTGCCGTTAGTCCGACACGGTGGTTTTTTTTTGCCCCTTTGCGTGGGTTTTGCTTTAGGGTTTTTTGTAGACTGCAAAGTTCGCTTTACTGTCCTCGCTCTGTCTAAGAATATCGGGCCCCACTTTGCTGAATCTATTTCATCCCTACGTTTTGTCTTTTCATCTTACTCACAGTCATTATATGTGGGGGTCTGCCTTTTCCTTTGGGGTATTTCTCTGGGGGCAAGTCAGGCCTATTTTTCTATCTTCAGGCTAGCTAGTTTCTTAGGCTGTGCCGAGTTGCATAGGTAGTGGTTAGGCGCAATCCACAGCCACTTTTAGTTGTGTTTAGGATAGGATCAGGTGTGCAGTCTACAGAGTTTCCACGTCTCAGAGCTCGTTCTTTTGTTTTTGGGAATTTGTCAGATCACTGTGTGCGCTCTGATCGCTAGGCACACTGTGTCTCTGGATTGCCTTCATTACACCTTTCATTAGCAGACATAACAGTACTAGGAGCCATCTAATGATTCTCAATAGAGGGAAAGAAAAAGTTCTGACATCATTTTTTTTTTTTTTTCCTCTGCTCTGTGTTCACTTTTTTTTTTTTTTTTTTTCCCCTAGACATTTGGGTGTTTCTGGACACAGGTGTGGACATGGATTTTCAGGGTCTGTGCTCTTCAATGGATAATCTCGTTATAAATGTACAAAAGATTCAAGATACTATTGATCAGAAATCTATGTTAGAACCAAGAATTCCTATTCCTGATTTGTTTTTTGGAGATAGAACTAAGTTTCCAAGTTTCAAAAATAATTGTAAGCTATTTCTGGCCTTGAAACCTCATTCTTCTGGTAATCCTATTCAACAGGTTTTGATTATTATTTCTTTTTTGCGCGGCGACCCTCAAGACTGGGCATTTTCTCTTGCGCCAGGAGACCCTGCATTGAGTAGTGTCGATGCGTTTTTCCTGGCACTCGGATTACTGTACGATGAGCCTAATTCAGTGGATCAGGCTGAGAAAAATTTGCTGGCTTTGTGCCAGGGTCAGGATGATATAGAAGTATATTGTCAGAAATTTAGGAAATGGTCAGTACTCACTCAGTGGAATGAATCTGCGCTGGCAGCTTTGTTCAGAAAGGGTCTCTCTGAGGCTCTTAAGGATGTCATGGTGGGATTTCCTATGCCTGCTGGTTTGAATGAGTCTTTGTCTTTAGCCATTCAGATCGGTAGACGCTTGCGCGAGCGTAAATCTGTGCACCATTTGGCGGTATTGCCTGAGGTTAAACCTGAGCCTATGCAGTGCGATAGGACTATGACCAGAGTGGAACGGCAGGAATACAGACGTCTGAATGGGCTATGTTTCTACTGTGGTGATTCCACTCATGCTATTTCTGATTGTCCTAAGCGCACTAAGCGGTCCGCTAGGTCTGCCGTCATTGGTACTGTACAGTCCAAATTCCTTCTGTCCATTACCTTGATATGCTCTTTGTCGTCGTTTTCTGTCATGGCGTTTGTGGATTCAGGCGCTGCCCTAAATCTGATGGATTTGGATTATGCTAAACGTTGTGGGTTTTTCTTGGAGCCTTTGCGGTGTCCTATTCCATTGAGAGGAATTGATGCTACACCTTTGGCCAAGAATAAACCTCAGTACTGGGCCCAGCTGACCATGTGCATGGCTCCTGCACATCAGGAAGTTATTCGCTTTCTGGTGTTGCATAATCTGCATGATGTGGTCGTGTTGGGGTTGCCATGGCTACAAACCCATAATCCAGTATTGGATTGGAATTCCATGTCGGTATCCAGCTGGGGTTGTCAGGGGGTACATGGTGATGTTCCATTTTTGTCGATTTCGTCATCCACCCCTTCTGAGGTCCCAGAGTTCTTGTCTGATTATCAGGATGTATTTGAAGAGCCCAAGTCCGATGCCCTACCTCCGCATAGGGATTGTGATTGTGCTATCAATTTGATTCCTGGTAGTAAATTCCCTAAAGGTCGATTATTTAATTTATCCGTGCCCGAACACGCCGCTATGCGCAGTTATGTGAAGGAATCCCTAGAGAAGGGACATATTCGCCCATCGTCATCACCACTGGGAGCAGGGTTCTTCTTTGTAGCTAAGAAGGATGGTTCGCTGAGACCGTGTATTGATTACCGCCTTCTTAATAAGATCACTGTTAAATTTCAGTATCCCTTGCCATTGTTATCTGACTTGTTTGCTCGGATTAAGGGGGCTAGTTGGTTCACTAAGATAGATCTTCGTGGTGCGTATAATCTGGTGAGAATCAGGCAAGGAGATGAATGGAAAACTGCATTCAATACGCCCGAGGGTCATTTTGAGTATCTAGTGATGCCGTTCGGACTTGCCAATGCTCCATCAGTATTTCAATCCTTTATGCATGACATCTTCTGTGAGTACCTGGATAAATTCCTGATTGTTTACTTGGATGACATTTTGATCTTCTCAGATGATTGGGAGTCTCATGTGAAGCAGGTCAGAATGGTTTTTCAGGTCCTGCGTGCTAACTCTTTGTTTGTGAAGGGATCAAAGTGTCTCTTCGGTGTGCAGAAAGTTTCATTTTTGGGATTCATCTTTTCCCCTTCTACTATCGAGATGGATCCAGTTAAGGTCCAAGCCATCCAGGATTGGATTCAGCCGACATCTCTGAAAAGTCTGCAAAAGTTCCTGGGCTTTGCTAATTTTTATCGTCGCTTCATCTGTAATTTTTCTAGCATTGCCAAACCATTGACCGATTTGACCAAGAAGGGTGCTGATTTGGTCAATTGGTCTTCTGCTGCTGTGGAAGCTTTTCAGGAGTTGAAGCGTCGTTTTTGTTCTGCCCCTGTGTTGTGTCAGCCAGATGTTTCTCTTCCGTTCCAGATCGAGGTTGATGCTTCTGAGATTGGAGCAGGGGCGGTTTTGTCACAGAGAGGTTCTGATTGCTCAGTGATGAAACCATGTGCTTTCTTTTCCAGGAAGTTTTCGCCCGCTGAGCGTAATTATGATGTGGGCAACCGAGAGTTGCTGGCCATGAAGTGGGCATTCGAGGAGTGGCGTCATTGGCTTGAAGGAGCTAAGCATCGCGTGGTGGTATTGACTGATCATAAGAACTTGACTTATCTCGAGTCTGCCAAGCGCTTGAATCCTAGACAGGCCCGTTGGTCGTTATTTTTTGCCCGCTTCGACTTTGTGATTTCGTACCTCCGGGCTCTAAAAATGTGAAGGCGGATGCTCTGTCTAGGAGTTTTGTGCCCGACTCTCCGGGTTTATCTGAGCCAGCGGGTATCCTCAAGGAAGGAGTCATTGTGTCTGCCATCTCCCCTGATTTGCGGCGGGTGCTGCAAAAATTTCAGGCGAATAAACCTGATCGTTGTCCAGCGGAGAAACTGTTCGTCCCTGATAGGTGGACTAATAAACTTATCTCTGAACTTCATTGTTCGGTGTTGGCTGGTCATCCTGGAATCTTTGGTACCAGAGAGTTAGTGGCTAGATCCTTCTGGTGGCCATCTCTGTCACGGGATGTACGTACTTTTGTGCAGTCCTGTGGGATTTGTGCTAGGGCTAAGCCCTCCTGTTCTCGTGCCAGTGGGTTGCTTTTGCCCTTGCCGGTCCCAAAGAGGCCTTGGACACATATTTCTATGGATTTCATTTCTGACCTTCCCGTTTCTCAAAAGATGTCAGTCATTTGGGTGGTCTGTGATCGCTTTTCTAAAATGGTCCATCTGGTGCCCTTGGCTAAATTGCCTTCCTCCTCTGATTTGGTACCTTTGTTCTTTCAGCATGTGGTTCGGTTGCATGGCATTCCTGAGAATATTGTTTCTGACAGAGGCTCCCAGTTTGTTTCAAGGTTCTGGCGAGCCTTTTGTGGTAGGATGGGCATTGACCTATCCTTTTCCTCGGCTTTCCATCCTCAGACTAATGGCCAGACCGAACGAACCAATCAGACCTTGGAAACATATCTGAGATGTTTTGTTTCTGCAGACCAGGATTATTGGGTGTCCTTTTTGCAGTTGGCTGAGTTCGCCCTTAATAATCGGGCCAGCTCGGCTACCTTGGTTTCTCCATTTTTCTGCAATTCTGGGTTCCATCCTCGTTTCTCTTCAGGACAGGTTGAGTCTTCGGACTGTCCTGGTGTGGATTCTGTGGTGGACAGGTTGCAGCAGATCTGGACTCAGGTAGTGGACAATTTGACCTTGTCCCAGGAGAAGGCTCAACTTTTCGCTAATCGCAGACGCCGTGTGGGTCCCCGACTTCGTGTTGGGGATCTGGTTTGGTTATCTTCTCGTCATATTCCTATGAAGGTTTCCTCTCCTAAATGTAAACCTCGTTTTATTGGTCCATATAGGATTTCTGAGGTTCTCAATCCTGTGTCTTTTTGTCTGACCCTCCCAGACTCCTTTTCCATACATAATGTATTCCATAGGTCATTGTTGCGGAGATACGTGGCACCTATGGTTCCATCTGTTGAGCCTCCTGCCCCGGTTTTGGTGGAGGGGGAATTGGAGTATATTGTGGAGAAGATTTTGGATTCTCGTGTTTCTAGACGGAAACTCCAGTATCTGGTTAAATGGAAGGGTTATGCTCAGGAAGATAATTCCTGGGTTTTTGCCTCTGATGTTCATGCTCCCGATCTTGTTCGTGCCTTTCATGCGGCTCATCCTGGTAGGCCTGGGGGCTCTGGTGAGGGTTCGGTGACCCCTCCTCAAGGGGGGGGTACTGTTGTGAATTCTGTGGCTGAATTCACTCCTGTGGTCACAAGTGGTACTGCAGCTTCTGAGCTTCCTTCCTCAGGTGTTCTGGTGAGCTCATTAGCTGCTTCGTTACTTAACTCCACCTGATGCTGCTATCCTTGCTCCTAGTCAATGTTCCAGTGTTGGATCTGAGCTTCTCCTGATTGTTCCTGTGACCTGCTGCTCTGTATCGCTAAGTGCTTTTTTGCTATTTTGTTGCCTTTTTTCTGTCCAGCTTGTCTTTTGTTTTGCTGGAAGCTCTGAGACGCAAAGGGTGTACCGCCGTGCCGTTAGTCCGGCACGGTGGGTTTTTTTTGCCCCTTTGCGTGGGTTTTGCTTTAGGGTTTTTTGTAGACTGCAAAGTTCGCTTTACTGTCCTCGCTCTGTCTAAGAATATCGGGCCCCACTTTGCTGAATCTATTTCATCCCTACGTTTTGTCTTTTCATCTTACTCACAGTCATTATATGTGGGGGGCTGCCTTTTCCTTTGGGGTATTTCTCTGGGGGCAAGTCAGGCCTATTTTTCTATCTTCAGGCTAGCTAGTTTCTTAGGCTGTGCCGAGTTGCATAGGTAGTGGTTAGACGCAATCCACAGCCACTTTTAGTTGTGTTTAGGATAGGATCAGGTGTGCAGTCTACAGAGTTTCCACGTCTCAGAGCTCGTTCTTTTGTTTTTGGGTATTTGTCAGATCACTGTGTGCGCTCTGATCGCTAGGCACACTGTGTCTCTGGATTGCCTTCATTACACCTTTCATTAGCAGACATAACAGCTTAGTATACATTTTTTTGCAAAAAAAAGTATCAACTAAATACCCTGCTTTTTTTCCATCTTTTGACTAGCACTTGCTTATTACTGTGATTTTTTTTACAACAGAGTATTTTTTACCTCACTGTGCTCTTTTGTGTCTTGGAATAAATTGCAATAGGAACAGTAATGGTGCACTTTTTAAACGTTTATTTTTTGCAGTGTTCTAATATGTAAAAACTTAGAATTCCAGAAGGATGTACTAAGTTTTTCATGGCTATACAGCCAGCTTGGCTGTCATTTTTTGTGATCGTTCCACTCTCTCCCTACTTTCCACTACAGTTCTTAAAGAATGAGCATGCCACTACTGTTAACTACTTCACAGTGTCAGAAACCTGGAGCTATTAAAAGAAGTAACAAAAGACTGACTGTTATGAACTGGTGGTTTAGGAGCAAAATGGGACGAGCTCTGAAGGGGGTGGCACCTGTACTGACCGCAGTTCCTAAGCTTAACACAACACTAGAAGTAGCCGTGGAATGTTCCTGTCACTCCCTAGACATCTCGCCACAGCCGGAGAACTAACTACCCCTAAAGATAGAAACAAGAAAGCTATCTTGCCTCAGAGAAAATCCCCAAAGGATAGACAGCCCCCAACAAATAATGACTGTGAGTGGAGAGGGAAATGACATACGTAGAATGAAACCAAGATGTAGCAAAAGGAGGCCAGTCTAGCTAGACAGATAGAACAGGACAGAATACTGTGCGGTCAGTATTAAAAAAAACTAGAAAAATCCACCACAGAGTTTACAAAAATCTTCACACCTGACTAAAGGTGTGGAGGGTAAATCTGCTTCCCAGAGCTTCCAGCTTAACTGAATAAATCCATACTGACAAGCTGGACAAAAAAACATAGAATGTACAGAACAATTAAGTCCACAGCATGTGGACAGAAAAGAGCAAAGCAAGGACTTATCTTTGCTGAACTGGTCAGGATATCAGGGAAATCCAAGCAGAGGTGTGAATCCAACCAGGAACCATTGACAAGTGGCACTGGCTGAAGGAAAGAACCAGGCATAAATAGCTGTGCAGAAAGACAATCAGTGGAAGCAGCTGCAGACTGCTAAATCCAAGGAGCAGCCATACCACTTAAAACCACCGGAGGGAGCCCAAGAGCAGAACTCACAAAAGTGCCACTTAGAACCACCGGAGGGAGCCCAAGAGCGGAATTCACAACAGTACCCCCCCTTGAGGAGGGGTCACCGAACCCTCACCAGAGCCCCCAGGCCGATCAGGACGAGCCAAGTGAAAAGCACGAACCAAATCGGCGGCATGGACATCGGAGGCAACAACCCAAGAATTATCCTCCTGGCCATAACCCTTCCACTTGACAAGATACCGAAGCCTCCACCTCGAAAAACGAGAATCCAAAATTTTCTCAACCTCATATTCCAACTCTCCCTCAACCAACACCGGGGCAGGAGGATCAACCGAGGGAACAACGGGCACCACATATCTCCGTAACAAAGATCTATGGAAAACATTATGAATGGCAAAAGAGGCTGGAAGGGCCAAACGAAAAGACACCGGATTGATAATTTCAGAAATCTTATAAGGACAATAAACCGAAGCTTAAACTTAGGGGAAGAAACTTTCATAGGAACATGACGAGAAGACAACCAAACCAAATCCCCCACACGAAGCCGGGGACCAACACACCGACGGCGGTTAGCAAAACGCTGAGCCATTTCCTGGGACAATCTCAAATTGTCCACCACATGAGTCCAAATCTGCTGTAACCTGTCCATCACAGAATCTACACCAGGACAATCAGAAGGCTCAACCTGCCCCGAAGAAAAACGAGGATGAAAACCAAAATTACAAAAGAAAGGTGAAACCAAAGTAGCCCAACTAGCTCTATTATTAAGGGCAAACTCGGCCAACAGCAAGAAAGCCTTCCAATCATCCTGATCAGCAGACACAAAGCATCTCAAATAGGTTTCCAAGGTCTGATTAGTTCGCTCAGTTTGGCCATTTGTCTGAGGATGAAACGCCGAAGAAAAAGACAAATCAATGCCCATCCTAGCACAAAAGGCCCGCCAAAACCTAGAAACAAACTGGGAACCTCTGTCAGACACAATATTCTCCGGAATGCCATGCAAACGAACCACATGCTGAAAAAACAATGGAACCAAATCTGAGGAGGAAGGCAACTTAGGCAAAGGTACCAGATGGACCATTTTAGAGAACCGGTCACAAACCACCCAGATAACAGACATCTTCTGGGAAACAGGAAGATCCGAAATAAAATCCGAAATAAAATCCATGGAAATATGCATCCAGGGCCTCTCAGGGACCGGCAAAGGCAAAAGCAACCCACTAGCGCGGAAACAGCAAGGCTTGGCCCGGGCGCAAGTCCCACAGGACTGCACAAAAGCACGCACATCCCGCGACAAGGAAGGCCACCAAAAGGACCTAGCAACCAAATCTCTGATACCAAAAATCCCAGGATGACCAGCCAACACTGAACAATGAACCTCAGAAATTACCTTACTTGTCGATCTATCAGGAACAAACAGCTTCCCCACTGGACAGCCGTCAGGATTTTCAGCCTGAAATTCCTGAAGCACCCGCCGTAAATCAGGGGAGATGTGTTGTGAATTCTGTGGCAGAGCTCCCTCATGTTATAGAGGTCAAGGTGATGACTTGGTCTCCCAATACCGCAGATCTTAATCCGATCAATCAACTGTTGGAAGTTCTGGAAAAAACAAGTCCAAGATGCCTCATCGAGAAACACACAGGACTGAAGAGATCTGTTGTGAATTCTGTGGCAGAGCTCCCTCTTGTGGTCACAAGTGGTACTTCGGCTGATTCTCTCTGTGAGCTTCCGTTGGTGGAGGAAAGTGGTACTGCGGCTTCTGAGTTTCCTTCCGCAGGTGATGTGGTGAGGTCGTTAGGTGCTGCTCTACTTAACTCCACCTAGTGCTTTGATCCTGGCCTCCAGTCAATGTTCTGGTGTTGGACCTGTTTCCTCCTGGATCGTTCCTGTGGCCTGCTGCTCTGCATAGCTAAGTTTTCCTTTGCTATTTTTTTTGCTGTTTTTTTTCTGTCCAGCTTGTCAATTTGTTTGCTGGAAGCTCTGGGACGCAGAGGGTGTACCTCCGTGCCGTTAGTTCGGTACGGAGGGTCTTTTTGCCCCCTTTGCGTGGTTTTGTAGGGTTTTGTGTAGACCGCAAAGTTACCTTTCCTATCCTCGCTCTGTTCAGAAAGTCGGGCCTCACTTTGCTAAATCTATTTCATCTCTACGTTTGTCTTTTCATTTTAACTCACAGTCATTATATGTGGGGGGCTGCCTTTTCCTTTGGGGTATTTCTCTGAGGCAAGGTAGGCTTATTTTCTATCTTCAGGCTAGCTAGTTTCTCAGGCTGTGCCGAGTTGCATAGGGAGCGTTAGGCGCAATCCACGGCTGCCTCTAGTGTTGTTGGAGAGGATTAGGGAGTGCGGTCTGCAGAGTTCCCACGTCTCAGAGCTCGTTCTATGTTTTTGGGTTGTGTCAGATCACTGTATGTGCTCTGACCTCTATGTCCATTGTGGTACTGAATTGCCTAATCATAACAGAGATGGCAGAATCACCCCTTCCTTAAGAATGCCAACCGGCTCAAGGACTCCAGGAGAATCAGGCAAAAAACTCCGAGAGAGGGCATCAGCCTTAACATTCTTAGATCCCGGAAGATACGAGACCACAAAATCAAAACGGGAGAAAAACAGGGACCATCGAGCCTGTCTAGGGTTCAGCCGCTTGGCCGACTCGAGGTAAATCAGATTCTTATGATCAGTCAAGACCACAACGCGGTGCTTGGCTCCCTCAAGCCAATGTCGCCACTCCTCAAATGCCCACTTCATAGCCAACAACTCACGATTGCCGACGTCATAATTGCGCTCCTCAGGCGAAAACTTTCTGGAAAAAAAGGCACACGGTTTCATCAAAGAACCATCAGAATTCCTCTGAGACAAAACGGCCCCTGCCCCAATCTCAGAAGCGTCAACCTCAACCTGAAAAAGGAAGAGAAACATCCGGCTGACGCAACACAGGGGCAGAAGTAAATCGGCGTTTAAGCTCCTGAAAGGCCTCAACAGCTGCAGAGGACCAATTCTCCACATCAGCGCCTTTCTTTGTCAAATCAGTAAGGGGCTTAACCACACTGGAAAAGTTGGCAATGAAACGGCGATAGAAATTAGCAAAGCCCAAAAATTTCTGAAGGCTCTTCACAGATGTGGGTTGAATCCAGTCATGAATGGCTTGGACCTTAACAGGATCCATTTCCATAGACGAGGGAGAAAAAATAAAACCCAAAAAAGAGACCTTCTGAACTCCGAATAGGCACTTAGACCCCTTCACAAACAAAGCATTATCACGACGGATCTGGAATACCATCCTGACCTGCTTCACATGAGACTCTCAATCATCGGAAAAAATATCAAAATATCATCCAAATACACAATCATGAATTTATCAAGGTAATTGCGGAAAATATCATGCATGAAGGACTGAAATACAGAAGGAGCATTAGAAAGCCTGAAAGGCATCACAAGATATTCAAAATGGCCTTCGGGCGTATTAAATGCGGTTTTCCATTCGTCACCCTGTTTAATACGAACAAGATTATATGCCCATCGAAGGTCAATCTTAGTAAACCAACTAGCCCCCTTAATCCGAGCAAACAAATCAGAAAGCAAAGGCAAGGGGTACTGGAATTTGACCGTGATCTTATTAAGAAAACGATAATCTATACAGGGTCTCAAGGAGCCATCCTTCTTTGCAACAAAAAAGAATCCCGCTCCCAATGGTGACGAAGACGGACGAATATGCCCCTTCTCCAAAGACTCCTTAACATAACTCCGCATGGCGGCATGCTCTGGCACCGACAGATTGAAAAGTCGGCCCTTAGGGAACTTGCAGCCAGGAATCAATCACAGTCCCTATGTGGAGGAAGGGAACTGGACTTGGGCTCATCAAATACATCCTGGAAATCCGACAAAAACTCGGGGACTTCAGAAGAGGGAGAAGAGGAAATTGACATCAAAGGAACGTCACTATGTACCCCTTGACAACCCCAACTAGTCACAGACATAGTTTTCCAATCCAGCACTGGATTATGTTCCTGTAACCATGGAAAACTGTTATGACTTGGTGGTTAGGACAATAATGGACCTGATGGTTAAGAGCATACAAAATGAGCTGATAGTTATCAGTAATTTAGGACGAGCTCTGAGACGTGGGAACTCTGCTGACCGCAATCCCTAAACCTATCACACACACTAGAAGCAGCCGTGGATTGCTCCTAACGCTCCCTATGCAACTCGTCACAGCCTAAGAAACTAGCCAGCCCTGAAGATAGAAATAAAAGCCTACCTTGCCTCAGAGAAATTCCCCAAAGGAAAAGGCAGCCCCCCACATATAATGACTGTGAGTAAAGATGAAAATTACAAACACAGAGATGAAATAGATTTAGCAAAGTGAGGCCCGACTTACTGAACAGACTGAGGATAGGAAAGGTCACTTTGCGGTCAGCACAAAAATACTACAAAAAGACCACGCAGAGGACGCAAAAAGACCCTCCGCACCGACTCACGGTGCGGAGGTGCTCCCTCTGCGTCCCAGAGCTACCAGCAAGCAAGAAACAAACAAAATAGCAAGCTGGACAGAAAAATAGCAAAATAAAGAAACACAAGCAAACTTAGCTTATGCAGGTAAGACAGGTCACAAGAACGATCCAGGAGTGAACAAGACCAATACTGGAACATTGACTGGTGGCATGGAGCAAAGATCTAGGTGGAGTTAAATAGAGCAGCAGCTAACAAATTAACCTCGTCACCTGTGGAAGGAACCTCAGAAGCCGCAGCCCCACTCACATCCACCAGAGGAAGCCCATTGACAGAACCAGCCGAAGTTCCATTCATGACCACAGGAGGGAGCTCGACAACAGAATTCACAACAGTACCCCCCTGGAGGAGGGGTCACCGAAACCTCACCAGAGCCCCCAGGCCGACCAGGACGAGCCAAATGAAAGGCACGAACCAGATTGGCAGCATGAACATCAGAGGCAAAAACCCAGGAATTATCTTCCTGACCATAAGCCTTCCATTTGACCAGGTACTGGAGTTTCCGTCTCGAAACATGAGAATCCAAAATCTTTTCCACCACATACTCCAACTCCCCCTCAACCAACACCGGAGCAGGAGGATCAACGGATGGAACCACAGGCGCCACGTATCTCCGCAACAACGACCTATGGAATACATTATGGATGACAAAAGAAGCTGGGAGGGCCAAACGAAACGACACAGGATTGAGAACCTCAGAAATCTTATACGGACCAATGAAACGAGGCTTAAACTTAGGAGAGGAAACCTTCATAGGAACATAACGAGACAACAACCAAACCAAATCCCCAACACGAAGTCGGGGACCCACACAGCGCCGGCGGTTAGCGAAACGTTGAGCCTTCTCCTGGGACAATGTCAAATTATCCACCACATGAGTCCAAATCTGCTGCAACCTGTCCACCACCGTGTACACACCAGGACAGTCCGAAGGCTCAACCTGCCCTGAAGAGAAACGTGGATGGAAACCAGAATTGCAGATAAACGGCGAAACCAAAGTAGCCGAGCTGGCCCGATTATTAAGGGCGAACTCAGCCAAAGGCAAAAAGGACACCCAATCATCCTGATCAGCAGAAACAAAGCATCTCAGATATGTTTCCAAGGTCTGATTAGTTCGTTCGGTTTGGCCATTTGTCTGAGGATGGAAAGCCGAGGAAAAAGACAAATCAATGCCCATCCTGGCACAAAAGGCACGCCAAAACCTCGAAACAAACTGGGAACCTCTGTCCGAAACGATGTTCTCCGGAATGCCATGTAAACGAACCACATGCTGGAAAAACAATGGCACCAAATCAGAGGAGGAAGGCAATTTAGACAAGGGTACCAAATGGACCACCTTAGAGAAGCGATCACAAACCACTCAAATGACCGACGTCTTTTGAGAGACAGGGAGATCCGAAATAAAGTCCATAGAGATATGCGTCCAGGGCCTCTTCGGGACCGGCAAGGGCAAAAGCAACCCACTGGCACGAGAACAGCAGGGCTTAGCCCGAGCACAAGTCCCACAGAACTGCACAAAAGAACGCACATCTCATGACAAGGAAGGCCACCAAAAGGATCTGGCCACCAAATCTCTGGTACCAAAGATTCCAGGATGACCAGCCAGCACCGAACAATGAACCTCAGAGATAACTCTACTAGTCCATTTATCAGGGACAAACAGTTTCTCCGCTGGGCAACGGTCAGGTCTATCAGCCTGAAATTTTTGCAGCACCCGCCGCAAATCAGGGGAGATGGCAGACAAAATTACCCCCTCTTTGAGAATACCCGCCAGCTCAGGAACACCCGGAGAGTCGGGCACAAAACTCCTAGACAGGGCATCAGCCTTCACATTCTTAGAGCCTGGAAGGAACGAAACCACAAAGTCAAAACGGGAGAAAAATAACGACCAACGAGCCTGTCTAGGATTCAACCGTTTGGCAGACTCGAGATAAGTCAAATTTTTGTGATCAGTCAAGACCACCACGCGATGCTTGGCTCCTTCAAGCCAATGACGCCACTCCTCGAATGCCCACTTCATGGCCAACAGCTCTCGATTGCCAACATCATAATTACGCTCAGCAGGCGAAAATTTTCTAGAAAAGAAGGCACATGGTTTCGTCACCGAGCCATCAGAACTTCTTTGTGATAAAACAGCCCCTGCTCCAATCTCAGAAGCATCAACCTCGACCTAAAACGGGAGCGAAACATCTGGCTGGCACAACACAGGGGCAGAAGAAAAACGACGCTTCAACTCCTGAAAAGCTTCCACAGCAGCAGAAGACCAATTGACCACATCAGCACCCTTCTTGGTCAAATCAGTCAAAGGTTTAGCAACACTAGAAAAATTATTGATGAAGCGACGATAAAAATTAGCAAAGCCCAGGAACTTTTGCAGACTCTTCACAGATGTCGGCTGAGTCCAATCATAGATGGCCTGGACTTTAACAGGGTCCATCTCGATAGTAGAAGGGGAAAAAATGAACCCCAAAAATGAAACCTTCTGATGTCCAAAGAGACACTTTGACCCCTTCACAAATAAAGAATTAGCACGAAGGACCTGGAACACCATTCTGACCTGCTTCACGTGAGACTCCCAATCATGCGAGAAGACCAAAATATCATCCAAATATACAATCAGGAATTTATCCAGGTACTCTCGGAGGATGTCATGCATAAAGGACTGAAACACTGATGGAGCATTGGAAAGCCCGAATGACATAACCAGGTACTCAAAATGACCCTCGGGCATATTAAATGCTGTTTTCCATTCATCGCCCTGTTTAATACGCACAAGATTATACGCACCACGAAGATCTATCTTGGTGAACCAACTAGCCCCCTTAATCCGAGCAAATAAATCAGACAGCAACGGCAACGGGTACTGAAATTTGACTGTGATTTTATTAAGAAGGCGGTAATTTATACAAGGTCTCAAAGAACCATCCTTCTTGGCCACAAAAAAGAACCCTGCTCCCAATGGTGACGACGACGGGCGAATATGACCCTTTTCCAAGGATTCCTTTACATAACTCCGCATAGCGGCATGTTCTGGTACAGATAAATTGAACAGTCGGCCCTTAGGAAACTTACTACCAGGAATCAAATCGATAGCACAATCACAATCCCTATGAGGAGGTAGGGCACTGGATTTGGGCTCATCAAATACATCCCGGTAATCCGACAAGAACTCCGGGACTTCAGAAGGGGTGGATGATGAAATAGACAGAAATGGAACATCACCATGTACCCCCTGACAACCCCAGCTGGACACAGACATAGACTTCAAATCCAATACTGGGTTATGGACCTGTAGCCATGGCAACCCCAAAACGACCACATCATGCAGATTATGCAACACCAAAAAGCGAATATCCTCCTGATGTGCAGGAGCCATGCACATGGTCAATTGGGTCCAGTACTGAGGCTTATTCTTGGCCAAAGGCGTAGCATCAATTCCTCTCAATGGAATTGGATACTGCAAGGGCTCCAAGAAAAAACCACAGCGCCTAGCAAACTCCAAGTCCATCAAATTCAGGGCAGCGCCTGAATCCACAAATGCCATAACAGAATAGGATGACAAAGAGCAGATCAAAGTAACGGACAAAAGAAATTTCGACTGTACCGTACCAATGGTGGCAGACCTAGCGAAACGCTTAGTGCGCTTAGGACAATCGGAGATAGCATGAGTGGAATCACCACAGTAAAAACACAGCCCATTCCGACGTCTGTGTTCTTGCCGTTCAGCTCTGGTCAAAGTCCTATCACATTGCATAGGCTCTGGTCTATGCTCAGATACTACAGCCAAATGGTGCACAGCATTACGCTCACGTAAGCGTCGATCGATCAAAGACATAGACTCATTCAGACCAGCAGGCATGGGAAATCCCACCATGACATCCTTAAGGGCTTCAGAGAGACCCTTTCTGAAAATTGCTGCCAGAGCGCATTCATTCCATTGTGAGCACAGATCACTTCCTAAACTTCTGACAATATATCTCTACCTCATCCTGACCCTGACACAGAGCCAGCAAGATTTTCTCTGCCTGATCCACTGGATTAGGTTCATCATAAAGCAATCCGAGCGCCAGAAAAAACGCATCAACATCACGCAATGCAGGATCTCCTGGCGCAAGGGAAAATGCACAGTCTTGAGGGTCACCACGCAACAAGGAAATAATGATTTTTACTTGTTGAACTGGGTCACCAGAGGAGCGGGGTTTCAAAGCTAGAAACAGTTTACAATTATTTTTGAAATTCAGAAACTTAGCTCTATCTCCAGAAAATAAATCAGGAATAGGAATTCTAGGCTCTAACATAGGATTCTGAACCACAAAATCTTGAATGTTTTGTACTCTTGCAGTGAGATGATCCACACAAGAGGACAGACCTTGAATGTCCATCACTACACCTGTGTCCTGAACCACCCAAAGGTCTAGGGGATAAGAAAGACAAAACACAGTGCAAAGAAAAAAAAATGGTTTTAGAGCTTCACTTATCCCTCTATTGAGATGCATTAATACTTTTGGCCATCAGTACTGTTATGACTTGGTGGTTAGGACAATAATGGACCTGATGGTTAAGAGCACACAAAATGACCTGATAGTTATCAGTAATATAGGACGAGCTCTGAGATGTGGGAACTCTGCTGACCGCAATCCCTAAACCTATCACACACACTAGAAGCAGCCGTGGATTGCTCCTAACGCTCCCTATGCAACTCGTCACAGCCTAAGAAACTAGCTAGCCCTGAAGATAGAAATAAAAGCCTACCTTGCCTCAGAGAAATTCCCCAAAGGAAAAGGCAGCCCCCCACATATAATGACTGTGAGTAAAGATGAAAATTACAAACACAGAGATGAAATAGATTTAGCAAAGTGAGGCCCGACTTACTGAACAGACTGAGGATAGGAAAGGTCACTTTGCGGTCAGCACAAAAATACTACAAAAAGACCACGCAGAGGACGCAAAAAGACCCTCCGCACCGACTCACGGTGCGGAGGTGCTCCCTCTGCGTCCCAGAGCTACCAGCAAGCAAGAAACAAACAAAATAGCAAGCTGGACAGAAAAATAGCAAAATAAAGAAACACAAGCAAACTTAGCTTATGCAGGGAAGACAGGTCACAAGAACGATCCAGGAGTGAACAAGACCAATACTGGAACATTGACTGGTGGCATGGAGCAAAGATCTAGGTGGAGTTAAATAGAGCAGCAGCTAACGAATTAACCTCGTCACCTGTGGAAGGAACCTCAGAACCCGCAGCCCCACTCACATCCACCAGAGGAAGCCCATTGACAGAACCAGCCGAAGTTCCATTCATGACCACAGGAGGGAGCTCGACAACAGAATTCACAACAGAAAACCCAGTACAACAACATCATGCAGGTTATGCAACACCAGAAAACGGCAATCTTCCTGATGTGCTGGAGCCATGTACATGGTCAGCTGCGTCCAGTACTGAGGTTTATCCTTGGCCAATGGTGTAGCATCAATGCCCCTCAAAGGAATAGGGCTCTGCAAAGGCTGCAAGGAAAAACCACAACGTCTGGCGAATTCCAAGTCCATTAAGTTCAGGGCAGCGCCTGAATCCACAAATGCCATGACAGAAAAAGACGACAATGAGCAAATCAGGGTCACAGATAAGAGAAATTTAGGCTGTACAGTACTGATGGTAACAGACCTAGCGACCCTTTTAGTACGCTTACGGCAATCAGAAATAACATGAGCAGAATCACCACAGTAAAAACACAGCTTATTCTGACCTCTGAATCTCTGCCGTTCTGCTCTAGTCAAAATCCTATCACATTGCATAGGTTCAGTACTCTGCTAAGAGGACACTGCCATATGGTGCACAGCTTTGCGCTCGTGCAGACGCCGATCAATCTGAATGGCTAGAGACATAGATTCGCTCAAACCAGCAGGCATGGGGAACCCCACCATAAGACCTTTTCTGAAAATTGCTGCCAGAGCATCCTCATTCCATTTAGTGAGCACAGACCATTTTCTAAATTTCTTGCAGTATAATTGTGCCGCTTCCTGACCCTGACACAGGGCCAACAGGGTTTTTTCTGCATGATCCACAGAATTTGGTTCATCATACAATAATCCGAACGCTTGAAAAAATGCGTCTACATTCAGCAATGCCGGATCCCCTGATTCAAGGGAGAATGCCCAGTCCTGAGGGTCACCACGCAGCAGAGAGATGACAATTTTAACCTGCTGAATGGGATCACCAGAGGAACGGGGTTTCAAAGCAAAAAACAATTTGCAGTTATTTTTAAAGTTCAAAAACTTGGATCTGTCCCAAAAAAACAAATCAGGAGTAGGAATTTTAGGCTCTAAAGCCGGAGTCTGGACAACATAATCTTGGATACTCTGTACTCTTGCAGCAAGTTGATCCACACGAGAAAACAAACCCTGAACATCCATGCCAGCGCCAAAATCCTGAACCACCCAGAGATTAAGGGGAAAAAAAGACAAAACAAACTGCAGAAAAAAAAATGGCTCAAAACTTTTTTTTTTCCCTCTTTTGAGATGCATTTAATTCATTTATGGCCACTTGTACTGTTATGATCTGGTGGTTTAGGAGCAACATGGGATGAGCTCTGAAGGGGGTGGTGTTATGAATAGGTAATTCAGAACCACTATGGACCTTGAAGTTCAGAGCACACAAAGTGATCTGACAATAACCAAAAATATAAGACGAGCTCTGAGATATGGAAACTCTGCTGACCGCAATCCCTAAACCTATCAAACCACACTAGAGGTAGCCGTGGATTGCGCCTAACGCTCCCTATGCAACTCGGCACAGCCTGAGAAACTAACTAGCCCTGAAGATAGAAAAATAAGCCTACCTTGCCTCAGAGAAATTCCCCAAAGGAAAAGGCAGCCCCCCACATATAATGACTGTGAGTAAAGATGAAAATACAAACATAGAGATGAAATAGATTTAGCAAAGTGAGGCCCGACTTACTGAATAGACCGAGGATAGGAAAGATAGCTTTGCGGTCAACACAAAAATCTACAAACAACCACGCAGAGGGGCAAAAAGACCCTCCGCACCGACTAACGGTGCGGAGGTGTTCCCTCTGCATCTCAGAGCTTCCAGCAAGCCAGAAAAACCAATAAAGCAGGCTGGACAGAAAAACTAGCAACAAAAGGTAACATCAGCAGAACTTAGCTTATGCTGAGCAGACAGGCCACAGGAACGATCCAGGAGGAAGCAAGACCAACACTAGAACATTGACTGGAGGCCAGGAACAAAGAACTAGGTGGAGTTAAGTAGAGCAGCACCTAACGACTTAACCTCATCACCTGAGGAAGGAAACTCAGAAGCCGCAGTACCACTCACATCCACCAACGGAAGCCCATAGACAGAATCAGCCGAAGTACCACTTGTGACCACAGGAGGGAGCTTGACCACAGAATTCACAACAGGGTGGCACCTGTACTGACCGCAGTTCCTAAGCTTAACACAACACTAGAAGTAGCCGTGGAATGTTCCTGTCACTCCCTAGACATCGCGTCACAGCCGGAGAACTAACTACCCCTAAAGATAAATTGCAATAGGAACAGTAATGGTGCATTTTTTAAACGTTTATTTTTTGCAGTGTTCTAATATGTAAAAACTTAGAATTCCAGAAGGATGTACTAAGTTTTTCATGGCTATACAGCCAGCTTGGCTGTCATTTTTTGTGATCGTTCCACTCTCTCCCTACTTTCCACTACAGTTCCTAAAGAATGAGCATGCCACTTCTTTTAACTACTTCACAGTGTCAGAAACCTGGAGCTATTAAAAGAAGTAACAAAAGACTGACTGTTATGAACTGGTGGTTTAGGAGCAAAATGGGACGAGCTCTGAAGGGGGTGGCACTTGTACTGACCGCAGTTCCTAAGCTTAACACAACACTAGAAGTAGCCGTGGAATGTTCCTGTCACTCCCTAGACATCTCGTCACAGCCGGAGAACTAACTACCCCTAAAGATAGAAACAAGAAAGCTATCTTGCCTCAGAGAAAATCCCCAAAGGATAGACAGCCCCCACAAATAATGACTGTGAGTGGAGAGGGAAATGACATACGTAGAATGAAACCAAGATGTAGCAAAAGGAGGCCAGTCTAGCTAGACAGATAGAACAGGACAGAATACTGTGCGGTCAGTATTAAAAAAAACTAGAAAAATCCACCACAGAGTTTACAAAAATCTCCACACCTGACTAAAGGTGTGGAGGGTAAATCTGCTTCCCAGAGCTTCCAGCTTAACTGAATAAATCCATACTGACAAGCTGGACAAAAAAAAAACATAGAATGTACAGAACAATTAAGTCCACAGCATGTGGACAGAAAAGAGCAAAGCAAGGACTTATCTTTGCTGAACTGGTCAGGATATCAGGGAAATCCAAGCAGAGATGTGAATCCAACCAGGAACCATTGACAAGTGGCACTGGCTGAAGGAAAGAGCCAGGCATAAATAGCCGAGCAGAAAGACAATCAGTGGAAGCAGCTGCAGACTGCTAAATCCAAGGAGCAGCCATTCCACTTAAAACCACCGGAGGGAGCCCAAGAGCAGAACTCACAAAAGTGCCACTTAGAACCACCGGAGGGAGCCCAAGAGCGGAATTCACAACAACTGACTATGTGAACAGCAATCTAGTTTTTCCATTGTTATAAACTATGTTGATTTTTCTGCGGTGGTTTTGCGGCAGAATTTACCTGAAAAAGATGTGTGCACAAACCCTTTAGACATTTTCCGCTTGGAAGATGCTCAATATTTACAAAGTACATTAATGGAAAGGCTCAAAAGACATCCAGGCATCTTTTTGATTAGTTTATCAGTATTTTTTCTTGTAAAATTTCTAGCAGTTTCTTCATTGTTGACAGTTACAAAAAAATATAACAGGAAAATGGTAGTAAAGAAAATATACTGAAAGACAACTAAAATAATGTCACGTACCAAAAATGTTGAAAAAGTGTTCAGGATACAGCAAAAAATCCCAGAAAAAAATGAAAGAAACATCTGCACATTCAGTTGTGTTCAAAAGTTTACATACCCTGGCAGAATTTTAGCTTTCTTGGCCTTTTTTCAGAGAATATGAATGATAACACCAAAACTTTTTCTCCACTCATGGTTAGTGCTGGGTGAAGTTCACATACCCTGGTGATTTTGGCCTGACAGCATGCAGAGAAGTTGACACAAATGAGTTTGAATTGCTACTAAAGATAACATCCTCCCCTATGACCTGTTTGCTTGTAATTAGTGTGTTTGCATAAAAGCTGAGTGAGTTTCTGGGATCCAGACAGGCTCTTGCATCCTTCATCTAGCCACTGATATTTCTGGATTGTGAGTCATGGGGAAAACAAAAGAATTGTCAACAGATCTACGGGAAATGGTAGTTGAACGGTATAAAACAGGAAAGAGATAAAAAAGATATCCAAGGAATAGATAATGCCAGTCAGCAGTGTTCAAACTGTGATGAACAAATGAAAAATCAGGGGCTCTGTAAAAACAAAACCACAGTCAGGTAGACCAACAAAAATGTCGCCCACAACCGCCAGAAAATTGTTCGGGATGCAAAGAAAAATTCACAAATAACATAAGCTGAAATACTGGACTCTCTGAAATCTCAGCTTATACACGAGTATATAAGGTAGCTTAACATGTCACACCAAAAACAACAAAAAGCAAAAAAAAAGGCAAAAACAGCAGCATCAAACATAGACAAAGTGGGAAAAAATTGAATATATGAACAGCAAAGTAATTTTACAATAGAAATAAATAGGGAAAGACGATGAAACATTTTTTGACCAATTTTTAAGCTTTTTTTTTAGGACTCACTCAACAAAAGTCTTAAAAAAAACTCTGCATACAGTATATGATGAATGTTTCCATCCACTAAAGCTTGGAATTTCAACTTAAAGGAGTTATCTGTTTTTTTTCCAGAAACAACACAAACTCTTGGAGCTGAGCTGCAATACCAGACAGAACCTGTGGTCAAGGGTGGCGCACTTTGGGGAAAAATAAAGTAGCCAAACTTTGTTTTTCTGGCAATTTAAGATAACACATTTAACTTTCACTATTTGAGAGTTAGGAATTGCTCTAGAAATTAGTTGATAATAAGTAAAAAATGACATAAGAATGTGTAACATTTTACAAAACCGATAATTCTCTCAATATTCTGGTCCATTTGTCCTAATACAACTTAATACCCTAATCTGACTCCTATATGGCTCACCTGTACCCCATGGATCCATTATATACACGATAGCAAGTGTGTGCTGCGTCTCTGCCTTCCCTTATTTATCCTTTACCCACTTATATAACCCATATAATGCGCCATGACAGTCTATCAGGACAAATCTGTGGTTTTCAGTAATCAATGTGAGATGAGAAGAAGCATGCACATATTATTACACCACAAATCCATCCTGCAAAGTCTGTCACTTCACACTGGGCAGAACTCGGATTGTTAATGAGTACAGCTCATGGTGATATAGTGATGTGTTAAAAGTACCGCAAGAAAGCACGTGGTGATCGGGCTGCACATAAAATAGCTAAAAGGCATTTGCTGTACATTTTTACAAATCACTTTAAAGTATTGCATAAAAAATTGAACTTTTCAAATAGTCTTGAATTTAAAATGGGACTACATTGTGTATTCAAATCTAAGTGTTTCTATGGTAACAGACTACAAACAAACTCCGTGTAGTCAGGGTCATTGTTATCATTTGTTTTTTTTTTCACCTGACCCAGGTCCAGTCTCTCCTCTCTTCACCCCAGTCCACTAAACTCCCCTGTGCTCCATGTTGGGCTTTGCAGGTAGCCTGGCCTGCCCTCATGTGATCATCTACCTAGGCTAATATAAGGCCTACCAAGAAACGCACCTTTGTCTTGGTATTGACTTTTCTTTTTCTGTGCATCTCAACATGCTCAGTACCTCTGTTCCTGGACTCCTACCTGTCTGCTGTCTCCAAGAACTCTGCCATCTCTCTGCGGTGTCCAGGACCTCTGATACTTGTCTGTTGTTTCCAGGACCTTTGCTACCTATCTGCAGTCCCCATGATCTCTGCTACCTTTCCGCAGTCTGCAGGACCTCTACTACTTGCTTGTGGTCTCCATGGTTTCTGTTACCTGTGATGTAGTCTCCAGGACCTCTGCTACCTGTGATGTGTTTTCCAGGACCTCTCCTACCTGTATGTGGTCCCCATAACCTCTGCTACCTGTCATGTAGTCTCCAGGACCTCTGCTACCTGTTATGTGGTCTCCTGGACCCCTGCTAGCTGTCTGCAGTCTCCAGGACCTCTGCAACCTGTATATAGTCTCCATGACCTCTACTGCCTGTCATGTGGTCTCCAGGAGCTCTGCTACCTGTCTACAGTCTTCGGGACCTCTGCTACCTGTCTGCTGTCTCCAAGACCTCTGCCGTCTCTCTGCAGTGTCTGGGACCTGTGATACTTGTTTGTTGCTTCCAGGACCTTTGCTACCTGTCTGCAGTCCCAATGATCTCTGCTACCTTTCTGCAGTCTGCAGGACCTCTACTACTTACTTGTGGTCTCCATGGCTTCTGTTACCTGTGAAGTAGCATCTAGGACCTCTGCTACTAGCGATATGGTCTCTAGGACCTTTCCTACCTGTATGCGGTCTCCATGACCTCTCCTACCTGTATGCGGTCTCCATGACCTCTGCTACCTGTCATATAGTCTTCAGGACCTCTGCTAGCTGTCTGCGGTCTCCAGGACCTCTACTACCTGTCTACAGTCTTCGGGACCTCTGCTACCTGTCTGCAGTCTCCAGGACCTCTGAAACTTGTCTGTGGTCTTCAGGACCTCTGCTACCTGTTTCTGGCCTCCTGTCTGTCTGTGGTCTCCCGAATTTCTGTTACTCGTTTCCCACATGCCTCAACTGCCTGATGGCCCCAACACCTATGGCCCAACTGTCCACTATCATAAAATGTAAATATAAGATAACAAATTTTCCTTTACTCACTGTGCCCAGGTCCAGCACTGAATCTCCACCACTGCTCCTGGTGTTTGGTATTGGCTTCAGAGCTGACATAATATTGACTGTGCTCCTGACAATCAATGGGCTCTGAGAGGGGCGTTCCATCGATATGGGTAAGAGCCGCCGAGCTCACTGATTGCAGATACCGAGAGGACCAGCGTAGACTGAGCGCCAGACCTGGGGAGGGTGAGTAAAACTGGTTTGTTTTTTATAACAAACTGCTCCTGGGGAATTTTCTACAAGGGGACAACATCTTTATGTCTATCAAAGTTCTCTCTACACATCTGAAAAGCTCCTGGAAAAGTGGTGGAACTTCGGTGTTGGTAAATCTCCTGGGCATCGTGGATGTCTCCTGGAATGCCCTGCTCACTGGTGGTTTCCGAAGCATTGGCGTCAGACGTAACACATGTTGACAGAATCACACATATGCGCCCACACATGAAGACATACTCAATACATTGTATGTTAATATATTCCAATGAATAACTTAATAATGCAGATATCATTAATCTCTTACACCCAAACCCCGGTTAATAATCCTCCCAATGTAATGTGCAGACCTGTTGAACGGGAATAATCAAGAACGTGTTCTACATTCGGATGTTCCCGAGATCTATCGCTACAATGCAGTATTTGTAGATCACAGGACTAAATGACAGCACAATGTCAATCAGCTGCATCTAAAGCCTGCCATGGCATCATAAAAAAGTGCTCTGAGCATGGAAAAGAATGGGAACAAAAGCTACCTTTCAGTCGTGACTTCAAAAAATGATATATTAATCAGTGCCAACAGGAGACGCTTACCTGTTGTTTATTTTTTTTTGTTAGTTCTTGTTATTGGTGCAGATTAAAATGGTGTTCTGATTTTTCTGACGTGTGACTATGAAAGTATATTGCTCTTGGACCATTTTCAGAGATTCCCCTGAAATGAAAAGCAAGAGCTGCGCATGTACAGCGGCCTCTCCATTCCTCACCATGAAAACCAGCACCTCATTTTTTAAAAATGTTGAGGTTTCTAGATCCTTCATTGTATATTCTAGATGAGACATTTCCATTAAAGGGAATTTGTTGAGATTTTTGCTTCCCTATCTGAGAGCAGCATTATGTAAGAGAAGAGATCCTGACTCAAGCGATGTGTCACTTGTGGGTCTGCTTGCTTTAGTTTTGATAAAATTACAATTGTATGTGCTGCTGATCTACTAGCTCTCTGAGTGCTGAGCTATGTGTAACCCCACCCACACTACTGATTGGCTGCTTTCTGTATGCACTGTGCATAGGCATAAGTCTGCCAATCAGTGCTGGGGGCGTGGTTATACTACCTGGCAGCAGGTTTTCTTGTCCTCTAGGGATAATCTCCTGCTGAAAAAACAGTGACTTCATCAAAACTACAGCAATCAGCCCAGTAAGTGACACATCCAAGGATTCAGGGTCTCTGTATCTACATTATGCTGCTTTCAGATTAGGTGGCAGAAACCTGATGACAGATTCCCTTTAAGGCAGAAAAAAAGAAAAAATGCTACCTGTAAAAAAAAAAAGAAGCTGCACAAGGAGCATAAAGCACAATGCGGAAGTGACCACTGAAATTATTTATTCCCCTGATATGGCGGGAGTTGTGGTAACTATAGCAACAGCAATTATTGCTAAACAGGATAATTACAGCATGAAATATACAATAGAAAATATACAATGGATTCTCAGGTTCACGCTAACTACTATGACAATCTCTTGTTACAACGTCTAGACTAGACGTGACTAGAGAAAGTCACTGTATAATCGCTTCTTCAAACACAGGCCCTAGCGGGGATCTTCGGTTCTTCCTGCTAGGCCGCAAGTCCTCCTGACAAAGTCTAAAAAAGTCACTCTTACTGGGCCGCCTTTGCTCCAGTAGGCCGCCGCCTTGTCTGTTGTATTAGCCCAGATCAACCCCGGTACCGTACGTCGGTGATGGAAACAACGGCCCAACAATCTCCAAGCGATGTCCACTCACAGATCTTTTGTGCTTGACCAACGGTGGATGTCTCTGGTACCTGGTGGAATGAGGGCTGGGCCTCAGCTCTCGACTGACATAGTCTATACTCAAGGTCTTGACCAGCACAAGTTGGGTCTTCTGTCCTTGACCGGCGTTATCTTATTCTGGAACTTGCCTGGCATGGATCGGGTCTTCTGGACTTGACCGGCATCATCTGGATTCTGGAACTTGCCTGGCATGGATCGGGTCTTCTGTCCTTGACCAGCGTTATCTGGATTCTGGAACTTGCCTGGCATGGATCGGGTCTTCTGGACTTGACCGGCATCATCTGGATTGTGGAACTTGCCAGGCATGGATCGGGTCTTCTGGCCTTGACCGGCATCATCTGGATTCTGGAACTTGCCTGGCATGGATCGGGTCTTCTGTCCTTGACCAGCGTTATCTGGATTCTGGAACTTGCCTGGCATGGATCGGATCTTCTGGACTTAACCGGCATCATCTGGATTCTGGAACTTGCCTGGCATGGATCGGGTCTTCTGGCCTTGACCGGCATGATCTGGATTCTGGAACTTGCCTGGCATGGATCGGGTCTTCTGGACTTGACTGGCGTCATCTGGATTCTGGAAGTTGCCTGGCATGGATCGGGTCTTCGGGTCTTGACCAGTATTGTCTGGATTTTGGAACATGCTTGGCGCTGCCGGGTTCTGCTGCCAGGCACGCCACAACCCACTGCCTCTGGACTTTTGCGGTGGCCTGTCACCTCGGCCTCAGCATCTTCCTTTATGCACATCCTGCCCCTTCCTTTACTTGGCACCAAAAGTCCTCCAGTTTTGGTGTGCTGGCCTTTTATATCGGGGTACTGCATCACTAAGGTCACCTGATCCTGTGCTCCATTCAAACTCTTCCTCTCTGAAAATCTCTGTCTTCTAGTTGGTTCCACAGGGTCTCGTTTGGACAGTAGATGGCGGTTTTCTTGCACACGGCTCTGTGGATTCTTGTCTCTTATGTCACACCTTCTTACACAAGCATAAAATAAATGAACATGGAAACTGGCAAGGATATTCATAAATCGGAAAGAAAATAAAATAAAGGCAAAATAATACACAGACTAGAAGGACTAGATGGCACAAGCCAGCTAGTCCTGTAGTGATAATCCCTTGCTAATAAAACACAGATTTTATTGAAGCTACACAAAGCAGCCCAGTAAGTGACACATCACAGGAATCAGGGTCTCTGCCCCTACATCATGCTCCTGTCAGATTACATAAAAAAGACCTGCTGACAGATTCAATATAAAATAATGAATACCACCAAATAATACTCAATACATCTTAAAAAAAAAAATCACTATTGCATATTGTAATTGTCACTGCCACTTTAAAATACAATATGGTATTTTTTATATTCCCTTAAACTTATTTCCTTGTGTAAATATTGGATGATGGGAATGTTAATACTGTCAGCAAGATCCAATTACTACCCCGCGATACCGGTGACATGGCAGGGCTGTGACAACCTCTCACCAACAGTATTTGTCACGGTTGATAAATCTGAATTTCTTTACACTTCATCTATGGGAAATAATCTCTGCGCTGTCTGTATAATGATTACACTTATTTCTAAGGAACTGTCAACTTTGCATTGAGCAGACTAAAAAAAAATCCAACTCTTACAACACTAAGTAGCTCTATTATATGGATATTCTGCAGCACTTTTTATTAGCGCTGCACAGTTTTAGGATCATACAGCATTTTCTATATATATGGTATCTGGCAGAAAGGCGTTTGCGGCAGATCTCTGTTATGGCTGGTAATTCAGAACCACAATGGACATAGAGGTCAGTGCACATACAGTGATCTGGCAATAACCCAAAAAATAAGAACGAGCTCTGAGACGTGGGAACTCTGTTGACCGCAATCCCTAATCCTCTCCAACACAACTAGAGGCAGCCGTGGATTGCGCCTAACGCTACCTATGCAACTCGGCACGACCTGAGAAACTAGCTAGCCTGAAGATGAAAAATAAGCCTACCTTGCCTCAGAGAAATACCCCCAAGGAAAAGGCAGCCCCCACATATAATGACTGTGAGTTAAGATGAAAAGACAAACGTAGAGATGAAATAGATTTAGCAAAGTGAGGCCCAACTTCCTGAACAGAGTGAGGATAGAAAAGGCAACTTTGCGGTCAACACAAAACCCTACAAAATCCACGCAAAGGGGGCAAAAAGACCCTCCGTACCGAACTAACGGCACGGAGGTACACCCTCTGCGTCCCAGAGCTTCCAGCTGGCAGAAAAAACAAATTGACAAGCTGGAATAGAAAAAACAGCAAACAAAAAGCAAAGAGGAACTTAGCTATGCAGATCAGCAGGCCACAGGAACACTCCAGGAGGAAACAGGTCCAACACTAGAACATTGACTGGAAGCAAGGATCCAAGCACCAGGTGGAGTTAAATAGGGTAGCACCTAACGACTTCACCATATCACCTGAGGAAGGAAACTCAGAAGCCGCAGTACCACTTTTCTCCACCAACGGAAGATCACAGAGAGAATCAGCCGAAGTACCACTTGTGACCACAAGAGGGAGCTCTGCCACAGAATTCACAACAGATCTCTTCAGTCCTGTGTGTTTCTCGATGAGGCATCTTGGACTTGTTTTTTCCAGAACTTCCAACAGTTGATTGATCGGATTAAGATCTGCGGTATTGGGAGACCAAGTCATCACCTTGACCTCTATAACATGTTCATTAAAGCAGACGGCATTATGCTGCTGAAAGAGGACGCTGCAAATAGGGAATAGGGGGCGCTTGGCCTATGCAATGCTAGGAAGGTGGTACGTGCCACATCCAAATTATACCAGCACCCAACATTTCCAGCCATGGTACACTATTTGTGTTGGCTTGTCTCCAGTGGCGTAAGTCAAGGCCCCTGCCCCCGCATGTTGATCAGATATACAGTTAGGGCCAGAAATATTTGGACAGTGACACAATTTTCGCGAGTTGGGCTCTGCATGCCACCACATTGGATTTGAAATGAAACCTCTACAACAGAATTCAAGTGCAGATTGTAACGTTTAATTTGAAGGGTTGAACAAAAATATCTGATAGAAAATGTAGGAATTGTACACATTTCTTTACAAACACTCCACATTTTAGGAGGTCAAAAGTAATTGGACAAATAAACATAACCCAAACAAAATATTTTTATTTTCAATATTTTGTTGCAAATCCTTTGGAGGCAATCACTGCCTTAAGTCTGGAACCCATGGACATCACCAAACGCTGGGTTTCCTCCTTCTTAATGCTTTGCCAGGCCTTTACAGCCGCAGCCTTCAGGTCTTGCTTGTTTGTGGGTCTTTGCGTCTTAAGTCTGGATTTGAGCAAGTGAAATGCATGCTCAATTGGGTTTAGATCTGGAGATTGACTTGGCCATTGCAGAATGTTCCACTTTTTGGCACTCATGAACTCCTGGGTAGCTTTGGCTGTATGCCTGGGGTCATTGTCCATCTGTACTATGAAGCGCCGTCCAATCAACTTTGCAGCATTTGGCTGAATCTGGGCTGAAAGTATATCCCGGTACACTTCAGAATTCATCCGGCTACTCTTGTCTGCTCTTATGTCATCAATAAACACAAGTGACCCAGTGCCATTGAAAGCCATGCATGCCCATGCCATCACGTTGCCTCCACCATGTTTTACAGAGGATGTGGTGTGCCTTGGATCATGTGCCGTTCCCTTTCTTCTTCAAACTTTTTTCTTCCCATCATTCTGGTACAGGTTGATCTTTGTCTCATCTGTCCATAGAATACTTTTCCAGAACTGAGCTGGCTTCTTGAGGTGTTTTTCTGCAAATTTAACTCTGGCCTGTCTATTTTTGTTATTGATGAATGGTTTGCATCTAGATGTGAACCCTTTGTATTTACTGAAGTACCACTTGTGACCACAAGAGGGAGCTCTGTCACAGAATTCACAACAGTACCCCCCCCTTGAGGAGGGGTCACCGAACCCTCACCAGAGCTCCCAGGACGACCAGGATGAGCCATATGAAAGGCACGAACAAGATCAGGGGCATGGACATCAGAGGCAAAGATCCAGGAATTATCTTCCTGAGCATAACCCTTCCACTTAACCAGATACTGGAGTTTCCGTCTAGAAACACGAGAATCCAAAATCTTCTCCACAATATACTCCAACTCCCCCTCCACCAAAACCGGGGCAGGAGGATCAACAGATGGAACCACGGGTGCCACGTATCTCCGTAACAATGACCTATGGGATACGTTATGTATGGAAAAAGAATCTGGAAGGGTCAGACGAAAAGACACAGGATTAAGGACCTCAGAAATCCTATACGGACCAATAAAACGAGGTTTAAACTTAGGAGAGGAGACCTTCATAGGAATATGACGAGAAGATAACCAAACCAAGTCCCCAACCCGAAGTCGGGGACCCACACAGCGTCTGCGATTAGCGAAACGTTGAGCCTTCTCCTGGGACAAGGTCAAATTGTCCACTACATGAGTCCAAATCTGCTGCAACCTGTCCACCACAGTATCCACACCAGGACAGTCCGAAGACTCAACCTGCCCTGAAGAGAAACGAGGATGGAACCCAGAGTTGCAGAAAAACGGTGAAACCAAGGTAGCCGAGCTGGCCCGATTATTAAGGGCGAACTCAGCCAAAGGCAGAAAGGACACCCAGTCATCCTGATCAGCAGAACAAAGCATCTCAGATATGTCTCCAAGGTCTGATTGGTTTGTTCGGTCTGGCCATTAGTCTGAGGATGGAAAGCCGAGGAAAGAGACAAGCCAATGCCCATCCTACCACAAAAGGCTCGCCAAAACCTCGAAACAAACTGGGAACCTCTGTCAGAAACGATATTCTCTGGAATGCCATGTAAACGAACCACATGCTGGAAAAACAATGGCACCAAATCAGAGGAGGAAGGCAATTTAGACAAGGGTACCAAATGGACCATCTTAGAGAAGCGATCACAGACCACCCAAATGACTGACATCTTTTGAGAGACGGGAAGATCTGAAATAAAATCCATAGAGATATGTGTCCAAGGCCTCTTCGGGACCGGCAAGGGTAAAAGCAACCCACTGGCACGAGAACAGCAGGGCTTAGCCCGAGCACAAATCCCACAGGACTGCACAAAAGTACGCACATCCCGCGACAGAGATGGCCACCAAAAGGATCTAGCCACTAACTCTCTGGTACCAAAGATTCCAGGATGACCAGCCAACACCGAACAATGAACCTCAGAGATGACTTTATTCGTCCACCTATCAGGGACAAACAGTCTCTCCGCTGGGCAACGATCAGGTTTATTAGCCTGAAATTTCTGCAGCACCCGCCGCAAATCAGGGGAGATGGCAGACACAATTACTCCCTCTTTGAGGATACCCGCCGGCTCAGATACACCCGGAGAGTCGGGCACAAAACTCCTAGACAGGGCATCCGCCTTCACATTTTTAGAGCCCGGAAGGTATGAAATAACAAAGTCAAAACGGGCAAAAAACAACGACCAACGAGCTTGTCTAGGATTCAACCGCTTGGCGGACTCGAGATAAGTCAAGTTCTTATGATCAGTCAAGACCACCACGCGATGCTTAGCTCCTTCAAGCCAATGACGCCACTCCTCGAATGCCCACTTCATGGCCAGCAACTCTCGATTGCCCACATCATAATTTCGCTCAGCAGGCGAAAACTTCCTGGAAAAGAAGGCACATGGTTTCATCACCGAGCAATCAGAACTTCTCTACGACAAAACAGCCCCTGCTCCAATCTCAGAAGCATCAACCTCGACCTGGAACGGAAGCGAAACATCTGGCTGACACAACACAGGGGCAGAAGAAAAACGACGCTTCAACTCTTGAAAAGCTTCCACAGCAGCAGAAGACCAATTGACCACATCAGCACCTTTCTTGGTCAAATCGGTCAATGGTTTAGCAATACTAGAAAAATTGCAGATGAAGCGACGATAAAAATTAGCAAAGCCCAGGAACTTTTGCAGACTTTTCAGAGATGTCGGCTGAGTCCAATTATGGATGGCTTGGACCTTAACAGGGTCCATCTCAATAGTAGAAGGGGAAAAAATGAACCCCAAAAATGAAACCTTCTGAACACCAAAGAGACACTTTGATCCCTTTACAAACAAAGAATTAGCACGCAGGACCTGAAACACCGTTCTGACCTGCTTCACATGAGACTCCCAATCATCCGAGAAGATCAAAATGTCATCTAAGTACACAATCAGGAATTTATCCAGGTACTCTCGGAAGATGTCATGCATAAAGGACTGAAACACTGATGGAGCATTGGCAAGTCCGAATGGCATTACTAGATACTCAAAATGGCCCTCGGGCGTATTAAATGCAGTTTTCCACTCATCGCCTCGCTTAATACGCACAAGATTATAAGCACGACGAAGATCTATCTTGGTGAACCAACTAGCCCCCTTAATCCGAGCAAACAAATCAGAAAACAATGGCAAGGGGTACTGAAATTTAACCGTGATCTTATTCAGAAGGCGGTAATCTATACAAGGTCTCAGTGAACCATCCTTCTTGGCTACAAAAAAGAACCCTGCTCCCAATGGCGACGATGATGGGCGAATATGCCCCTTCTCCAAAGACTCCTTCACATAACTCCGCATAGCGGCATGCTCAGGCACAGATAAATTAAACAGTCGACCTTTTGGGAATTTACTACCAGGAATCAAATCGATAGCACAATCACAATCCCTATGCGGAGGTAGGGCATCGGACTTGGGCTCATCAAATACATCCCGGTAATCAGACAAAAACTCAGGAACCTCGGAAGGGGTGGATGACGAAATAGTCAGAAATGGGACATCACCATGTACCCCCTGACAACCCCAGCTGGACACAGACATGGATTTCCAATCTAATACTGGATTATGGACTTGTAGCCATGGCAACCCCAACACGACCACATCATGCAGATTATGCAACACCAGAAAGCGAATAACCTCCTGATGTGCAGGAGCCATGCACATGGTCAGCTGGGTCCAGTACTGAGGCTTATTCTTGGCCAATGGCGTAGCATCAATTCCTCTCAATGGAATAGGACACTGCAAGGGCTCCAAGACAAACCCACAACGCCTAGCATACTCCAAGTCCATCAAATTCAAAGCAGCGCCTGAGTCCACAAATGCCATGACATAATACGATGACAAAGAGCAGATCAAGGTAACGGACAGAAGAAATTTTGACTGTACCGTACCAATGGTGGCAGACCTAGCGAACCGCTTAGTGCGCTTAGGACAATCAGAGATAGCATGAGTGGAATCACCACAGTAGAAACACAGCCCATTCAGACGTCTGTGTTCTTGCCGTTCAACTCTGGTTAAAGTCCTATCGCACTGCATAGGCTCAGGTCTAAGCTCAGGTACTACCGCCAAATGGTGCACAGATTTACGCTCGCGCAAGCGTCGACCGATCTGAATGGCCAAATACATAGACTCATTCAGACCAGCAGGCATAGGAAATCCCACCATGACATACTTAAGGGCTTCAGAGAGACCTTTTCTGAAAATAGCTGCGAGCGCACCTTCATTCCATTGAGTGAGTACGGACCACTTCCTAAATTTCTGACAGTATACCTCTATTTCATCCTGACCCTGACACAGAGCCAGCAAATTCTTCTCTGCCTGATCCACAGAATTAGGCTCATCGTACAGCAATCCGAGCGCCAGGAAAAACGCATCGACACTACTTAATGCAGGATCTCCTGACGCAAGAGAAAACGCCCAGTCCTGAGGGTCGCCACGCAAAAAAGAAATAACGATCCTAACTTGTTGACCTGGGTCACCAGAGGAACGAGGTTTCAAAGCCAGAAATAGTTTGCAGTTATTTTTGAAACTCAGAAATTTTGTTCTATCTCCAAAAAACAAATCAGGAATAGGAATTCTCGGTTCTAACATAGAATTCTGAACCACAAAGTCTTGAATACTTTGTACTCTTGCCGTGAGCTGATCCACACATGATGACAGACCTTTAATGTCCATTGCTACACCTGTGTCCTGAACCACCCAAATGTCTAGGGGAAAAAAAAAAAAGCAAAACACAGTGCAAAGGAAAAAAAATGGTCTCAGAACTTCTTTTTTCCCTCTATTGAGAATCATTAGTACTTTTGGCTTCCAGTACTGTTATGGCTGGTAATTCAGAACCACAATGGACATAGAGGTCAGTGCACATACAGTGACCTGGCAATAACCCAAAAAATAAGAACGAGCTCTGAGACGTGGGAACTCTGTTGACCGCAATCCCTAATCCTCTCCAACACAACTAGAGGCAGCCGTGGATTGCGCCTAACGCTACCTATGCAACTCGGCACAGCCTGAGAAAATAGCTAGCCTGAAGATGAAAAATAAGCCTACCTTGCCTCAGAGAAATACCCCCAAGGAAAAGGCAGCCCCCACATATAATGACTGTGAGTTAAGATGAAAAGACAAACGTAGAGATGAAATAGATTTAGCAAAGTGAGGCCCAACTTCCTGAACAGAGCGAGGATAGAAAAGGCAACTTTGCGGTCAACACAAAACCCTACAAAATCCACGCAAAGGGGGCAAAAAGACCCTCCGTACCGAACTAACGGCACGGAGGTACACCCTCTGCGTCCCAGAGCTTCCAGCTGGCAGAAAAAACAAATTGACAAGCTGGAATAGAAAAAACAGCAAACAAAAGGCAAAGAGGAACTTAGCTATGCAGATCAGCAGGCCACAGGAACACTCCAGGAGGAAACAGGTCCAACACTAGAACATTGACTGGAAGCAAGGATCCAAGCACCAGGTGGAGTTAAATAGGGTAGCACCTAACGACTTCACCATATCACCTGAGGAAGGAAACTCAGAAGCCGCAGTACCACTTTTCTCCACCAACGGAAGATCACAGAGAGAATCAGCCGAAGTACCACTTGTGACCACAAGAGGGAGCTCTGCCACAGAATTCACAACAGATCTCTTCAGTCCTGTGTGCTGCTCGATGAGGCATCTTGGACTTGTTTTTTCCAGAACTTCCAACAGTTACATAGTAACATAGTAACATAGTTAGTAAGGCCGAAAAAAGACATTTGTCCATCCAGTTCAGCCTATATTCCATCATAATAAGTACCCAGATCTACGTCCTTCTACAGAACCTAATAATTGTATGATACAATATTGTTCTGCTCCAGGAAGACATCCAGGCCTCTCTTGAACCCCTCGACTGAGTTCGCCATCACCACCTCCTCAGGCAAGCAATTCCAGATTCTCACTGCCCTAACAGTAAAGAATCCTCTTCTATGTTGGTGGAAAAACCTTCTCTCCTCCAGACGCAAAGAATGCCCCCTTGTGCCCGTCACCTTCCTTGGTATAAACAGATCCTCAGCGAGATATTTGTATTGTCCCCTTATATACTTATACATGGTTATTAGATCGCCCCTCAGTCGTCTTTTTTCTAGACTAAATAATCCTAATTTCGCTAATCTATCTGGGTATTGTAGTTCTCCCATCCCCTTTATTAATTTTGTTGCCCTCCTTTGTACTCTCTCTAGTTCCATTATATCCTTCCTGAGCACCGGTGCCCAAAACTGGACACAGTACTCCATGTGCGGTCTAACTAGGGATTTGTACAGAGGCAGTATAATGCTCTCATCATGTGTATCCAGACCTCTTTTAATGCACCCCATGATCCTGTTTGCCTTGGCAGCTGCTGCCTGGCACTGGCTGCTCCAGGTAAGTTTATCATTAACTAGGATCCCCAAGTCCTTCTCCCTGTCAGATTTACCCAGTGGTTTCCCGTTCAGTGTGTAATGGTGATATTGATTCCCTCTTCCCATGTGTATAACCTTACATTTATCATTGTTAAACCTCATCTGCCACCTTTCAGCCCAAGTTTCCAACTTATCCAGATCCATCTGTAGCAGAATACTATCTTCTCTTGTATTAACTGCTTTACATAGTTTTGTATCATCTGCAAATATCGATATTTTACTGTGTAAACCTTCTACCAGATCATTAATGAATATGTTGAAGAGAACAGGTCCCAATACTGACCCCTGCGGTACCCCACTGGTCACAGCGACCCAGCTAGAGACTATACCATTTATAACCACCCTCTGCTTTCTATCACTAAGCCAGTTACTAACCCATTTACACACATTTTCCCCCAGACCAAGCATTCTCATTTTGTGTACCAACCTCTTGTGCGGCACGGTATCAAACGCTTTGGAAAAATCGAGATATACCACGTCCAATGACTCACCGTGGTCCAGTCTATAGCTTACCTCTTCATAAAAACTGATTAGATTGGTTTGACAGGAGCGATTTCTCATAAACCCATGCTGATATGGAGTTAAACAGTTATTCTCATTGAGATAATCCAGAATAACATCCCTCAGAAACCCTTCAAATATTTTACCAACAATAGAGGTTAGACTTACTGGCCTATAATTTCCAGGTTCACTTTTAGAGCCCTTTTTGAATATTGGCACCACATTTGCTATGCGCCAGTCCTGCGGAACAGACCCTGTCGCTATAGAGTCACTAAAAATAAGAAATAATGGTTTATCTATTACATTACTTAGTTCTCTTAGTACTCGTGGGTGTATGCCATCCGGACCCGGAGATTTATCTATTTTAATCTTATTTAGCCGGTTTCGCACCTCTTCTTGGGTTAGATTGGTGACCCTTAATATAGGGTTTTCATTGTTTCTTGGGATTTCACCTAGCATTTCATTTTCCACCGTGAATACCGTGGAGAAGAAGGTGTTTAATATGTTAGCTTTTTCCTCGTCATCTACAACCATTCTTTCCTCACTATTTTTTAAGGGGCCTACATTTTCAGTTTTTATTCTTTTACTATTGATATAGTTGAAGAACAGTTTGGGATTAGTTTTACTCTCCTTAGCAATGTGCTTCTCTGTTTCCTTTTTGGCAGCTTTAATTAGTTTTTTAGATAAAGTATTTTTCTCCCTATAGTTTTTTAGAGCTTCAATGGTGCCATCCTGCTTTAGTAGTGCAAATGCTTTCTTTTTACTGTTAATTGCCTGTCTTACTTCTTTGTTTAGCCACATTGGGTTTTTCCTATTTCTAGTCCTTTTATTCCCACAAGGTATAAACCGCTTACACTGCCTATTTAGGATGTTCTTAAACATTTCCCATTTATTATCTGTATTCTCATTTCTGAGGATATTGTCCCAGTCTACCAGATTAAGGGCATCTCTAAGCTGTTCAAACTTTGCCTTCCTAAAGTTCAATGTTTTTGTGACTCCCTGACAAGTCCCCCTAGTGAAAGACAGGTGAAACTGCACAATATTGTGGTCGCTATTTCCTAAATGCCCAACCACCTGCAGATTTGTTATTCTGTCAGGTCTATTAGATAGTATTAGGTCTAAAAGTGCTGCTCCTCTGGTTGGATTCTGCACCAATTGTGAAAGATAATTTTTCTTGGTTATTAGCAGAAACCTGTTGCCTTTATGGGTTTCACAGGTTTCTGTTTCCCAGTTAATATCCGGGTAGTTAAAGTCCCCCATAACCAGGACCTCATTATGGGTTGCAGCTTCATCTATCTGCTTTAGAAGTAGACTTTCCATGCTTTCTGTTATATTTGGGAGTTTGTAACAGACCCCAATGAGAATTTTGTTACCATTTTTCCCTCCATGAATTTCAACCCATATGGACTCGACATCCTCATTCCCTTCGCTAATATCCTCCCTTAAAGTGGACTTTAGACAAGACTTTACATAGAGACAAACCCCTCCTCCTCTCCGATTTTTACGATCCTTTCTAAACAGACTGTAACCCTGTAAGTTAACTGCCCAGTCATAGCTTTCATCTAACCATGTCTCGGTTATTCCCACTATGTCAAAGTTACCTGTAGATATTTCTGCTTCTAGTTCTTCCATCTTGTTTGTCAGGCTTCTGGCGTTTGCGAGCATGCAGTTTAGAGGATTTTGTTTTGTTCCAATCTCCTCACTGTGGATTGTTTTAGAAATGTTCTTACCTCCCTTCTGAGTATGTTTTCCTGGGTCGTCTTTGTTCGAGTCTAATGTTTTTCTTCCCGTCCCCTCTTCTTCTAGTTTAACGCCCTCCTGATGAGTGTAGCGAGTCTTCTGGCGAATGTGTGTTTCCCAGGTTTGTTGAGGTGTAGTCCGTCTCTGGCGAGGAGTCCATCATACCAGTAATTCACACCGTGGTCCAGGAATCCAAATCCTTGTTGTCTGCACCATCGTCTTAGCCAGTTGTTTGCATCAAGGATCCTGTTCCATCTCCTGGTGCCATGCCCGTCTACTGGAAGGATAGAAGAAAAAACTACCTGTGCATCCAGTTCCTTTACTTTCTTCCCCAACTCTTCAAAGTCCTTGCAGATTGTCGGTAGGTCCTTCCTTGCCGTGTCATTGGTGCCAACATGTATCAGAAGAAATGGGTGGACGTCCTTGGAGCTGAAGAGCTTTGGTATCCTATCGGTCACATCCTTGATCATCGCACCTGGAAGGCAGCATACTTCTCTTGCAGTTATGTCCGGTCTGCAGATGGCTGCTTCGGTGCCTCTCAGTAGTGAGTCTCCCACCACCACCACTCTTCGTTGCTTCTTGGCTGTACTTTTTGCTGTCACTTGTTGCTGTGTGCCCTTTTCTTTTTTGCTTGCTGGTATTGCTTCATTCTTAGGTGTGCCATCTTCATCCTCTACAAAGATTTGATATCGGTTCTTCAGTTGTGTGGTTGGTGATTTCTCCATGGTCTTCTTGCTTCTTTTGGTCACATGCTTCCACTCATCTGCTTTTGGAGGTTCTCTGACACTTTTTGCACCTTCTGTGACCAGTAGAGATGCTTCTGTTCTGTCTAGAAAGTCTTCATTCTCTTTGATGAGTTTCAAAGTTGCTATTCTTTCTTCCAGACCCCGCACCTTTTCTTCTAAAAGGGCCACTAGTCTACACTTCTGACAGGTGAAATTGGATTCTTCTTCTGGTCGATCTGTGAACATGTAGCACATGCTGCAGCTCACCATGTAGGTTGTCACATCTGCCATGTTGCTCCTAGATCCTGCTGACTTGCTGTGTGTTTTCCTTCTTGTGTAATCTACTCAGCCAAGCTCTCTTGCAATAATGTCCTACAGGCAAAAATTTGGTTTGGTGATGCTTTCGAAGCAGCTGGTCCCGGCTGTACCCAACGATCTTCTAGCTTAGGGAGACTGATTGATTGACTAGTTGATTGATCGGATTAAGATCTGCGGTATTGGGAGACCAAGTCATCACCTTGACCTCTATAACATGTTCATTAAAGCAGACGGCATTATGCTGCTGAAAGAGGACGCTGCAAATAGGGAATAGGGGGCGCTTGGCCTATGCAATGCTAGGAAGGTGGTACGTGCCACATCCAAATTATACCAGCACCCAACATTTCCAGCCATGGTACACTATTTGTGTTGGCTTGTCTCCAGTGGCGTAAGTCAAGTCCCCTGCCCCCGCATGTTGATCAGATATACTGTATGGGCCCTTGTAGCATTCTAAATCCTATAAGGACATACGAGTTGCCCTCCCCCATTATGTAGTAATGTCCCCCATTCTGGGCCCTTCCTAACACATATGTCGCCAATCCTGGTATATTGCAGAGCGGCGTTGGAAGAAAACGCATTCGCAAGATGATTTCACTGCACTCAAACAAGCAACACTCGCATTCAAATCAGCTCTCACCTCTGCTAAACAGGCCTACTTCACAACCCCTGTATCTTACCTATCCCACAACCCCAAACAGTTGTTCAACACCTTTAACTCCCTCCTCCGCCCACCACTGCCCTCTCTGACTTCCTTAATCTCTGCTGAGGACTTTGCCACACACTTCAAAAATAAGATAGGCTAAACAAGGCAAGTCTTTGTTGTCCAACCAACACAACCCCTTTCTATGCCAGACCAATGCCCTAACCCCATAACTTCCCTCTCCAAAATCACTGAAGGACAGCTTGCTCATCTTCTCTCCAAATCACACCTCACAACTTGTGCGCTTGACCCCATCCCATCTCCTCCCCAACCTCACCACTAGACTAATCCCATCCCTAACCCATCTCTTCAACCTATCACTAACTTCTGGTACCTTCCCCACTGATTTCAAACATGCCACAATCACACCTATCCTCAAAAAGCCTTTCCTTGACCCGAGCGCTATGTCCAGCTACCGCCCCATATCTTTGCTCCGAGTTGCTTCCAAACTCCTTGAGCAGCACGTCCATGCTGAACTTTCCTCTCACCTTGCATCTAACTCTCTCTTTGACAGCCTACAATTTGGCTTCCGTCCCCTCCATTTCACTGGACTGCCCTGACCAAACTTACGAATGACTTACTTACAGCCAAAGCTAACAGACAATTCTCTATACTCCTGCTTCTAGACCTGTCCTCTGCCTTCGACACAGTTGACCACTGCCTCCTACTACAGATCCTCTCTTCCTTTGGTGTCAAAGACCTCGCCCTATCCTGGATCTCCTCATACCTCACCGACCGCACATTTAGCGTTTCCCACTCCCATACTACCGCTTCATCTTGCCCCCTCTCTGTTGGTGTCCCTCAAGGCTCTGTCCTAGGACCTCTTCTCTTCTCAATCTATACCCTTGGCCTAGGACAACTCATAAAGTCCAATGGCTTCCAGTACCATCTATATGCCGATGACACTCAGATCTACCTCTCTGGCCCAGATGTCACCTCTCTGCTCTCCAGAATGCCAGAGTGTCTATCAGCCATATCCTCCTTCTTCTCCTCTCGCTTCCTTAAACTCAATGTGGACAAAACTGAAGTAATTATATTTCCTCCATCTCGCACACCTTCCCTACCTAATCTATGCATCACAATAAATTAATTCTCACTTTCCCCTGTCCTGGTAATCCGCTGCCTCGGAGTAACCCTTGACTCTGCCCTGTCCTTTAAATCGCACATCCAAACTCTCGCCACCTCCTGTCGCCTCCAGATCAAAATTTTTTCCAGAAATAGTCCTTTCCTCAACCCTCAACCCTCAACCTACCAAAATGCTTGTGCATGCCTTAATCATCTCCCACCTCGACTACTGCAACATCCTCCTTTGTGGCCTACCCTCTAACACTCTCGCACCCCTCCAGTCCGTCCTTAACTTTACTGCCCGACTAATTATTCGCTCTCCTCAATACACTCCTGCTTCCCTTCTTTGCAAATCCCTTCACTGGCTCCAAGTTTCCCAGCATATCCAGTTTAAACTACTAACACTGACCTACAAAGCCATCCATAACCTTTCTCCTCCGTATATTTCCACACTAATCTCTCAATATCTTCCCTCACGTAATCTCCGGTCCTCCGAAGACCTTCTTCTCTCCTCCATGCTTATTCACTCCTCACCCAATTGCCTCCAAGACTTCTCTCGAATATCCCCCATCATCTTGAATTCTGTGCCCCAACACGTCCGGTTATCCACCACATTTGGATCCTTCAAACGGAACCTGAAAACCCATCTTTTCAAAGAAGCTTACAACCTGTAATGACCACACGGCCACCTCAACACCATCGGAGCTACTGCAACCCCGGACCTACTGTCTCCTTCCCCATAATCCTGTAGAATGTAAGCCCGCAAGGGCAGGGTCCTCTTCCCTCTGTATCAGTCTGTCATTGTTAGTTTTGTTTACTGTAAGTAAAATATTTGCTTTTTGATGAAACCCCGTTTCATGCACAGCACCATGGAATTAATGGTGCTATATAAATAAATAAATAATAATATATGTCCTTCGTCCTGCTATATAGGTTCCCCATCTTGGCATATATGACTCCATCCTGGTATATTTTTCTCCCCATCCTGGTATATATGACCTCCATCCTGGTATATATGTTCCCCATCCTGGTATATATGAATCCATCCTGGTATATTTTTTTCCCCATCCTGGTATATATGACTCCATCCTGGTATATATATTCCCCATCTTGGTATATATGACCTCCATCCTGGTATATATGCTCCCCATCCTGGTATACCTGACCTCCATCTTGGTATATATGAACCCATCCTGGTATATCTGTTCCCCATCTTAGTATATATGAACTCCATCCTGGTATAAATGCTCCCCATCCTGGTATACCTGACCTCCATCTTGGTATATATGTTCCCCATCCTGGTAAATATTTGAATGGGGAACTGTTAGAATGGAGAAACCATGTGCAAGCTCCACCGCTCCTCCTTCCATTACTTATCGGGCTTATTCTGGCAGCATTATAAAGAATGAATGGAAATCCAACATGCTGCTCCATTTCGTAATGAGGTTAAAAGTCACTTGTCCAGTGAAAAATTCTCGAACATGTGATTTCTACTGACCTGCAAGTAATCACATATCCTGCGCAAAGGTGGCAACTTATTTTAACTGGACAACCCCTTTAAGTGAGTATTCTTCTTTATGTTCTATTCACAAGGTCTGGCAGTGTGCTCTCTGTTGCCTTACCTGTTACAATCCCCAATTATTGCCAATTCTAAACTTGGTCTAGTCTTGACATTACTTGACATCATAAGATTGGATGACCTGCCAAAGCTGTGGTTAAATTAAATTTAAAAAGAAATGACTGCTGAGTACCATGGGTTTATCATGACAGAGAGGAGCCAGAAGGCCGCAGTGTCCGATTTCTTCTACTCCTGCAATGTTTAGAAGCACTTCACCTTTATAATAAACGGTGCAGGTTTCTTTTAGCAGTGCATTGGTTAATCTGCTCAGTTCAGAGCTCTTGGAAGATTTCCTGCATTAAGGTTCTCAGCTGTTCACTGTTAGCTACTCCTCTCTCATATTCATTCTAGGACCTGGATAGCACTCATGGCCAGAGCTAGCTTATGCTTCATGTTAGGAGATGGTGGTTTGTAGTTGCTGTTTGAAAAAGCGTTTGGTGGATTTATCTAAGACTGTTGCTAGGTTATGGGTGTGTGCTAATTCCCCTCCTTCTCCTACTTTGGTTTTATCCCGTCCGCCACTCCCCAGTGTCTACCTCTGTTGTTTTTGTGAATATATTTGTATGACTGATATTTTCCATTATCCCTATTTGGGTTACCTTGTTAGTCTTGCTGTGTATTATGGTACACTACTACTCCTCTCTTCCCTGGGTGGGAGAAGGGTACAGACTGAGGGCAAATTCAGGAGCTAAGGCAAGGTACGTGGCCCCGGTGTCTTCACCATCAGAAGTAATGCAGGGAACAGAGCGAGCTAGGGAGCCTCTAGCATTAGGGATAGGGAAGGAGCCTCTGATCTCGGGACACCCAATAACAGAGTCGTTACATTGCTATTGCCTATAGAAATATTTTACATTTACCGGCCTCAGCCTCTAAATATCAACCCTGCCAGTAAATTACTAGCCAAGTCGCAGCTCTATCTTTCTATAGTGCATCCTTCTGCCATTTCTTCCCAGGTAAGTTACACACATTCACGCAGACATTCACATAATAGAAAAGGAAATGTGATTTATCAGACCAGACCGACTTCTACCACTGATCCATGTTCCAATTATGATGCTCTCATGCCCATAGGCAGTGATCTTTGTGTTCTGACATCTTTTTATCGTAGCCACACCAAGTTGTTTTCTCAGTAATGGAAAAACGGACCGGCCATGTATAGGTATTGCTGGACTTTTCTTTGACAGTGCAACATGTGCATATAAACAGTTTGGGGTGTGATATCCTGCTGACAGATTCCCTTTAAAGGGAACAAGATAAGGAAAGAGAGAATTCTCAGGAGAAAGGAGGTTCCATGACTCTGTCCCTACAGAATTTAATAGGGAAGTGGTTGTACTAAGCTGCTTGCATGCCAATTTCCAACACTTCCATAGAAAAGGTGCCAAATGATAGATTGGAACTTGTACACATTAAATTATAGAGGTAAGATAGAGGGAAAGCATCCACGTTATTAGGAAGGGCAGAGAAAACAGATTGCAGGTTGGAAGGATAGCACATGATCTTTCCTGAGCTGTAGTAAGGGAAATTAGTTCAGGAATGAAGCTGTGCTGATACATGGGAACTGATCAGTGCATCACAAAGATCTCCCATCCAGCATGTATTACTGGGAGGCACACATGATTCTTCATGAACTGTAGAAGGGGAAATTAGTTCAGGAATGAAGCTGTGCTGATACATGGGAGCTGATCAGTGCATGAGGAAGACTTCAAATCCAGAATGTATTACTGGGAGGGACACATGATCCTTCATGAGCTGTAGAAGGGGAAATTAGTTCAGGAGTGAAGCTCTGCTGATACATGGGAGCTGATCAGTGCATCACAAAGATCTCACATCCAGCATGTATTACTGGGAGGCACACACGATTCTTCTTAAGCTGTAGAAGGGGAAATTAGTTCAGGAATGAAGCTGTGCTGATACATGGGAGCTGATCAGTGCATGACGAAGACTTCAAATCCAGAATGTATTACTGGGAGGGACACATGATCCTTCATGAGCTGTAGAAGGGGAAATTAGTTCAGGAATGAAGCTCTGCTGATACATGGGAGCTGATCAGTGCATCACAAAGATCTCACATCCAGCATGTATTACTGGGAGGCACACATGATTCTTCTTAAGCTATAGAAGGGGAAATTATTTCAGGAATGAAGCTGTGCTGATACATGGGAACTGATCAGTGCGTCACAAAGATCTCATATCCAGCATGTATTACTGGGAGGCACACATGATTCTTCTTAAGCTGTAGAAGGGAAAATTATTTCAGGAATTAAGCTATGCTGATATATGGGAACTGATCAGGGCATGACAAAGACTTCGAATCCAAAATGTATTACTGGAAGGCACACATGATTTTTCATGAGCTGTAGAAGGGGAAATTAGTTCAGGAATGAAGCTGTGCTGTTACATGGGAGCTGATCAGTGCATGACAAAGACTTCAAATCCAGCATGTATGTAGAAAGGGAAATTAGTTCAGTAATGAAGTTGTCATGCTACATAAGAACTGATCAGGGCATCACAAAGATCTCAAATCCAGCATGTGTTACTGAGATTACTTCAGGAAAGAAGCTGTGCTGATACATGTGAATTGATCAGAGCATCAAAAGGACCTAACATCCAGCATGTATTACTGAGAGGGAGTCAACCACATGAAGAGAATATGTAACTTGGCTCAAGCTACAAACTGCATATCAAGGGTCCTAAAAATAAATAAAGAAGTAAAGATTGCAGCCTGAAACTTTTTACCTTATGTAAAAATCTTTTTTTTTTCAACATCAAAGGTATCGATAGCCTTTAAATTATTACCACTGCTAGCTATTTATTTATTATATTTCCACAAGTTGGATTTGCTTTCTTCCCCCCAGGTTGCTTCTCATCTTGTTTTTTTTTTTATCTCCTGTGTGTTTTCCTGTGTTTTTTCTACCTATAAAATTGGAAGATCAAGAAAGAACAGTCTTAAGCTTTGTGACTTGGTACAATGCCAGACTGTTAAGAATTCAAGTCAATTAGTACAATCCCCTTCTAGCTTACATTGTGCATTTAATTACTCAGAACCACATCAACGTGCCTCTAATTAAAGCTTGTGCTGTAGAGTTGGATATCAAGAAGTCTCGCTTGATGGGTCTGGCATTGAACTCTTCGCATTTCTCTCCTCTGTGTCTTTTGTTCACGGCGTTCTCTCTATTGAGTCTCTTCCGTTCTTACTTTTCTTTTACTAATTTAGTAATCTCACCCCTCCTAAGCCAATAACAGTGCCTGGTAGTGCTCAAAACTACATGTGAAAATGTCCTTCCTTGGCACCGACAGACTTGCTGAGAACATAAACCTGTCTTTATTAAGCAAATTAGCTTCCATATGACCCACGAAACTTCACAACCTAGGGAAGTGCTCCTCATCACTAAACCCTCGAAAATCTTTTTCTGAAATCCTGCGGTTGCGCTATGAGGGTGGCGCATGTGTGGACCATCGGCCAGAGCAGCAAAAGTTACTGCGCATGCGCTAGCCCTGGGTAGCATTTTTTTTTAGACTGGTCACTAGGGCTTTTTTAGACTCTATCTTTCTTTCGCTTCAGGAAATACACATGTACATGAGCCACAATGAACAGACTATGACCCTGTCTTTTGGATTAAAGCATTTAATGAGTAAGTGCAAAGATTATTGTGAAGTCAGAGGGAAGATGTGAGCTGTGACATCGCCTACTATCGCCTATTATGATTGGTGTTTTTTTTTATTGGCTGTGTATGGACATATTGCTTGTCATTGCAATCCTGACTCTGATGATAAGGAGCCTGCTGAAAACTCTAGTATGCACCTAAAATAGCCCCAGTGGCCAATTTGAAAAATTGCAAAATTATTAATTTTATTATTTAAAAAAAAGATCCTAGTTGAAAAAAAACACATTATCACAAAGGAACACAAAACCCCGGCATTTTTGTTTTTTCCTCCCCTTCTTTTTCTGTCCTCTGTATAAGGGCTTGCTTTTGGCGACGAGGTGTACTTTTGAATGACACAATTTATTTTACTACACAATGTACTGGGAAAAGGGAAACAATCCAAGAGCGATGAAATTGTGAAAAAAAAGGCAACTCTGACATTGTTTTTTGAGGGTTGTTTTTACAGCGTACATGTTATGGTAACAATGACCTTGCAGTATAATTCTGCTTATCAGTACGATTATGGTGATACCAAAGACGAATAAAAAAAAAGTCTAAAAAAATTTTCGGGGGGAATTGTGTCGCCATTTTCCGAGACACCTAATGTTTTTATTTTATCGGTTAATGGAATTGTGTGTCAGCTGATTTTTTTTTCGGGGCAAGATGTTGTTTTTATTGGTAACATTTTTGGATAGACATACCATTTTGATTGCTTGTTACACCATTTCTTTGTGGTTTTTCAGCGTTCTTGAATTTTTTCCGTTTACGATATTTACCAATCAGGTTAATTATTTTGATAGAATGGACTTTTCTGAACTCAGTGATACCACATATGTGTATTCTTTTAATTTGTTTTATCTTCATTTTTAATGGGGGAATAGAGGGATGATTTGAACTTTTATGTTTTTTGTTAAAACCTTTTTTATATTTTTCACTTTTACTTGTTAGTGCCCTTAGGGAACTGTAATTTGCTATCGTCTGATCGTTTGTTCTATAGACAGCTAACCCACAGTGTTGCTGCACAGAGTGAAAATCATGATCATGGTTTTTGCTAATTTCTTGGATTAAAAAAAAAATAAAAACTTAACAAAAAATGGTTAACTTTCTTCTATAAAGGAATCCATTTAAGGGATAGTATTTTTTTCTGGACAAGGTGTCTTTTATATTTGTATTTTGGGGCTATTTATGATTTTTTGATTGCTTTTATTCCATATAATGATAATGAGATGACTCTGCTAATTCTGTTCTCTAATAATAATGACATGACTCTGCTGACCATGACTTGGTCTACACAGCAAAGCTGAAAAGTAAACTACAGAGAACTGTAAATTGTACCCCCAAGAAAGAGCTCCTGACAGCACAGAGGTACCTTTTTATGGATGTCTGCCCTTGTATTCACCAGGCACTGGGTTTGATCGTAATTAGTGGCTACTAGGTCACTCTTGAGGTGTTCTGTGTCCTTTTTCTTCAACTTTATATCCTAGTTCTAAAAAAAACCACTTATAATGAGGTCCTGGTATTTCTGACATTTAACAAAAATTAAGATAATGAGAAGAAGCTCTAATATATGACAGCTGTTAGCCGGCATGATCATTTTTTATTATCAGCACAGCATATGTTTTGATGCTGCACAGAGTAATAAAAGTGAAATGACAAATTGAAAAAAAAATGTATGAATCTCTGCAAAATCTTAAATGTACACTTGGGTAGTAACATGTATCACAAAGGCAGTTCTGCTAGAAGTCCCAACTCCAAGGTGTCCCTATTTCCATAGTATCAAAAGGTCCTAAGAGGAGATTTACATGGGCCGTCCATTCAGGAGAATGCTGTCTTTATTTCATTTAAAAAGGCTACCCACTAATCGGACAACGCCTTCTCGATCAGTATGTTTCGCCTAAGTAAAATAACAACACTAATATTCGCCTCCAATACCGGCGCCTTTCCAGCATCGGCACTGGCTCTCCCTGGGCTTGTATGACAATATGTCACGCAATCCTTGTGGCCAATCAGCGGCCACTTCACTGTCCCCTCCTTCAGAAAAACCTGACATCCAAAGGAAGTTAGAGATGCAACTTCTCTCTCACTTCCTCCGGTTGTAAATTTTGTCCAAAGGAGGGGACAGTGACGCCAAGGCTGATTGGCTGCAGGGATCGTGTAACATGACAATGTCACACAAGCTGCGGGGAATATTACTTATTGAAATGTTATTGTACTAGTAGTGAACAACCCTATTGAAGCACCACTCCAGCATTTTTTTTATTGCAGCACTGGAGTGGTGCTAATCTAAGCTCCCTGTTCCTGAGCTAAGTGTGAGAACTCAGCCTCGGTGACGTCATTAAGGGTACCGCCGGTCACAGGCAGCGGATCTCACGCTAAGCTCAGTGTGTTCCGGCTAGCATGGTGAGTGTTATGTTTGCTAATGACAGGTGTTATGAAGGCAATCCAGAAACACAGTGTGCTTAGCGATCAGAGCGCACACAGTGATCTGACAAATACCCAAAAATACAAGAACGAGCTCTGAGACGTGGAAACTCTGTAGACTGCACACCTGATCCTATCCTAAACACAACTAAAAGCGGCTGTGGATTGCGCCTAACAACTACCTAGGCAACTCGGCACAGCCTAAGAAACTAGCTAGCCTGAAGATAGAAAAATAGGCCTGACTTGCCCCAGAGAAATTCCCCAAAGGAAAAGGCAGCCCCCCACATATAATGACTGTGAGTAAGATGAAAAGACAAAACGTAGGGATGAAATAGATTCAGCAAAGTGGGGCCCGATATTCTAGGACAGAGCGAGGACAGTAAAGCGAACTTTGCAGTCTACAAAAAACCCTAAAGCAAAACCACGCAAAGGGGGCAAAAAAAAAACCCACCGTGCCGAACTAACGGCACGGCGGTACACCCTTTGCGTCTCAGAGCTTCCAGCAAAACAAAAGACAAGCTGGACAGAAAAAAAGCAACAAAAAAGCAAAAAGCACTTAGCTATACAGAGCAGCAGGTCACAGGAACAATCAGGAGAAGCTCAGATCCAACACTGAAACATTGACAAGGAGCAAGGATAGCAGCATCAGGCGGAGTTAAGTAATGAAGCAGTTAACGAGCTCACCAGAACACCTGAGGGAGGAAGCTCAGAAGCTGCAGTACCACTTGTGACCACAGGAGTGAATTCAGCCACAGAATTCACAACAGTACCCCCCCTTGAGGAGGGGTCACCGAACCCTCACCAGAGCCCCCAGGCCGACCAGGATGAGCCGCATGAAAGGCACGAACAAGATCGGAAGCATGAACATCAGAGGCAAAAACCCAGGAATTATCTTCCTGAGCATAACCCTTCCATTTAACCAGATACTGGAGTTTCCGTCTAGAAACACGAGAATCCAAAATCTTCTCCACAATATACTCCAATTCCCGCTCCACCAAAACCAGGGCAGGAGGCTCAACAGATGGAACCATAGGTGCCACGTATCTCCGCAACAAGGACCTATGGAATACATTATGTATGGAAAAGGAGTCTGGGAGGGTCAAACGAAAAGACACAGGATTGAGAACCTCAGAAATCCTATACGGACCAATAAAACGAGGTTTAAATTTAGGAGAGGAAACCTTCATAGGAATATGACGAGAAGATAACCAAACCAGATCCCCAACACGAAGTCGGGGACCCACACGGCGTCTGCGATTAGCGAAAAGTTGAGCTTTCTCCTGGGACAAGATCAAATTGTCCACTACCTGAGTCCAGATCTGCTGCAACCTATCCACCACAGAATCCACACCAGGACAGTCCGAAGACTCAACCTGTCCTGAAGAGAAACGAGGATGGAACCCAGAATTGCAAAAAAATGGAGAAACCAAGGTAGCCGAGCTGGCCCGATTATTAAGGGCGAACTCAGCCAACGGCAAAAAGGACACCCAATCATCCTGGTCTGCAGAAACAAAACATGTCAGATATGTTTCCAAGGTCTGATTGGTTCGTTCGGTCTGGCCATTAGTCTGAGGATGGAAAGCCGAGGAAAAGGATAGGTCAATGCCCATCCTACCACAAAAGGCTCGCCAAAACCTTGAAACAAACTGGGAACCTCTGTCAGAAACAATATTCTCAGGAATGCCATGCAACCGAACCACATGCTGAAAGAACAAAGGTACCAAATCAGAGGAGGAAGGCAATTTAGCCAAGGGCACCAGATGGACCATTTTAGAAAAGCGATCACAGACCACCCAAATGACTGACATCTTTTGAGAAACGGGAAGGTCAGAAATGAAATCCATCGAAATATGTGTCCAAGGCCTCTTTGGGACCGGCAAGGGCAAAAGCAACCCACTGGCACGAGAACAGCAGGGCTTAGCCCTAGCACAAATCCCACAGGACTGCACAAAAGTACGTACATCCCGTGACAGAGATGGCCACCAGAAGGATCTAGCCACTAACTCTCTGGTACCAAAGATTCCAGGATGACCAGCCAACACCGAACAATGAAGTTCAGAGATAAGTTTATTAGTCCACCTATCAGGGACGAACAGTTTCTCTGCTGGACAACGATCAGGTTTATTCGCCTGAAATTTTTGCAGCACCCGCCGCAAATCAGGGGAGATGGCAGACACAATGACTCCTTCCTTGAGGATACCCGCTGGTTCAGATAAACCCGGAGAGTCGGGCACAAAACTCCTAGACAGAGCATCCGCCTTCACATTTTTAGAGCCCGGAAGGTACGAAATCACAAAGTCGAAGCGGGCAAAAAATAATGACCAACGGGCCTGTCTAGGATTCAAGCGCTTGGCAGACTCGAGATAAGTCAAGTTCTTATGATCAGTCAATACCACCACGTGATGCTTAGCTCCTTCAAGCCAATGACGCCACTCCTCGAATGCCCACTTCATGGCCAGCAACTCTCGATTGCCCACATCATAATTACGCTCAGCGGGCGAAAACTTCCTGGAAAAGAAAGCACATGGTTTCATCACTGAGCAATCAGAACCTCTCTGTGACAAAACCGCCCCTGCTCCAATCTCAGAAGCATCAACCTCGACCTGGAACGGAAGAGAAACAACTGGCTGACACAACACAGGGGCAGAACAAAAACGACGCTTCAACTCCTGAAAAGCTTCCACAGCAGCAGAAGACCAATTAACCAAATCAGCACCCTTCTTGGTCAAATCGGTCAATGGTTTGGCAATGCTAGAAAAATTACAGATGAAGCGACGATAAAGATTAGCAAAGCCCAGGAACTTTTGCAGACTTTTCAGAGATGTCGGCTGAATCCAATCCTGGATGGCTTGGACCTTAACTGGATCCATCTCGATAGTAGAAGGGGTAAAGATGAACCCCAAAAATGAAACTTTCTGCACACCGAAGAGACACTTTGATCCCTTCACAAACAAAGAGTTAGCACGCAGGACCTGAAAAACCATTCTGACCTGCTTCACATGAGACTCCCAATCATCTGAGAAGATCAAAATGTCATCCAAGTAAACAATCAGGAATTTATCCAGATACTCACGGAAGATGTCATGCATAAAAGACTGAAACACAGATGGAGCATTGGCAAGTCCGAACGGCATCACTAGATACTCAAAATGACCCTCGGGCGTATTGAATGCAGTTTTCCATTCATCTCCTTGCCTGATTCTCACCAGATTATACGCACCACGAAGATCTATCTTAGTGAACCAACTAGCCCCCTTAATCCGAGCAAACAAGTCAGATAACAATGGCAAGGGATACTGAAATTTAACAGTGATCTTATTAAGAAGGCGGTAATCAATACACTGTCTCAGCGAACCATCCTTCTTGGCTACAAAGAAGAACCCTGCTCCCAGTGGTGATGACGATGGGCGAATATGTCCCTTCTCCAGGGATTCCTTCACATAACTGCGCATAGCGGCGTGTTCGGGCACGGATAAATTAAATAATCGACCTTTGGGGAATTTACTACCAGGAATCAAATTGTTAGCACAATCACAATCCCTATGCGGAGGTAGAGCATCGGACTTGGGCTCTTCAAATACATCCTGATAATCAGACAAGAACTCTGGGACCTCAGAAGGGGTGGATGACGAAATCGACAAAAATGGAACATCACCATGTACCCCCTGACAACCCCAGCTGGATACCGACATGGAATTCCAATCCAATACTGGATTATGGGTTTGTAGCCATGGCAACCCCAACACGACCACATCATGCAGATTATGCAACACCAGAAAGCGAATAACTTCCTGATGTGCAGGAGCCATGCACATGGTCAGCTGGGCCCAGTATTGAGGTTTATTCTTGGCCAAAGGTGTAGCATCAATTCCTCTCAATGGAATAGGACACCGCAAAGGCTCCAAGAAAAACCCACAACGTTTAGCATAATCCAAATCCATCAGATTCAGGGCAGCGCCCGAATCCACAAACGCCATGACAGAAAACGACGACAAAGAGCATATCAAGGTAATGGACAGAAGGAATTTGGACTGTACAGTACCAATGACGGCAGACCTAGCGGACCGCTTAGTGCGCTTAGGACAATCAGAAATAGCATGAGTGGAATCACCACAGTAGAAACACAGACCATTCAGACGTCTGTATTCCTGCCGTTCATCTCTAGTCATAGTCCTATCGCACTGCATAGGCTCAGGTTTAACCTCAGGCAGTACCGCCAAATGGTGCACAGATTTACGCTCGCGCAAGCGTCGACCGATCTGAATGGCCAAAGACTCATTCAAACCAGCAGGCATAGGAAATCCCACCATGACATCCTTAAGAGCCTCAGAGAGACCCTTTCTGAACAAAGCTGCCAGCGCAGATTCATTCCACTGAGTGAGTACTGACTATTTCCTAAATTTCTGACAATATACTTCTATATCATCCTGACCCTGGCACAAAGCCAGCAAATTTTTCTCAGCCTGATCCACTGAATTAGGCTCATCGTACAGCAATCCGAGCGCCAGGAAAAACGCATCGACACTACTCAATGCAGGGTCTTCTGGCGCAAGAGAAAATGCCCAGTCTTGAGGGTCACCGCGCAAAAAAGAAATAATAATCAAAACCTGTTGAATAGGATTACCAGAAGAATGAGGTTTCAAGGCCAGAAATAGCTTACAATTATTTTTGAAACTTAGAAACTTAGTTCTATCTCCAAAAAACAAATCAGGAATAGGAATTCTTGGTTCTAACATAGATTTCTGATCAATAGTATCTTGAATTTTTTGTACATTTACAACGAGATTATCCATTGAAGAGCACAGACCCTGAATATCCATGTCCACACCTGTGTCCAGAATAACCCAAATGTCTAGGGGAAAAAAAAAAAAAGTGAACACAGAGCAGAAAAAAAAAAAGTGATGTCAGAACTTTTTCTTTCCCTCTATTGAGAATCATTAGTTAGGCTCCTTGTACTGTTATGTTTGCTAATGACAGGTGTTATGAAGGCAATCCAGAAACACAGTGTGCTTAGCGATCAGAGCGCACACAGTGATCTGACAAATACCCAAAAATACAAGAACGAGCTCTGAGACGTGGAAACTCTGTAGACTGCACACCTGATCCTATCCTAAACACAACTAAAAGCGGCTGTGGATTGCGCCTAACAACTACCTAGGCAACTCGGCACAGCCTAAGAAACTAGCTAGCCTGAAGATAGAAAAATAGGCCTGACTTGCCCCAGAGAAATTCCCCAAAGGAAAAGGCAGCCCCCCACATATAATGACTGTGAGTAAGATGAAAAGACAAAACGTAGGGATGAAATAGATTCAGCAAAGTGGGGCCCGATATTCTAGGACAGAGCGAGGACAGTAAAGCGAACTTTGCAGTCTACAAAAAACCCTAAAGCAAAACCACGCAAAGGGGGCAAAAAAAAAAACCACCGTGCCGAACTAACGGCACGGCGGTACACCCTTTGCGTCTCAGAGCTTCCAGCAAAACAAAAGACAAGCTGGACAGAAAAAAAGCAACAAAAAAGCAAAAAGCACTTAGCTATACAGAGCAGCAGGTCACAGGAACAATCAGGAGAAGCTCAGATCCAACACTGAAACATTGACAAGGAGCAAGGATAGCAGCATCAGGCAGAGTTAAGTAATGAAGCAGTTAACGAGCTCACCAGAACACCTGAGGGAGGAAGCTCAGAAGCTGCAGTACCACTTGTGACCACAGGAGTGAATTCAGCCACAGAATTCACAACAGGTGAGCAGTCGCATCACTGATGTCACCGCTCAGCAAACCATCCAGATTGTCGTGGGACATGGGCACTAATGGATTATCGGTGGAAAGGTTAGTTGTGCTTTTTTATTTTTTGGCGAATAAATGGCTAAATGAGGGTTGTGGAGTGTTTATTTCAATTAAAGGACTTTACTCAGTCTGTGTCTTTATTAAATGTGACTATGGGGTTAGTAATGGGGGTGTCTTATTGACGTCTCTCCATTACTAACCCCTGGGGTTGATGTCTGCGAGCATAAAACAACTGACATGAACCCCACAACTATTACCCCACTTGCCAATGCACCTGGGTAAGTGGGGAAAGGAAGGTGTCATTTCTGGGGCAGCTGAGGAGGGGGCCAAAATCCAGGGGAAGCCCTATAATAACCAGTAAAGGCTAAACAAATAGCTGTGAGCTGATCTTAATAGCCTGGGAATCTTTATGGATATTGGCCCTTCCCATAATATTAACACTCACACCCCAGCTGTCGGCTTTTCCTCAACTGCTTATGAAAATGAAAGGGGGACCCCACGCCATTTTTTTATTATTATTTATTTATTTTATATGCACTACATAGATAGGGTGCTGATTACAAGTCTTATCAAGGTCACCTGGTCTCGCTGATCACAGGGACACCAGGCGCCAATGATGAGACTTGTAGTTAGTGCTGTTCTCAGGCAGCAGGTGCTGACTACAAATCTCATCAGCAACGCCTGGTCTCACTGATCGCAGGGAGACCAGGTGACAATGATGAGTTTAATTCAGTACCAAGCGCCTGGGAACAGCAATAACTGTACTGCTTTTCCAAGACGCCGTGTTGCCAGAGCTTTTCATTCTGGTACGTGTCACTCTGATGATACACGGATGTCATCCATGTAAATCATCCATGTAAAATGTGTGCGGCATTCATTTCGGACGTGGTGCAAAAGAAAAGGGACATGTATGTGGGTTTTTCACACAGATACACGGTCCGTGTGAAAAGCCTGCCATGTGTTCACCATCATTTAAAGGGAACCTGTCACCTGAATTTGGCGGGACCGGTTTTCGGTCATATGGGTGGAGTTTTCGGGTGTTTGATTCACCCTTTCCTTACCCGCTGGCTACATGCTGGCTGCAAAATTGGATTGAAGTTCATTCCATGTCCTCCGTTGTACACGCCTGCGCAAGGCAAGATTGCCCATATGACCGAAAATCGGTCCCGCCAAATTCAGGTGACAGGTTCCCTTTAATGCAATATCACCATTACACACTGAACGGGAAACCACTGGGTAAATCTGACAGGGAGAAGGACTTGGGGATCCTAGTTAATGATAAACTTACCTGGAGCAGCCAGTGCCAGGCAGCAGCTGCCAAGGCAAACAGGATCATGGGGTGCATTAAAAGAGGTCTGGATACACATGATGAGAGCATTATACTGCCTCTGTACAAATCCCTAGTTAGACCGCACATGGAGTACTGTGTCCAGTTTTGGGCACCGGTGCTCAGGAAGGATATAATGGAACTAGAGAGAGTACAAAGGAGGGCAACAAAATTAATAAAGGGGATGGGAGAACTACAATACCCAGATAGATTAGCGAAATTAGGATTATTTAGTCTAGAAAAAAGACGACTGAGGGGCGATCTAATAACCATGTATAAGTATATAAGGGGACAATACAAATATCTCACTGAGGATCTGTTTATACCAAGGAAGGTGACAGGCACAAGGGGGCATTCTTTGCGTCTGGAGGAGAGAAGGTTTTTCCACCAACATAGAAGAGGATTCTTTACTGTTAGGGCAGTGAGAATCTGGAATTGCTTGCCTGAGGAGGTGGTGATGGCGAACTCAGTCGAGGGGTTCAAGAGAGGCCTGGATGTCTTCCTGGAGCAGAACAATATTGTATCATACAATTATTAGGTTCTGTAGAAGGACGTAGACCTGGGTATTTATTATGATGGAATATAGGCTGAACTGGATGGACAAATGTCTTTTTTCGGCCTTACTATGTTACTATGTTACTATGTTACTATGTTACTACATTACCTGTAATATCACACATGTGATATACAATGCCATATATCCCTGCTCCTAAGTTTATGTGGGATTGACGTCACAACAGCTATGTATACGAGTGCGTGAACCCGTTAGAGACATTATAAATGTCCAAAAAGCTGAAGACTTTGCACACTCAAAACCCGTCTATGACACTTTCGTACTTTTCATGGCTGTGACCCAAAAAAGCAGTGGATTATTGGTATTGATCCTATACACTGTAGAATTAGAGTAGGGAATATAAAACTTATTTTGGCACAAACAGAGTGTAAATGGATTGTCACCTTGAATACTACGTCCTGTGTGGGATTAAGAAAGAAATTGAGTTTTGCCAAAAATATTTATAGTTGTTCTTTGCTCATCTAGTCCTATATCATCCTATCGTTGATGTCTCTCTGTTAATTTATTTATTATTTTTTATTCATTGTTGTGTATATGTTTTCTATTTTAGATGATGATCTCTTGGCTCCTAGTGGGATGATGGTGTTGCCTCGCGTGCGGTCGGACGGTCACGAGGAACATCGGGTGAAAGTACTGCCATAATATTTCATAGTTGGTCGTTTTTGCAACCACCTCATAGATTTACATCTTTCTTGGATCATTGTTGGAGAAATCGAAAAAAAAGAAGTAGTAACTCAAATTGAGAAACCATAGACATCTGGAAACTAGAGATTTCTGTCAACTATAGGTACAAATGAATTTTATATAGCTTCTGTGGAAAAATCTCTGGGGAATTTCAGATTATATATGGAGCAGACAGGGATGCGTATTAGAACTGTTAGGATTATAATTATGTACTATAGATTATCGTGTTGATTGGAATAATACTGAATATTGATATAATTTATTAATAAATAATTAATTATTCTCATAGTATAATAGTTGAACTAGAAGGGTTCATTTTTTTGACTTCACCAAGATGGTCGCTGATCCGTGCGTGCCCGGTTGGATCTTTTATTACGGCGCACATGTCCATGATGTCATCTGGAGATTTCTCCATGACGTGCGTGCCCGGTGAGTGCCGTAACAGAAAGATCTATTTCCGGGATATGGGATAGCGCGCATGTGCATTTGACACGATATTTCACACCGGCCCTGAGATTATCTGTTCACTCCCTATTGAAAAAGCTACTGCGAAACGCGCGTCGGGAGTGCGTCCGGTCCTGTGCGGCATTGACTGGCACAATGTGGGTAAGCACCTCAGCTAATACTGTACTTTATACAAGTATAAGATGATTTCTAATCATGGCATATTATAGCTAGGGGTTTATTACCAATCATTGTCCACTGTGACTGTTTACACGTCGTCATTCATGTTCTGGACTAGGGTTCAAATTAGGTTGTCCATCCTTGTTTTTTCTATTGTTTCTATAAAATAACTTTGTCATATATTTTGTATGAATAAAAATGTTATATGTCAGTAAATTGTATAGCACTCCATATTTTTCTGTGGTTAAAAACGCATCGACACTACTCAATGCAGGGTCTTCTGGCGCAAGAGAAAATGCCCAGTCTTGAGGGTCACCGCGCAAAAAAGAAATAATAATCAAAACCTGTTGAATAGGATTACCAGAAGAATGAGGTTTCAAGGCCAGAAATAGCTTACAATTATTTTTGAAACTTAGAAACTTAGTTCTATCTCCAAAAAACAAATCAGGAATAGGAATTCTTGGTTCTAACATAGATTTCTGATCAATAGTATCTTGAATTTTTTGTACATTTACAACGAGATTATCCATTGAAGAGCACAGACCCTGAATATCCATGTCCACACCTGTGTCCAGAATAACCCAAATGTCTAGGGGAAATGATGTCAGAACATTTGCTGAGGTTAGAGAGGGTGCAAAGTGATTTCCAGGACTCGGTCCACTTCTCGTGTTAGTAATCTGTGGCCGTTGTATGGAAGCCCTGAGAACCTCTTACCTGATGGCATCTGTGGCTCTTCTTTTGATTAGAATAGAAAGAGTTGGAAACATTCATCATCTTACCACATGCTGAAGCCATACAAAAAAAATGACAAGTTTAAAAAGTCGTAAAAATTTGGATTGATGCTCGGATCTCTCGAGGCTGGTACACCCTGACAGAAGGAATGAAGAAACAACGTGGAATATCCAGCACCCGGAAAATTATACATTAAAAGACCATTACTTTGAAACAATTAAAATTCTAAAGGAAAAATACAAAAAAAACACAAACATGTGGATTAAAAAAAGTGGAGGAACCCCAAACCTGAAGCGTTTCGCACAGGTGAAAGCAGCCCTCAGGGATTGAATTGCCATTCGGATGTCATGTATTTCTTCTAGGTTTTGTAGATGTCTGCCTACACATTTATTTTCATATTATGTCCCTTATTGTATACTTATTATGTTATGTGCATATAAAGTAGGCTGTTTTCATGTAATCTTGTATGCCTATGAATGAGGATGCACCTGTCTGAAACGCGTTAGATTTGGGGTTCCCCATTTTTTTGACCCTACTTTGTCTTTTTTGTATTTTTCCTTTTGGGTTTTAATCGACTCAAATAAATGGATCTTTAATATACAATTTTTCCTGGTGCTGAATATTCCAAATTGTCTTTTAATTAGCTGACGCGACATGACGTACATGTGATGACGCACGATCCCGGCTAATCAAAAAAAGAGCCGCGGATGCCATCAAGTAAGAGACAGCTCTAAGTGCTCCAGTTCAGTGGCCAAGATTACTGCGGGACCATTGGACCAGGTTGTGTAAGTTATTTTGTAGTTGAGACCAGTTATTTGCTGTATCAGAGCTTTATACTCTATTCCACATACTGTTACAGTGAATAAAAGACTGATATAAGGAGAACAAAACAAGATGTCATCCTGTACAACTATCAAAAATTGCTCATCATAAATGTAGGAAAATGTATAAAACTTCTGCTGTGATTGCTACAAATTTAGGGCCATGTTCACACACACCGTGATGTGACTCCTAGCCTCAAGAGAGATTTTTAATAATTATACAGGATAGTATTCGTGTTTTGTTTTACTAATATCAATTTGAATAACTTGTGATTCGATTTGGTTGAATCTCCAAACAAATGCCCACAAACATTTACCAGAACATTGCACCAGACACAGAAGACTGACATGACCTCAAGTACAACCATGGGACTTCCCGAAAATGCTTTGTAGCTATGACAACACATGGTAAAGTGCAGTCAAACAGGAGGGACTATCGTAGCCTGTATAAAAGTCAAGGCAGGCAGTGCAGTAGCCATTTTAGTGTGATTTAGGATAATGAGAGATTGTCAGAGCATAGAGCTCTGCAATAGAGATAGGAACAAATACTATAAAGCATTGAACATGTACTCCACACACTAATCTGTTGTATGTAAACTGCAAACTGTAAAATGTGTTGTATAACAACAACAGTGAAACAGATGAGAACAGCATTCTGAAGATAATGCAGATATTCAATTCTGGGCGAGAGAGAGAGAAGAACTGCAAGCAGCAATGCCAGACTAAGTGCATTGATCGGTGATTTGGGGTAGCGCGTATCTGTCCTGCTGCATTTCAATTAAAATTTTCTCTATTCTTAATGCATTAAAAGCAGCAGCAAGACAGCACAACTGTTTTTACTGAAATGAAAATCTGAAATCGGTATCAGTCAGAGAAGGTGTGCCTGCTTGTCACATGTGATTGTGCTTTGCATTTCTTTTACAATTATTTTTGCGAACGACAATTTTTTATTTTTGTCTAAGAATACAAAAGAAAAATTCCGTAAATTCCCCAATTTTCTACATCTGTTTTACTGGCAAAACTTTAGTAATATAGTAACATAGTTACCAAGGCCGAAAAAAGACATTTGTCCATCCAATTCAGCCTTTATTCCGTCAGAATAAATCCCCAGATCTACGTCCTTCTACAGAACCTAATAATTGTATGATACAATATTGTTCTGCTCCAGGAAGACATCCAGGCCTCTCTTGAACCCCTCGACTGGGTTCGCTTTCATCACCTCCTCAGGCAAGCAATTCCAGATTCTCACTGCCCTAACAGTAAAGAATCCTCTTCTATGTTGGTGGAAAAACCTTCTCTCCTCCAGACGCAAAGAATGCCCCCTTGTGCCCGTCACCTTCCTTGGTATAAACAGATCCTTGGAGAGATACTATATTTATATTGTACCCATCGTCCATTGTTTTGTGCACTTCTGATGAAAAGGACAACGCTGAACAGAGACCAGACGGAGTTCAGAGTAACTCTGCTGCCTCATTATAGTGAATGGATTCCTCGAGGGTTTCATCGGAATCACGACTCTCAGAGCACAGGATAACTATGATCCCAAACATTATGTAAAATGTTCACAATAAAAATTTCAACTCAATCCACAAAAAAAACAAGTTCCCACTCAGGTCTGTCATCTGTTAACAGATATAAAGCGGGCTTCCATGTTACTGGTAGTACAAAGGCTCTGGAATAGTAAAATGGCTCCTCACCCATCTTTTCAGTTAGCCATTAAAAGGTATCAACCACTGAGGACTCTCAATTCTAAATATTTTTCCACCCACCATAAGAAATTCAGCAAATTCTGCTCTCCAAAATCCATATGCCCCCTCCCTTCTGAGCCCCACAGTGTACCTAAACCACATATTGCGTCCACATGTTTGACATTTCTGAAGCGATGAGAGTCCGCCTAATTTACAGGTGCATGTATCCAGAAGCACTGGCTGGGCATAATGTACTGATGACTGTAACATACTGGTGACCGCAGCGTACTGGTCACTACAGCATACCGGCCACTACAACGTACTGGTCACTACAGCATACCGGCCACTACAACGGCAGCTTGCAATTTTCACTCAGCATCATTCATTTCTGCTTGTTTCTGGAAAATACTCTTGGAGTCAAAATCATCACTACACCTGTAGATATAAATTCCCCAATGGGTATAATTTCCAAAATGTCACTTGAGGGGGGATTCTGCTCTTCTAGCAATTAGGGGCCCTGTAACATAGTAACATAGTAACATAGTTAGTAAGGCCGAAAAAAGACATTTGTCCATCCAGTTCAGCCTATATTCCATCATAATAAATCCCCAGATCTACGTCCTTCTACAGAACCTAATAATTGTATGATACAATATTGTTCTGCTCCAGGAAGACATCCAGGCCTCTCTTGAACCCCTCGACTGAGTTCGCCATCACCACCTCCTCAGGCAAGCAATTCCAGATTCTCACTGCCCTAACAGTAAAGAATCCTCTTCTATGTTGGTGGAAAAACCTTCTCTCCTCCAGACGCAAAGAATGCCCCCTTGTGCCCGTCACCTTCCTTGGTATAAACAGATCCTCAGCGAGATATTTGTATTGTCCCCTTATATACTTATACATGGTTATTAGATCGCCCCTCAGTCGTCTTTTTTCTAGACTAAATAATCCTAATTTCGCTAATCTATCTAGGTATTGTAGTTCTCCCATCCCCTTTATTAATTTTGTTGCCCTCCTTTGTACTCTCTCTAGTTCCATTATATCCTTCCTGAGCACCGGTGCCCAAAACTGGACACAGTACTCCATGTGCGGTCTAACTAGGGATTTGTACAGAGGCAGTATAATGCTCTCATCATGTGTATCCAGACCTCTTTTAATGCACCCCATGATCCTGTTTGCCTTGGCAGCTGCTGCCTGGCACTGGCTGCTCCAGGTAAGTTTATCATTAACTAGGATCCCCAAGTCCTTCTCCCTGTCAGATTTACCCAGTGGTTTCCCGTTCAGTGTGTAATGGTGATATTGATTCCTTCTTCCCATGTGTATAACCTTACATTTATCATTATTAAACCTCATCTGCCACCTTTCAGCCCAAGTTTCCAACTTATCCAGATCCATCTGTAGCAGAATACAATCTTCTCTTGTATTAACTGCTTTACATAGTTTTGTATCATCTGCAAATATCGATATTTTACTGTGTAAACCTTCTACCAGATCATTAATGAATATGTTGAAGAGAACAGGTCCCAATACCGACCCCTGCGGTACCCCACTGGTCACAGCGACCCAGTTAGAGACTATACCATTTATAACCACCCTCTGCTTTCTATCACTAAGCCAGTTACTAACCCATTTACACACATTTTCCCCCAGACCAAGCATTCTCATTTTGTGTACCAACCTCTTGTGCGGCACGGTATCAAACGCTTTGGAAAAATCGAGATATACCACGTCCAATGACTCACCGTGGTCCAGCCTATAGCTTACCTCTTCATAAAAACTGATTAGATTGGTTTGACAGGAGCGATTTCTCATAAACCCATGCTGATATGGAGTTAAACAGTTATTCTCATTGAGATAATCCAGAATAACATCCCTCAGAAACCCTTCAAATATTTTACCAACAATAGAGGTTAGACTTACTGGCCTATAATTTCCAGGTTCACTTTTAGAGCCCTTTTTGAATATTGGCACCACATTTGCTATGCGCCAGTCCTGCGGAACAGACGCCGTCGCTATAGAGTCCCTAAAAATAAGAAATAATGGTTTATCTATTACATTACTTAGTTCTCTTAGTACTCGTGGGTGTATGCCATCCGGACCCGGGGATTTATCTATTTTAATCTTATTTAGCCGGTTTCGCACCTCTTCTTGGGTTAGATTGGTGACCCTTAATATAGGGTTTTCATTGTTTCTTGGGATTTCACCTAGCATTTCATTTTCCACCGTGAATACCGTGGAGAAGAAGGTGTTTAATATGTTAGCTTTTTCCTCGTCATCTACAACCATTCTTTCCTCACTATTTTTTAAGGGGCCTACATTTTCAGTTTTTATTCTTTTACTATTGATATAGTTGAAGAACAGTTTGGGATTAGTTTTACTCTCCTTAGCAATGTGCTTCTCTGTTTCCTTTTTGGCAGCTTTAATTAGTTTTTTAGATAAAGTATTTTTCTCCCTATAGTTTTTTAGAGCTTCAATGGTGCCATCCTGCTTTAGTAGTGCAAATGCTTTCTTTTTACTGTTAATTGCCTGTCTTACTTCTTTGTTTAGCCACATTGGGTTTTTCCTATTTCTAGTCCTTTTATTCCCACAAGGTATAAACCGCTTACACTGCCTATTTAGGATGTTCTTAAACATTTCCCATTTATTATCTGTATTCTTATTTCTGAGGATATTGTCCCAGTCTATATGGAATCTGCAAACTGTTCTAGGAAAATCTGTGCTCCAGGAGGCAAATAGCGCTTTGTTCCTCCTGAGTCTCTCCGTATGGCTAAGGCTGGTTTCACATTGGCGTTTTTTGGGGTGCGTTTTTGCGGTAAAAAACGCAAAAAAACGCATGGTGAAAAAACGCATGTAAACGCGTGTAAACGCTGCGTTTTTTTGACGCATGCGTTTTTGCATGTGGTGAAAAAAACGCGGCGTTTTGACGCGTTTACATGCGTTTGCGTTTTTTAAATGCATGCTGAGAAATGTGTGACAGCTGCCAATCATCAAAAAAAAGTAAAAAACCCACTATAAACAGAAACAGTTAGGGTTAGGGGTAGGGGTAGGGATCATAATCCTAACCCTAACCCTACCCCTAACCCTAACCCTAAGGGATCCTAACCCTAACCCTACCCCTAACCCTAACCCTACCCCTAACCCTAACACTAAGGGATCCTAACCCTAACCCTACCCCTAACCCTAACCCTACCCCTAACCCTAAGAGATCCTAACCCTACCCCTAACCCTAACCCTACCCCTAACCCTAACCATAAAGGGATTAGGGGTAGGGTTAGGGTTAGGATCCCTTAGGGTTAGGGTTAGGGGTAGGGTTAGGGGTAGGGTTAGGGGTAGGGTTAGGTTCCCTTTATCACCTTTATGTTGGGGGGTGGCATATCAGTGTGTTTTCTGTTTTTTAATAAAAAACGCATGCGTTTTTTACCGCAAAAAACGCATGCACCAAAAAACGCATGCGTCCCCATTGACTCCAATGTATTTTTTGACCCAAAAAAAACGCATGAAAACGCATGCGTTTTTTTTTGGTCCAAAAAACGCTTCTAAAAATACTACAAGTAGCATTTCAGAAAATGAACGCATGCAGTAAAAAAACGCATGCGTCAAAAAACGCGACCAAACGCGTACACAAAAAAACGCATGCGTTTTCAATGTTAAAGATAGGAAAAAAAAACCGCATGCGTTTTTTAAAAAAAAAACGCTGCAGACAAAAACGCAAGTGTGAAACCACCCTAAGTAGTACTTTACAGCCACAAATGCGGTATTGCCGTATTCAGTAGAAATTGTGGGTCAAATTATGGTGCTATTTTTACCCACTTCTTGTCTAAAAATGTAAAATCTGGGGCTAAAACAAAATGGTGGTAAAAATATTATTTTTTCTTCACTGTCCAATGGCATAAAATTCTGTGACACAGCCGTGGTGTCAATATGATCACTGCACCCCTAGTTGAATTAATTGAAAGGTGTAGTTTGTAACATTGGGTCACTTGTGGGAGGTTCTACTGTTCTGGCACCTCCAGAGGGTCATGGCACCTGCAAACCATAACAGTAAAATCTGGCGCTCCTTGCCTTCTGAGCTGTGCCTGAAAAATATGTATTTGCACACTCAGGAAAAAATGGACCTCAGTTTTTTGTAAACAAGTTGCCTATTAGCCCTTAGAAAAATGAAAAACTTGGGGCTAAAACAACATTTTAGTGGTAAAAAAATGTAATTTATTCTTTCTTCACTGCTCAATGGTAAAAAATTCTGTGAAGCACATGTGATGTGATTATGATTAATTCATTGGGGATTGTAGTTTGTAAAATAAGGTCCCATATAGGGGATTTCTGTTGTTATGCAACTTCAGGGGCTCTGCCAATGTGACATGGCACCCTCAATTCCAGCAAAATCTGAACTACAAAATGGTGCCTCTTCACTTCTGAGCTTTGCACCGTGCCTCAAAAGTAAGTATCAGTGTACTCAGGAGAAGTAGCACAACAAATGATATGGTGAAATTTCTCTTGTTGCCGTTATGAAAATGCTAAATTTGGGGTTAAAATAACTTTTTTTGTGGGGAAAATGTGATTTTTTAAATTTTTCACAGCTGAACGTTATAAAAATCTATGAAGCACCTAGGGGTTCAAGGTGCTCACCACACATCTAAATACATTAATTGAGTAGTCTAGTTTCCAAAATGGGGTCACTTGTGGGGGGGTTCCACTGTTTAGGCACATCAGGGGCTCTCCAAATGGGACCGCTAATGATTCCTGGAAATTTTACATTCAAAAAGTCAAATGATTCCCCTTCCCTTTTGAGCCCTGCCGTGCACCCAAACAATGGTCTTCTCCCATATGTGGGTACCAGCATGCTCAGAAGAAATTACACAACACATTTTGGGGTCCATTTTTTCCTATTACCCTGGTCAAAATAGAAAAATTTGGATCTGAAATAATTTTTTTCTGAAAAAAAGTTAAAGTTACATTTTTTTACATATTCCAAAAATTCCCGTGAAGCACCTGAAGGGTTAATAGACTTCTTGAAGGTGGTTTTGAGCACCTTGAGGGGTGCAGTGTTTTGAATGGTGTCATTTTTGGGTATTTTCTGCCATATAGACCCCTCAAAGTGACTTCAAATGTGATGTGGTCCCTAAAAAAAAATGGTGTGGCAAATTTTGCTGGTAAAATGAAAAATTGCTGGTCAACTTTTAACCCTTATACATTCCTAAACGAAAAAAAAATGTTGGCTCCGAGATTGTGCTAATGTGAAGTAGACATGTGGAAAATGTTATTTATTAACTATTTTGTGTGACATACAGTGGGGCAAAAAAGTATTTAGTCAGTCAGCAATAGTGCAAGTTCCACCACTTAAAAAGATGAGAGGCGTCTGTAATTTACATCATAGGTAGACCTCAACTATGGGAGACAAACTGAGAAAAAAAATCCAGAAAATCACTTTGTCTGTTTTTTTAACATTTTATTTGCATATTATGGTGGAAAATAAGTATTTGGTCAGAAACAAAATTTCATCTCAATACTTTGTAATATATCCTTTGTTGGCAATGACAGAGGTCAAACGTTTTCTGTAAGTCTTCACAAGGTTGCCACACACTGTTGTTGGTATGTTGGCCCATTCCTCCATGCAGATCTCCTCTAGAGCAGTGATGTTTTTGGCTTTTCGCTTGGCAACATGGACTTTCAACTCCCTCCAAAGGTTTTCTATAGGGTTGAGATCTGGAGACTGGCTAGGCCACTCCAGGACCTTGAAATGCTTCTTACGAAGCCACTCCTTCGTTGCCCTGGCGGTGTGCTTTGGATCATTGTCATGTTGAAAGACCCAGCCACGTTTCATCTTCAATGCCCTTGCTGATGGAAGGAGGTTTGCACTCAAAATCTCACGATACATGGCCCCATTCATTCTTTCATGTACCCGGATCAGTCGTCCTGGCCCCTTTGCAGAGAAACAGCCCCAAAGCATGATGTTTCCACCACCATGCTTTACAGTAGGTATGGTGTTTGATGGATGCAACTCAGTATTCTTTTTCCTCCAAACACGACAAGTTGTGTTTCTACCAAACAGTTCCAGTTTGGTTTCATCAGACCATAGGACATTCTCCCAAAACTCCTCTGGATCATCCAAATGCTCTCTAGCAAACTTCAGACGGGCCCGGACATGTACTGGCTTAAGCAGTGGGACACGTCTGGCACTGCAGGATCTGAGTCCATGGTGGCGTAGTGTGTTACTTATGGTAGGCCTTGTTACATTGGTCCCAGCTCTCTGCAGTTCATTCACTAGGTCCCCCTGCGTGGTTCTGGGATTTTTGCTCACCGTTCTTGTGATCATTCTGACCCCACGGGGTGGGATTTTGCGTGGAGCCCCAGATCGAGGGAGATTATCAGTGGTCTTGTATGTCTTCCATTTTCTAATTATTGCTCCCTCTGTTGATTTCTTCACTCCAAGCTGGTTGGCTATTGCAGATTCAGTCTTCCCAGCCTGGTGCAGGGCTACAATTTTGTTTCTGGTGTCCTTTGACAGCTCTTTGGTCTTCACCATAGTGGAGTTTGGAGTCAGACTGTTTGAGCGTGTGCACAGGTGTCTTTTTATACTGATAACAAGTTTGAACAGGTGCCATTACTACAGGTAATGAGTGGAGGAAAGAGGAGACTCTTAAAGAAGAAGTTACAGGTCTGTGAGAGCCAGAAAACTTGATTGTTTGTTTCTGACCAAATACTTATTTTCCACCATAATATGCAAATAAAATATTTAAAAAACAGACAATGTGATTTTCTGGATTTTTTTTTCTCAGTTTGTCTCCCATAGTTGAGGTCTACCTATGATGTAAATTACAGACGCCTCTCATCTGTTTAAGTGGTGGAACTTGCACTATTGCTGACTGACTAAATACTTTTTTACCCCACTGTATCTCTGTGAGTTAAGGGCACGAAAATTAAGTTTTGAAAATTGCGACATTTTCAACATTTTCACCAGATTTTTGCTTTTTTTTCACAAATAAACGCAAGTCGTGCTCAAGAAATTTTACCATTATCAAGAAGTACAATGTGTCATGAAAAAACAGTCTGAGAATCCCCGGAATCCATTCAAGCGTTCCAGAGTTATGACCTCATATAGTGACAGTGGTCAGAATTGTAAAAATTGGCCCGGTCATTTACGCGCAAACCACCTTCGCTGGTAAATGAGTTAATAGCCGCTTCAGCTGTGTACAAAATAATCAGTAATAGATGATTCATAATTTGTCATTGTTCTTGGCAGCACAGTTCCTGTTTACCCAGGATGAAGTGCTGCCGAGGCGGCAAGGTGTTATTATGTTATAATCTGCACTACAAGTGATAATGTCAGCCTACATGTACTAATCTAAGAATAAGACCACCCAATCCTGGCATTAACTGTGCCTGTACTACATAATAATAATAATAATAATAATAATCTTTATTTATATAGCGCCAACATATTCCGCAGCGCTTTACAGTTTAACAGTTTCAAACACAAAAGTCATAAGTAACAACGTTAACAATACAATAATTAAAGCAAAATAAGACGACCCTGCTCGTGAGAGCTTACAATCTACAATGAGGTGGGGGAGATACAAAGTACAGGTGTGTATTTACAATGATGTATTTACAATCATGGTCAAGCCATCTTCAGGGGTTGGGGAATAGATGGGGATAGTGAATGGGCTACACACAAACATAACATAACTTTGATTAGTGAACGTGATAGGCCGCTCTGAACAAATGTGTTTTGAGCGAGCGCCTAAAACTATGCAAATTATGGATGGTCCTAATATCTTGGGGTAGAGCATTCCAGAGGATTGGCGCAGCACGGGAGAAGTCTTGGAGTCGGGAGTGGGAGGTACGGATTAGTGCAGAGGTTAGCCGAAAGTCATTTGCAGAGCGCAGTGGTCTGTTAGGCTGATAGACAGAAATGAGGGAGGAGATGTAAGGGGGTGCCGCACTGTGGAGAGCTTTGTGGGTGAGAACAAGTACTTTGAATTGTATCCTGTAATGAATGGGCAGCCAGTGTAACGACTGGCGAAGAGCGGACGCGTCCGAGTAACGATTAGCCAGATGGACGACCCTGGCTGCTGCATTAAGGATGGACTGGAGAGGGGAAAGTCGAGTGAGGGGGAGGCCAATTAATAGAGCGTTACAGTAGTCCAGGCGGGAGTGGATCAGGGCGACCGTGAGGGTTTTAGCTGTCTCCATGGTGAGAAAAGGGCGGATTCTAGAGATGTTCTTTAGGTGTAAGCGGCACGAGCGGGCAAGAGATTGTATATGGGAGGTGAAGGAGAGATCGGAGTCAAACATAACACCCAGACAGCGCGCCTGCTGCCGGGGTGTTATTATGGTGCCACCCACGGAGAGGGAAATGTCAGATTTAGGGAGGTTAGTAGATGGTGGGAGCAGAAGAAGTTCAGTTTTGGAGAGGTTGAGTTTCAGATAGAGAGCGGACATGATGTTGGAGACTGCGGACAGACAGTCAGTGGCATTCTGTAGTACAGCGGGGGTAAGGTCAGGGGATGACGTATATAGTTGTGTGTCGTCGGCATAAAGATGGTACTGAAAGCCAAATCTGCTGATGGTCTGTCCAATTGGGGCCGTGTAGAGAGAGAACAGAAGGGGGCCAAGGACTGAGCCCTGAGGTACCCCAACAGTGAGAGGAAGAGGAGATGAAGTGGAGCCAGAGAACAGAACACTGAAGGAGCGGTCGGAAAGATAGGAGGAGAACCAGGAGAGAGCAGTGTCCTTAATGCCTAGTGACTGGAGCCTAGAGAGCAGGAGAGGGTGGTCAACAGTGTCAAAAGCTGCAGAAAGGTCGAGAAGAATGAGCAGAGAGTGGTCACCATTACGTTTTGCTGTCAGAAGGTCATTGGTCACTTTGATGAGTGCAGTTTCTGTCGAATGTAGGGGGCGGAAACCGGACTGTGAAGGGTCTAGGAGGGAGTGAGTGGAGAGGTAACGGGTAAGGCGGGAGTATATCAGGCGCTCCAAGAGTTTAGAGATGAAGGGGAGATTGGAGACCGGTCTGTAGTTGTTTGTGCAGGATGGGTCGAGGGTGGGTTTCTTTAGTAATGGAGTAATGATAGAGTGTTTGAAGGAGGAGGGGAAAATGCCAGAGGAGAGGGAGAGATTAAAGATTGTAGTTAGGTGACTTGTGACAACTGGAGAGAGAGACTGGAGGAGATGTGAGGGAATGGGGTCGGTAGTGCATGTAGTCGGACGAGAAGAGGAGAGGAGCTTGGAGACTTCTTCTTCTGTGATGGGATCGAATGTGGAGAGTGAGCCAGGGGCAATGAGGGGAGGGATGGGAGTCACTGAACTTAGTTGTTGGGAGCGGATTTCCTGACGGATATTGTCTATTTTCTCTATAAAGTGGGAGGCCATAAAATAATATAACCAACCTCCTGCCGCCCCAACAGTAATGTCACTCAGCAGACATCAATACCTTCTCGTGTGGCTGCAATGGTTCTGAAAGTCAGGACCGGTCTGGGGACAATGGCTCGATGCTGCCTAATTGTAAAGATAAACGAGGCATCCACCACCTGACATGTTGTCATATAGTAGTAACATACCTTTTCATTTTTTGATGGGAAAACTATCCAGAACAGAGTCTTGTAACTGTATACTGAACATTATGGAGCCGTTAGTGAGCCCCTAGTTTATGAGGACCTCCGCCTACGTCCGTCCCGTTCGGCACTGGTGCACCATTGGATTAGCTTCTATACAGCAGTGACCATCAATCCAAGCTGCAGGGAACAGCGATCCCCATGAATATGGAGTCTTACACTGGTGTCCACTGTTCGGTTTAGAAGTATCGCAATTCTATTTACACACGGAGTCATTTTTTATGTATAAAAAGGAAAACAGGATCATGGGGTGCATTAAAAGAGGTCTGGATACACATGATGAGAGCATTATACTGCCTCTGTACAAATCCCTAGTTAGACCGCACATGGAGTACTGTGTCCAGTTTTGGGCACCGTTGCTCAGGAAGGATATAATGGAACTAGAGAGAGTACAAAGGAGGGCAACACAATTAATAAAGGGGATGGGAGAACTACAATACCCAGATAGATTAGCGAAATTAGGATTATTTAGTCTAGAAAAAAGACGACTGAGGGGCGATCTAATAACCATGTATAAGTATAAGGGGACAATACAAATATCTCGCTGAGGATCTGTTTATACCAAGGAAGGTGACGGGCACAAGGGGGCATTCTTTGCGTCTGGAGGAGAGAAGGTTTTTCCACCAACATAGAAGAGGATTCCTTACTGTTAGGGCAGTGAGAATCTGGAATTGCTTGCCTGAGGAGGTGGTGATGGCGAACTCAGTCGAGGGGTTCAAGAGAGGCCTGGATGTCTTCCTGGAGCAGAACAATATTGTATCATACAATTATTAGGTTCTGTAGAAGGACGTAGATCTGGGGATTTATTATGATGGAATATAGGCTGAACTGGATGGACAAATGTCTTTTTTCGGCCTTACTAACTATGTTACTATGTATATGTTTAACATTAACGAGAGATGGCTTGTTATGTTCTCCTTCTTGGCTAAAAAATATTCCAAAATAATTCTAACATGTTTTTGTTATCCTGCTGTGATATATGTAGTGTGACCTCTGAGAGGTTGATATTAATGTGCAGGTAACTCTAGTTAGTCTAGTCATGTGATCATCTTGCTCGCTATGTTACATTCGGCCGTAATGAGCACATTTGCTTGTGATCCTAAATGCTACGCGGGCTTCCATTTCTATTATTTGTATAGATGCTGCTGAAGCAATTTCTCAGTGTGGCCACCGCTATTCTAACTGCTGGTAACATAAGCTGTTATGTAGACCTATGCTTTTCTCTTTGAGACGTTCAACGACGCTGATGTAATTACAGCCGCGCTCAATAATAGTTATTAGAGTTTATTCTTTTGACCCTTCTGTTTTGGTTTAAAAAAAAAAGACATACTGGTTATGAGAAAACATAAAAGCTGGAAGTAGATGAAAGGAGGGGTAGTTCATTGCTTCTAAAGCGTAATTCTGCAAGGCTAGCACGTAGCGGATTAAAAAGCCTTAGCCCCCGATTCATCCAAGCTTTTACGCCAGTATTCATGGGTAAAAAGCTTTTAAAAACTGAATAATTTTGGGGCAGCTGAAGGCTGCGCTAACGTTTTTCAGCTCTTGCATTTTTGTCCAGCTTCGACAAAGAGAGTTAAGCTTGGGTGGGACGGGGGTCACTTGTCAAATTCATGACAAGCAGCAACATTTAAAATCTTTATCCAGCAGGGACTGGAGTAGGATTTGAAGAGGTGTATGCCAATATGTATGCCTCTTCATGAACCAGGAGTGTCTGATTCCAGCATGCCTCCTCATCAAGAACGCCGAGAACAACACCAGTCTTCATGAATCGGGCCTTTAACACCTTCACCCCGAAGCCTGTTTTCAACTTCCTGACCAGGCCAATTTTTTCAATTCTGACCACTGTCACTTTATCAGGTCATAATTCTGTAACGCTTCAATGGATTCCAATGATTTTGAGATTTTTTTTGTGACAGCAGTATATGTACGACGCTAGACAAGAGGGTCAGACCCAAGAAGAACAGATCTTTAGAGGGGAGGGGAGTAGAAGGTGCAGGTAACTGAAGAAGGAGGGCCAGATGGTCCAGTGGGCACCGTCAGAGTCTGCAGGTGAATGGCAGGTAGGTAGGACACCGACACTAGAAAAAACATGGGGTATTAGTACAAGGAAAAACAAGGCTGCATGAGCAGGTGAGAGTCTGGGACCTGAGAACGGCAACTAAAAAAACACTGCACAAAGTTGCCCAGGCACCTCCCAAAGGAAGTGAGGGCCTTATGTACACACAGGCCTCTCAGTGATTGGCTGAGAGGTGATACAGGAAAAAGGGTGCACTGGCCATTTAAATCATTTAACAGCGGCGCGCGCACACCCTATGTTCACTCTCTTGCAACCCGGAAGTGAGGAGGTGGAGGAGACATGCTGGGAAGGTGCCACATTCTGGAGGGGCATCGTGGGAGCCCAGACCGGGTAAGATTGCTGGGAAACCTGCGACCAGAGAGGGCCCGATCTCCTTGTACCCCGGAGACGAGTCCTGCTGTCCTGATAGTTACAAACTCATTATTCACCTTGAGATACTGCTAACATATATCTCGCTTACATAAAAAAGAATTCAATGCTCACTAAGGTATCAGATTACAGCTGCCCATGTAAGTCTATAGAAAGGGGTGTGAGCAGTAGAGGGGGAAAATCAGAGTGAATGAAAAGGGCAGAGACTGTTGTGAATTCTGTGGCAGAGCTCCCTCCTGTGGTCACAAGTGGTACTTTGGCTGATTCTCTCTGTGAGCTTCTGTTGGTGGAGGGAAGTGGTACTGCGGCTTCTGAGTTTCTTCCCTCAGGTGATCTGGTGAGGTCGTTAGGTGCTTCTCTACTTAACTCCACCTAATGCTTTGATCCTGGCTTCCTGTCAATGTTCCAGTGTTGGACTTGTTTTTCCCTGGATCATTCCTGTGGCCTGCTGCTCTGCATAGCTAAGTTCTTCTTTGCTATTTGTTTGCTATTTTTTCTGTCCAGCTTGTCTAATTGTTTTGCTGGAAGCTCTGGGACGCAAAGGGTGTACCTCCGTGCCGTTAGTTCGGTACGGAGGGTCTTTTTGCCCCCTTTGCATGGTATTCTTTAGGGTTTTGTGTAGACCGCAAAGTTATCTTTCCTATCCTCGCTCTGTTAAGAAAGTCGGGCCTCACTTTGCTGAATCTATTTCATCCCTACGTTTGTCTTTTCATCTTACTCACAGTCATTATATGTGGGGGGCTGCCTTTTCCTTTGGGGTATTTCTCTGAGGCAAGGTAGGCTTATTTTCTATCTTTAGGCTAGTTAGTTTCTCAGGCTGTGCCGAGTTGCATAGGCAGAGTTAGGCGCAATCCACGGCTGCCTCTAGTGTTGTTTGGAGAGGATTAGGGATTGCAGTCTGCAGAGTTCCCACGTCTCAGAGCTCGTTCTATGATTTTGAGTTATTGTCAGATCACTGTATGTGCTCTGACCGCTATGTCCATTGTGGTACTGAATTGCCTTTCATAACAGTACAGGAAGCCCAAAGTACTAATGATTCTCAATAGAGGGAAAAAAGAAGTTCTGAGACCATTTTTTTTTCTTTGCACTGTGTTTTGCCTTTTTTTTCCCCTAGACATTTGGGTGGTTCAGTACACAGGTGTGGTGATGGACATTAGAAGTCTGTCTTCATTTGTGAATCAGCTCTCGGCAAGTGTACAAAAGATTCAAGACACTATTGATCAGAGATCTATGTTATAACCAAGAATTCCTATTCCTGATTTGTTTTTTGGAGATAGAACTAAGTTTCTGAATTTCAAAAATAATTGTAAATTATTTCTGGCCTTGAAACCTCGCTCCTCTGGTGATCCAGTTCAACAGGTTTTGATTGTTATTTCTTTTTTGCGCGGCGACCCTCAGGACTGGGCGTTTTCTCTTGCGCCAGGAGATCCTGCACTGAGTAATATCGATGCGTTTTTCCTGGCGCTCGGATTGCTGTACGATGAACCTAATTCAGTGGATCAGGCAGAGAAAAATTTGCTGGCTCTTTGTCAGGGTCAGGATGAGATAGAGGTATATTGTCAGAAATTTAGAAAGTGGTCCGTGCTCACTCAATGGAATGAATCTGCGCTGGCAGCTATTTTCAGAAAGGGTCTCTCTGAAGCCCTTAAGGATGTCATGGTGGGATTTCCTATGCCTGCTGGTTTGAATGAGTCTATGTCTTTGGCCATTCAGATCGGTCGACGCTTGCGTGAGCGTAAATCTGTGCACCATTTGGCGGTATTACCTGAGCTTAAACCTGAGCCTATGCAGTGCGATAGGACTTTGACCAGAGTTGAACGGCAAGAACACAGACGTCTGAATGGGCTGTGTTTCTACTGTGGTGATTCCACTCATGCTATCTCTGATTGTCCTAAGCGCACTAAGCGGTTCGCTAGGTCTGCCACCATTGGTACAGTACAGTCAAAATTTCTTCTGTCCGTTACCTTGATCTGTTCTTTGTCATCGTATTCTGTCATGGCATTTGTGGATTCAGGCGCTGCCCTGAATTTGATGGACTTGGAGTATGCTAAGCGTTGTGGGTTTCTCTTAGAGCCCTTGCAGTGTCCTATTCCATTGAGAGGAATTGATGCCACGCCTTTGGCCAAGAATAAGCCTCAATACTGGACCCAGCTGACCATGTGCATGGCTCCTGCACATCAGGAGGTTATTCGCTTTCTGGTGTTGCATAATCTGCATGATGTGGTCGTGTTGGGGTTGCCATGGCTACAAGCCCATAATCCAGTATTAGATTGGAAATCCATGTCGGTGTCCAGCTTGGGTTGTCAGGGGGTACATGGTGATGTTCCATTTCTGTCAATTTCGTCATCCACCCCTTCTGAGGTTCCAGAGTTCTTGTCTGATTACCGGGATGTATTTGATGAGCCCAAGTCCGATGCCCTACCTCCGCATAGGGATTGTGATTGTGCTATCAATTTGATTCCTGGTAGTAAATTCCCAAAAGGTCGACTGTTTAATTTTTCCGTGCCTCAGCACGCCGCTATGCGCAGTTATGTGAAGGAATCCCTGGAGAAGGGGCATATTCGCCCGTCATCGTCATCATTAGGAGCAGGGTTCTTTTTTGTAGCCAAGAAGGATGGTTCGCTGAGACCTTGTATAGATTACCGCCTTCTAAATAAGATCACGGTTAAATTTCAGTACCCCTTGCCATTGTTATCTGATTTGTTTGCTCGGATTAAGGGGGCTAGTTGGTTCACCAAGATAGATCTTCGTGGTGCATATAATCTGGTGCGAATCAGGCGAGGAGATGAATGGAAAACTGCATTTAATACGCCCGAGGGTCATTTTGAGTATCTAGTGATGCCATTCGGACTTGCCAATGCTCCATCAGTGTTTCAGTCCTTTATGCATGACATCTTCCGAGAGTACCTGGATAAATTCCTGATTGTGTACTTGGATGACATTTTGATCTTCTCGGATGATTGGGAGTCTCATGTGAAGCAGGTCAGAACAGTTTTTCAGGTCCTGCGTGCTAATTCTTTGTTTGTGAAGGGATCAAAGTGTCTCTTCGGTGTGCAGAAGGTTTCATTTTTGGGGTTCATCTTTTCCCCTTCTACTATCGAGATGGATCCTGTTAAGGTCCAAGCCATCCATGATTGGACTCAGCCGACATCTCTGAAAAGTCTGCAAAAGTTCCTGGGCTTTGCTAATTTTTATCGTCGCTTCATCTGCAATTTTTCTAGTATTGCCAAACCATTGACCGATTTGACCAAGAAGGGTGCTGATTTGGTCAATTGGTCTTCTGCTGCTGTGGAAGCTTTTCAAGAGTTGAAGCGTCGTTTTTCTTCTGCCCCTGTGTTGTGTCAACCAGATGTTTGTCTTCCGTTCCAGGTCGAGGTTGATGCTTCTGAGATTGGAGCAGGGGCTGTTTTGTCGCAGAGAGCTTTTGATTGCTCAGTGATGAAACCATGCGCTTTTTTTTCCAGGAAGTTTTCGCCTGCTGAGCGAAATTATGATGTGGGCAACCGAGAGTTGCTGGCCATGAAGTGGGCATTCGAGGAGTGGCGTCATTGGCTTGAAGGAGCTAAGCATCGCGTGGTGGTATTGATCATAAGAACTTGACTTATCTTGAGTCTGCTAAGCGGTTGAATCCTAGACAGGCTCGTTGGTCGCTGTTTTTTGCCCGTTTTGACTTTGTGATTTCGTACCTTCCGGGCTCTAACAATGTGAAGGCGGATGCTCTGTCTAGGAGTTTTGTGCCCGACTCTCCGGGTTTGTCTGAGCCGGCGGGTATCCTCAAGGAAGGAGTAATTGTGTCTGCCATCTCCCCTGATTTGCGGCGGGTGCTGCAAAAATTTCAGGCTAATAAACCGGATCGTTGTCCAGCGGAGAGACTGTTTGTCCCTGATAGGTGGACCAATAAAGTTATCTCTGAGGTTCATTGTTCGGTGTTGGCTGGTCATCCTGGAATCTTTGGTACCAGAGAGTTAGTGGCTAGATCCTTTTGGTGGCCGTCTCTGTCGTGGGATGTGCGTGCTTTTGTGCAGTCCTGTGGGATTTGTGCTCGGGCTAAGCCCTGCTGTTCTCGTGCCAGTGGGTTGCTTTTGCCCTTGCCGGTCCCGAAGAGGCCTTGGACACATATCTCTATGGATTTTATTTCTGATGTTCCCGTTTCTCAAAAGATGTCAGTCATTTGGGTGGTCTGTGATCGCTTTTCTAAGATGGTCCATCTGGTACCCTTGTCTAAATTGCCTTCCTCCTCTGATTTGGTGCCATTGTTCTTCCAGCATGTGGTTCGTTTACATGGCATTCCAGAGAATATCGTTTCTGACAGAGGTTCCCAGTTTGTTTCAAGGTTTTGGCGAGCCTTTTGTGGTAGGATGGGCATTGACTTGTCTTTTTCCTCGGCTTTCCATACTCAGACTAATGGCCAGACCGAACGAACCAATCAGACCTTGGAAACATATCTGAGATGCTTTGTTTCTGCCGATTAGGATGACTGGGTGTCCTTTTTGCCTTTGGCTGAGTTCGCCCTTAATAATCGGGCCAGCTCGGCTACCTTGGTTTCGCCATTTTTCTGAAATTCTGGGTTCCATCCTCGTTTCTCTTCAGGACAGGTTGAGTCTTCGGACTGTCCTGGTGTGGATACTGTGGTGGACAGGTTGCAGCAGATTTGGACTCATGTAGTGGACAATTTGACCTTGTCCCAGGAGAAGGCTCAACGTTTCGCTAATCGCAGACGCCGTGTGGGTCCCCGACTTTGTGTTGGGGATCTGGTTTGGTTATCTTCCCGTCATATTCCTATGAAGGTTTCCTCTCCTAAGTTTAAACCTCGTTTCATTGGTCCGTATAGGATTTCTGAGGTTCTTAATCCTGTGTCTTTTCGTCTGACCCTTCCAGATTCTTTTTCCATACATAACGTATTCCATAGGTCATTGTTGCGGAGATACGTGGCACCTATGGTTCCATCTGTTGATCCTCCTGCCCCGGTTTTGGTGGAGGGGGAATTGGAGTATATTGTGGAGAAGATTTTGGATTCTCGTGTTTCTAGACGGAAACTCCAGTATCTGGTTAAATGGAAGGGTTATGCTCAGGAAGATAATTCCTGGGTTTTTGCCTCTGATGTCCATGCTCCCGATCTTGTTCGTGCCTTTCATGTGGCTCATCCTGGTCGGCCTGGGGGCTCTGGTGGGGGTTCGGTGACCCCTCCTCAAGGGGGGGTACTGTTGTGAATTCTGTGGCAGAGCTCCCTCCTGTGGTCACAAGTGGTACTTCGGCTGATTCTCTCTGTGAGCTTCTGTTGGTGGAGGGAAGTGGTACTGCGGCTTCTGAGTTTCCTCCCTCAGGTGATCTGGTGAGGTCGTTAGGTGCTTCTCTACTTAACTCCACCTAATGCTTTGATCCTGGCTTCCTGTCAATGTTCCAGTGTTGGACTTGTTTTTCCCTGGATCATTCCTGTGGCCTGCTGCTCTGCATAGCTAAGTTCTTCTTTGCTATTTGTTTGCTATTTTTTCTGTCCAGCTTGTCTAATTGTTTTGCTGGAAGCTCTGGGACGCAAAGGGTGTACCTCCGTGCCATTAGTTCGGTATGGAGGGTCTTTTTGCCCCCTTTGCGTGGTATTCTTTAGGGTTTTGTGTAGACCGCAAAGTTATCTTTCCTATCCTCGCTCTGTTAAGAAAGTCGGGCCTCACTTTGCTGAATCTATTTCATCCCTACGTTTGTCTTTTCATCTTACTCACAGTCATTATATGTGGGGGGCTGCCTTTTCCTTTGGGGTATTTCTCTGAGGCAAGGTAGGCTTATTTTCTATCTTCAGGCTAGTTAGTTTCTCAGGCTGTGCCGAGTTGCATAGGCAGAGTTAGGCGCAATCCACGGCTGCCTCTAGTGTTGTTTGGAGAGGATTAGGGATTGCAGTCTGCAGAGTTCCCACGTCTCAGAGCTCGTTCTATGATTTTGAGTTATTGTCAGATCACTGTATGTGCTCTGACCGCTATGTCCATTGTGGTACTGAATTGCCTTTCATAACAAGAGACATAGACAGATTATGCTGTTGCTTTTCAGAGGGTGTTTATCATCAAGAGCTAGATTCACAGCTGCCTTGCTCAGTACTACTGTATAATATGCTCCATGCTTTTGCTGCTTCTGAGCATGTGCTACACCAATGAGCAAAATGTTTTGAACTTTTGACTTTCAGGCTCCATATCTCACCATCCATTACTGCTTCGAAAGTGAGATTACCATCATTTTATAGACAATAGTGATGAGCAAGTATACTCGTTGCTCGGGTTTTCCCGAGAACGCTCGGGTGGTCTCTGAGTATTTATGACTGCTTGGAGATTTAGTTTTCCTTGCCTCGGATGGATGATTTGTGGCTACTAGACAGCTTGATTACATGCGGGGATTCCCTAGTCATAAATACTCGGAGACCACCCGAGTGTGCTCTGGAAAACTCGAGCACTGAGTATACTCGCTCATCACTAATCGACAATCATGTTGACTATCTCATGCATAAATTTGACTTGCAGCTATTTAGCATATGATTAGTTACGTAGATTATTGTCATGGTGCTGCATTGTTACTGTTTTTCTCCTGGTGGTGGAAACATCTTTTTCTTCTTGTATTCTACAAACTACAACCTGTTCTCACATTTCCTAACAGCTCAGTGTGTTATTAGGTGGATTCCCAAGCAAGAGGTCACTAGTTTAAATCGAGGAGCAGCCATGAGAAGATTTCCCAAGAAACCACATCACAGCTAATCGGTCTCTCGGCCAAGAAAATTGCCACACTGCACATTTGAGTGCCATGACTGTTGGAAGAATATGAAATTAAGTCCATCAATCCATTCAAAAGCCAAGAGGTGGAAATGCAGGCAAAATAGAGTCAGCAAGTTGCTCATCACAAGGTCTATCAGTTCTGGCGCGACAAACACGGATGTGGAGGTGGCTCGTATGCTCTGCAACAGTGAGATCACAGATGTCCATGCAAGCACTGTGTGATCTAGGCTGCTGTACACACATACAGCAGCCCTATCCTGCCCTAGACTCTGCTTGATTATGCACCTGTGTCTGGGCCTGTCTCACCCTTTATCTGTGGTGCTGGTTAGGCAGGGTGGAGGTTGGACCTAAAATGTCTATGCTTGGACTTGGTCGACCTATATCTGTGCTTACCCTTTCTGGCGCCATGGGAGTGATTCAGAAATGCTTTAGGTACAGTTTGCATTTAATGTTGTCTCGCTTTTAATACATTTAGGAGGCCTAAATGGCACAGCGAATATAAAAAATGTAGAGTGGGATTAATGTGGTCTTGCTTCCAACACATTTATGAGGCCGTAATGGCACAGTGAAGATATAAAAAAAGTAGAGTAGGACTACCCCATTATGAGAATGCCATGGCGGGGTGGCTCAAAGAATTGATCAATTGTTTGCTAAATGTCTCACTTTGAAATACAGTTAGAAATAAATATGGGCATGTGCACTTCATGTATTGCATTCTGACCATAAGCAGCGCTGGCTTCTCCCCTTTTTTTGTGACGCATATTACACAAGTCTGGAAAGTTGGCCTGAAAAAGGTGAAAAGCCTCGACTTCAATATTGTCATAAGAATCGATAGCTCAAGTTCGCAAAAAGTATGAAATGTGGACAGTAGAAGATTGGAAAGGGTGATTTGGAGCAATAAGATGAAAATCAATAGACTAGGCTCTGATGGGTGAAAATGGGTCTGGAAGAAACCAGGGAGAAAGGGGCTAATGGATTGAGAAATTGAAGGAACTGTCAAGTATGGTGGAGGAAGCCTGATTTTATGCGGTTGTTTCACAGCCAAAGGTGTTGGATACTTGACCAGGACTGATGTGATCTCAGTGCTGAGGTATATGTGAGTATCCTACAAGACATGTTTCTTCATACACTCTAGTACTATGGGTATATAAAGAACGACATAGTGTTCAAGCAGGATGGCGACCCAAAGCATACGTCGAGATTAGCAAAAAAATGGTTCAATGACAATGAAGTACAGGCGCTGGATTGGCCCCTACAGTCTACAGACCTCAACCTAATCGAACACTTTTAAAGAGAGGTGAAGAAAAAGCTGTATACATACCCAAGTAAGTCGACCAGTATGCACCAACTTTGGGGATGTGAAAAAGAGAATTGAGATCAGATTTCGGTTGAGACATGCTTGAATCTGATTGAGAGCATCCTTCACAATGTTGAAAGCCAAAGGTGGTGTGAGGACACAGCACTGTATCTTAATTAACCAAATGTTTATTTTCAGCAAACCAGGAAGAATAAACTGTTATCTATATATTGACTTTTGAATGCATGTGTTCCTTTCTGGTTGGACAAGAAAACAGACTTTTGCTTGTGTAAGCCTGTAACATTGACTTGTAAATTGACAATTTGTTGTAACACATTGTGCTCTTATCCTGGATGACTAGTAATGTTTGCTGATATATTGATTATGCATTGCCCAGGCCAGCCAGTTTGTTGACTTTTAAAACAGAGGAGGAAAAACTATGCAAATAGATTACATAATCAAACAATATGAGTTGGTTGTCACCATTCTTTTCCTTATGTATGAATGCTGGATTGAAGGACACTTATTAACCATAAAAAGAGGTTATATGCCTCTGTATGTGAGCCAGAGATTCAGCCAAGACATCCAGACATTCAAAGGACCAGAGACAGGACAGCAGCCGCAACATCATGGCTCCATCACGAAGTACACAGATTTATCATTCTACGGGATGCCAGTTGAGGGTACCATGGCCCTGGCTGGAAGAATACAGATCTGCTCCATTGACCATCGTGAATCCATGGATACATTTGGAGAAATCTGGGATTGGGACCCGCTGGTTGCCTGACTCCATGGAGAAGCCAGGTTGCGACCATCCAGTCAACTGGCCTTCTACCTGAATGAACTGTCATCTTCCTAAGCTTGTCATAATCTCCTCTCTGAGAGCATGCCACAGGTGGGATATTCGGCCCTGGAAGATCTGAAGTAACAGCTGCTCTAATCTTGGCGAGTCCGCAAAAGGGTGAGACTCTGTATTGTGCATCATCTTGGGGTATTTTGCTGGGTCTGTTCTATGCCTTATCTGCCTGTTCTGTATTGCCTGAGTACCGTTATGCCCACGGTGAGTGGAGAACGGGTGTGCAATGGGACGATCCTTGGTCCGTGAGGTTTCGGCTGGAGGACTAGAGTGCCCGCCGACCCCCTGTGTATCCACTGGTTACAAAATACTAAAAAGATAATAAACACTAACATTTAGATTTTTAGTAGCAAAACCGTAGCAATGCAGTGTCATGACAAGAATCTGCATAACTAATCATATGCTAAAGAGTTGCAAATCAAATTTATGCATAAAATAGCCAAGATGATTGTCTAGAAAGTGATGGTAGTCTGAAGATTGAAGCAGTGATGTATGGTGAGATATGGAGGCTGAGAGTCAAAAGCTCAAAACATTGTTACCCTTTTACTCCTCAGAGATATAGCCTGCAGAGGAGAACACTGGTGAATAAAGCATCTAACGGCCACAAGTAGCGTTATTTCTAACGTACGCTTTAAGTAGGCAACTGACAAAATCGAGTAATCAGATAATAAATTCAGCGGGGAATAGAGCTGCTTAGCACCGAGTATGGCATCTGCATGGAGCAATAATGCCCTCAAGCCAAAATGTAGCTTAGTACTCCGAATACAAATGTAAGAGCCAATTCTTTCCTACTTGTAACGTTAGAAATATTTTACGCTAATGGGTTACATTTTCTATGATGTCCTGTTCTGTTGACTTCCTAAAAAAAGTTAATGGACTGTATAAAAAGGTTGTGAACCTCCTCTAAGATGCAATTACAAAGCTAAGCCCAGACATTGAACAAGCTGAAAGAAATGAGAACAGAAAGAGATCAGAAGTCTTGACTTCTTTTACTGTTTGTCAAAATTGACAAATTGTATTCTTCCATACATTTCCTGTACTGCGTAGCGGTGCCGACATTGACCTGACGATGAATACGCTCTAGCTTGGCTCCTTGCGCCTCAGCTTCTATCTTGTTCCTGCAAATCTGGTTTTATTATTATTTATTATCATTCTTGTTTGATTTCTTCTTTTTTCTTTTGTTTTCAATCACACTGTGTTCATTTCTGATGAGTAAATTTGTAAATCCATCTGTGCTCCTCCAGAGCTGTTTACATAATTCTGCCTGCTGCTATTGGGCTCTAGCAACCAGTTTGTTGACAGGCACAACTGCAAAACCTTAGATTATTTTAACCTCTTTGTGTCACAGCTAATTTTGTCCTTTTTTTTTTTTTTTTAACTTTTCTATTCTTCTTGTATTCCCGGAGCTATAACTTTATCATATTTTTGGGGGGTGACATAGTCATATAAGGGTTTGTTTTTTTTGGGAGAGTGGATGAGTGGCGATTGACTATGGCATCATATTGGAGGCACATAAAAACTTATTAGTAAAATTTTTTAGACTCTTTATTAAAAGGAATATAAACAAAACAACAATTCAATTTTTTGCATTTTTTAATTTTACGCTAATCGTAAATAAAGACACCAATTCATGAAGTTAATTTTGCCTGAACTCTGGTGTAAATTATTTGGAACATTAGCTAAATTTTGGCGCAACTTGGTTTTCACTTCATTTTCTCTAGGCTACACCAAAAAGGGGCAGACGGGGCATGTAATTTAATTAATAATTATTATTATTTTTATTTATTTATATAGCACCATTAATTCCATGGTGCTGTACATGAGAAAAGGGTTACATACAGGGTTATAGATATCATTTACAGTACACAAATTTACAATGACAGACGGGTACAGAGGGGAGAGGACCCTGTCCTTGCGGAATTACATTCTATGTTAATGACAAGTTGCGGCATTCCTTAATCCTTAATCCATAAACTGACTTGAGTAAGATTTTTTTAATCACATTTTTATTAGCTCTTTGGGAGGCAGCAGCAAAAACAAAAAAATGGGGGGTTTTGCAAGAACAATTCTATCTTTGTTTATTTATTTCTTTATTATTTTTAGGATTGAAGAAAAAAACATTACATCTGGGATTGATTTCACGTTGCTTTTAGTTTTGACACACCTCACCTTGCAGTATAAGTGATAACTTTATCATGCAGGTCAATTTGATTACGGTGATTCCCAATTCATTATTTTTTTATTTTTTATCTTTTACAGCTTTTTTTTAAAAAGAAAATTCACTTTTAAAAAAGAAGAATTTAGGGCTCTTACAGTATTATAACCTACATTTTTTTTTTTACTTTACTGTTTACAAGACTGTATTTAAAGAGAACCTATCACTAAATGTTTTATTCTTTATTTTAAAAGCTGATGTAAAATAAGTAATGAATTGGCAAAAAAAAAACTCATAAGCAAAGGATTTACCAAAACTGAGAAAAATGTCATGCTCCTAGCACGAGCCTCTCATTCAAAAGGAACCGACTTCATCCCGTCACCTCCAGCCATCGCATCTGTGTGCTGCTGCCTTCACCAACAAAAAAAAAACTATTAGCAGGAAAAATCATGAAGTTAAAATTAAACAAAGAATAAAAAAAAATACCTGGCACACTGCTACTCAAGCGAAGATGCAAATTGTCTCTTTGGAGAGGAAGAAGACTAGAACTCTAGTGTCACCTATAGGAAGTAGCAATTCTAAAAGTCAATATCGACCCACTAACTAGCCTTATCCCATGACTTAGGATATCCTAGTTCCTATGGGTGGAGGATATCCTAGTTCCTATGGGTGGAGGATATCCTAGTTCCTATGGGTGGCACTGAAGTTTTAGTCCTCTTCCTCTCTGAAGAGACAATTTGTATATTTCCCAGAGGAGCATTGCAAGGCTTGAAGGTCTCCTCACCTTGGCATGTCAGGCTTGACATGTCACTCTCCATTACCCCTTGGATCTCAAATGAAGATGTCGCGTCCATCCACATGACCACTGCAACCAGTCATACACAGGCATCACTACCGAGGTCCATGATTATGATGAGTATGATAATGTCATCGCCAGCTCCCTACAAAACTTGCACTTCTGGGTGTCCGTTTCTTGTCTTGAGAGACGCATTGCGCATGTTTGCAAGTAGAGACAAAGCCTGAGGTCAACTCAGAAACCGAAGATCTGGCTTCTTCTCTGCTTCCGGACATGCACCCAGCAGTATCCAGTTTCGGAGGTGCAATGACGTGTAGGAAAGAAAGTAACACGCATGTGCAAATTTTGCCGAGAATTGGTGACAACACCGACTCTTTCAAATCATGTTATCACGTCCACAGGAGCAAGATCTCCCGAGTGGGACGAATAGTCTTCCATGAATGGGATTCTCTCATAATATAATTCCTCTATTTACAGTCATTATTTTTCCAAAGGTGATTCAGTCCACATTTATATATACAGTATGATATATTCTAATATGTGTGAAGGCGATAGGTTCTCTTTAATCTTTTTTTTTTTTTGGCGTAATTTGCTGTTGTTTTACTTGCTAAAGTTTTAGAATACATAAGACTTTTTCAAGATATAGAGTGGAAAATGGTTACAAAGAGCGACTCTCACTCAGGAGGAGCTGTTCTGTCCTCCATTACACAGACAACCCATTAATGGGAATGGGAACCATGTAATGTCTTATCTAGCCGGTGGTAACACAGCGGGGAAATGGATAGATTTCCCTGCTAATTTCAGAAGATCACTTGGGGTCCCATCAACTTTTATCATCATCTTGTTCAGGCACATTTTTTAACAAGAAGAGACAGTCAAAGTGGAGAATCCCTTTAAAAGTCAACTAGTGACCCAGATCATGGACTAAAATGCAGGCTGCCGATCAAGGCATGCAAAAGATAAGAAATGGTGAGTGTGCATGAAGTATTATTCGAAAGTGTTTCCATACGATGCAACATTCAAGCCAACCTACAGAGAGCAGTGGGGATTTGTGGAGGTCATACGTACAATGGGTATGCACTGGCCCATATTTGCCACTAGGCATCGGTGGTCCATAGTCATCTCACCTCACGCTGCCCCTTTTTCCATAGTGTTTGCCACGCTGCCCCTTTTCCAGAGACATTCCACCCCATGCAGCCACTTCTTCACAGTGATGCCATTCTGCCCCTTTTCCAGAGACATCCCACCCCATGCAGCCCCCTTTTATAGAGGCATTGCACCCCATGTGGGCCCCTTAGTCTGACTCACCAGTAGGGGGGCGTGAAAACATAAAGTGCCTATGGCAGCATGAACACCAAATATGTCCCTGGGTATGCAGCCCCATGTCAGGCGTCCTATCCACGTTCTTGGACAGTGTAAATGTGTACGTCATTCCTTCTCACCCCAATATAACCTAATAAAGAAGGAAAAGTCCAAGTCATGGTTGACAACATCCATTTTTCCAATAAGGATGTAAAAAAAAAGTACAGAAAGTGCTTTGTGTTACTTTTCCCCAAAAAATAATAGAACAAGTGCAGTTTTAATTATTTTGTACTGTAACCAAAAGTCATGCATATTGCCTTTAAAGGGAATGTGTTTTTAATCTTTAATTTGAAAGTACTATAATATAGAGCAAGAAAGCCTGATTACAGGGATGTGTCACTTATTAGGCTGTGTATTGTATTTCAATACAATCAGTGTTTTATCAGCAGGAGATTATCACTACCGGATTAGGTTTCACTTGCATTTCAATCTGGCTAATCTGTGTAGCCCCGCCCCATCACTGATTGGCAGCTTTCTGACAATGCACAAGCAGCAACATTTAAAATCTTTATCCAGCAGGGACTGGAGTAGGATTTGAAGAGGTGTATGCCAATATGTATGCCTCTTCATGAACCAGGAGTGTCTGATTCCAGCATGCCTCCTCATCAAGAACGCCGAGAACAACACCAGTCTTCATGAATCGGGCCTTTAACACCTTCACCCCAAAGCCTGTTTTCAACTTCCTGACCAGGCCAATTTTTTCAATTCTGACCACTGTCACTTTATCAGGTCATAACTCTGTAACGCTTCAATGGATTCCAATGATTTTGAGATTTTTTTTGTGACAGCAGTATATGTACGACGCTAGACAAGAGGGTCAGACCCAAGAAGAACAGATCTTTAGAGGGGAGGGGAGTAGAAGGTGCAGGTAACTGAAGAAGGAGGGCCAGATGGTCCAGTGGGCACCGTCAGAGTCTGCAGGTGAATGGCAGGTAGGTAGGACACCGACACTAGAAAAAACATGGGGTATTAGTACAAGGAAAAACAAGGCTGCATGAGCAGGTGAGAGTCTGGGACCTGAGAACGGCAACTAAAAAAACACTGCACAAAGTTGCCCAGGCACCTCCCAAAGGAAGTGAGGGCCTTATGTACACACAGGCCTCTCAGTGATTGGCTGAGAGGTGATACAGGAAAAAGGGTGCACTGGCCATTTAAATCATTTAACAGCGGCGCGCGCACACCCTATGTTCACTCTCTTGCAACCCGGAAGTGAGGAGGTGGAGGAGACATGCTGGGAAGGTGCCACATTCTGGAGGGGCATCGTGGGAGCCCAGACCGGGTAAGATTGCTGGGAAACCTGCGACCAGAGAGGGCCCGATCTCCTTGTACCCCGGAGACGAGTCCTGCTGTCCTGATAGTTACAAACTCATTATTCACCTTGAGATACTGCTAACATATATCTCGCTTACATAAAAAAGAATTCAATGCTCACTAAGGTATCAGATTACAGCTGCCCATGTAAGTCTATAGAAAGGGGTGTGAGCAGTAGAGGGGGAAAATCAGAGTGAATGAAAAGGGCAGAGACTGTTGTGAATTCCGTGGCAGAGCTCCCTCCTGTGGTCACAAGTGGTACTTCGGCTGATTCTCTCTGTGAGCTTCTGTTGGTGGAGGGAAGTGGTACTGCGGCTTCTGAGTTTCCTCCCTCAGGTGATCTGGTGAGGTCGTTAGGTGCTTCTCTACTTAACTCCACCTAATGCTTTGATCCTGGCTTCCTGTCAATGTTCCAGTGTTGGACTTGTTTTTCCCTGGATCATTCCTGTGGCCTGCTGCTCTGCATAGCTAAGTTCTTCTTTGCTATTTGTTTGCTATTTTTTCTGTCCAGCTTGTCTAATTGTTTTGCTGGAAGCTCTGGGACGCAAAGGGTGTACCTCCGTGCCGTTAGTTCGGTACGGAGGGTCTTTTTGCCCCCTTTGCATGGTATTCTTTAGGGTTTTGTGTAGACCGCAAAGTTATCTTTCCTATCCTCGCTCTGTTAAGAAAGTCGGGCCTCACTTTGCTGAATCTATTTCATCCCTACGTTTGTCTTTTCATCTTACTCACAGTCATTATATGTGGGGGGCTGCCTTTTCCTTTGGGGTATTTCTCTGAGGCAAGGTAGGCTTATTTTCTATCTTCAGGCTAGTTAGTTTCTCAGGCTGTGCCGAGTTGCATAGGCAGAGTTAGGCGCAATCCACGGCTGCCTCTAGTGTTGTTTGGAGAGGATTAGGGATTGCGGTCTGCAGAGTTCCCACGTCTCAGAGCTCGTTCTATGATTTTGAGTTATTGTCAGATCACTGTATGTGCTCTGACCGCTATGTCCATTGTGGTACTGAATTGCCTTTCATAACAGTACAGGAAGCCCAAAGTACTAATGATTCTCAATAGAGGGAAAAAAGAAGTTCTGAGACCATTTTTTTTTCTTTGCACTGTGTTTTGCCTTTTTTTTCCACTAGACATTTGGGTGGTTCAGTACACAGGTGTGGTGATGGACATTAGAAGTCTGTCTTCATTTGTGGATCAGCTCTCGGCAAGTGTACAAAAGATTCAAGACACTATTGATCAGAGATCTATGTTATAACCAAGAATTCCTATTCCTGATTTGTTTTTTGGAGATAGAACTAAGTTTCTGAGTTTCAAAAATAATTCTAAATTATTTCTGGCCTTGAAACCTCGCTCCTCTGGTGATCCAGTTCAACAGGTTTTGATTGTTATTTCTTTTTTGCGCGGCGACCCTCAGGACTGGGCGTTTTCTCTTGCGCCAGGAGATCCTGCACTGAGTAATATCGATGCGTTTTTCCTGGCGCTCGGATTGCTGTACGATGAACCTAATTCAGTGGATCAGGCAGAGAAAAATTTGCTGGCTCTTTGTCAGGGTCAGGATGAGATAGAGGTATATTGTCAGAAATTTAGAAAGTGGTCCGTGCTCACTCAATGGAATGAATCTGCGCTGGCAGCTATTTTCAGAAAGGGTCTCTCTGAAGCCCTTAAGGATGTCATGGTGGGATTTCCTATGCCTGCTGGTTTGAATGAGTCTATGTCTTTGGCCATTCAGATCGGTCGACGCTTGCGTGAGCGTAAATCTGTGCACCATTTGGCGGTATTACCTGAGCTTAAACCTGAGCCTATGCAGTGCGATAGGACTTTGACCAGAGTTGAACGGCAAGAACACAGACGTCTGAATGGGCTGTGTTTCTACTGTGGTGATTCCACTCATGCTATCTCTGATTGTCCTAAGCGCACTAAGCGGTTCGCTAGGTCTGCCACCATTGGTACTGTACAGTCAAAATTTCTTCTGTCCGTTACCTTGATCTGTTCTTTGTCATCGTATTCTGTCATGGCATTTGTGGATTCAGGCGCTGCCCTGAATTTGATGGACTTGGAGTATGCTAAGCGTTGTGGGTTTCTCTTAGAGCCCTTGCAGTGTCCTATTCCATTGAGAGGAATTGATGCCACGCCTTTGGCCAAGAATAAGCCTCAATACTGGACCCAGCTGACCATGTGCATGGCTCCTGCACATCAGGAGGTTATTCGCTTTCTGGTGTTGCATAATCTGCATGATGTGGTCGTGTTGTGGTTGCCATGGCTACAAGCCCATAATCCAGTATTAGATTGGAAATCCATGTCGGTGTCCAGCTGGGGTTGTCAGGGGGTACATGGTGATGTTCCATTTCTGTCAATTTCGTCATCCACCCCTTCTGAGGTTCCAGAGTTCTTGTCTGATTACCGGGATGTATTTGATGAGCCCAAGTCCGATGCCCTACCTCCGCATAGGGATTGTGATTGTGCTATCAATTTGATTCCTGGTAGTAAATTCCCAAAAGGTCGACTGTTTAATTTTTCCGTGCCTCAGCACGCCGCTATGCGCAGTTATGTGAAGGAATCCCTGGAGAAGGGGCATATTCGCCCGTCATCGTCATCATTAGGAGCAGGGTTCTTTTTTGTAGCCAAGAAGGATGGTTCGCTGAGACCTTGTATAGATTACCGCCTTCTAAATAAGATCACGGTTAAATTTCAGTACCCCTTGCCATTGTTATCTGATTTGTTTGCTCGGATTAAGGGGGCTAGTTGGTTCACCAAGATAGATCTTCGTGGTGCGTATAATCTGGTGCGAATCAGGCGAGGAGATGAATGGAAAACTGCATTTAATACGCCCGAGGGTCATTTTGAGTATCTAGTGATGCCATTCGGACTTGCCAATGCTCCATCAGTGTTTCAGTCCTTTATGCATGACATCTTCCGAGAGTACCTGGATAAATTCCTGATTGTGTACTTGGATGACATTTTGATCTTCTCGGATGATTGGGAGTCTCATGTGAAGCAGGTCAGAACAGTTTTTCAGGTCCTGCGTGCTAATTCTTTGTTTGTGAAGGGATCAAAGTGTCTCTTTGGTGTGCAGAAGGTTTCATTTTTGGGGTTCATCTTTTCCCTTTCTACTATCGAGATGGATCCTGTTAAGGTCCAAGCCATCCATGATTGGACTCAGCCGACATCTCTGAAAAGTCTGCAAAAGTTCCTGGGCTTTGCTAATTTTTATCGTCGCTTCATCTGCAATTTTTCTAGTATTGCCAAACCATTGACCGATTTGACCAAGAAGGGTGCTGATTTGGTCAATTGGTCTTCTGCTGCTGTGGAAGCTTTTCAAGAGTTGAAGCGTCGTTTTTCTTCTGCCCCTGTGTTGTGTCAACCAGATGTTTCTCTTCCGTTCCAGGTCGAGGTTGATGCTTCTGAGATTGGAGCAGGGGCTGTTTTGTCGCAGAGAGCTTTTGATTGCTCAGTGATGAAACCATGCGCTTTTTTTTCCAGGAAGTTTTCGCCTGCTGAGCGAAATTATGATGTGGGCAACCGAGAGTTGCTGGCCATGAAGTGGGCATTCGAGGAGTGGCGTCATTGGCTTGAAGGAGCTAAGCATCGCGTGGTGGTATTGATCATAAGAACTTGACTTATCTTGAGTCTGCTAAGCGGTTGAATCCTAGACAGGCTCGTTGGTCGCTGTTTTTTGCCCGTTTTGACTTTGTGATTTCGTACCTTCCGGGCTCTAACAATGTGAAGGCGGATGCTCTGTCTAGGAGTTTTGTGCCCGACTCTCCGGGTTTGTCTGAGCCGGCGGGTATCCTCAAGGAAGGAGTAATTGTGTCTGCCATCTCCCCTGATTTGCGGCGGGTGCTGCAAAAATTTCAGGCTAATAAACCGGATCGTTGTCCAGCGGAGAGACTGTTTGTCCCTGATAGGTGGACCAATAAAGTTATCTCTGAGGTTCATTGTTCGGTGTTGGCTGGTCATCCTGGAATCTTTGGTACCAGAGAGTTAGTGGCTAGATCCTATTGGTGGCCGTCTCTGTCGCGGGATGTGCGTGCTTTTGTGCAGTCCTGTGGGATTTGTGCTCGGGCTAAGCCCTGCTGTTCTCGTGCCAGTGGGTTGCTTTTGCCCTTGCCGGTCCCGAAGAGGCCTTGGACACATATCTCTATGGATTTTATTTCTGATGTTCCCGTTTCTCAAAAGATGTCAGTCATTTGGGTGGTCTGTGATCGCTTTTCTAAGATGGTCCATCTGGTACCCTTGTCTAAATTGCCTTCCTCCTCTGATTTGGTGCCATTGTTCTTCCAGCATGTGGTTCGTTTACATGGCATTCCAGAGAATATCGTTTCTGACAGAGGTTCCCAGTTTGTTTCAAGGTTTTGGCGAGCCTTTTGTGGTAGGATGGGCATTGACTTGTCTTTTTCCTCGGCTTTCCATACTCAGACTAATGGCCAGACCGAACGAACCAATCAGAACTTGGAAACATATCTGAGATGCTTTGTTTCTGCCGATTAGGATGACTGGGTGTCCTTTTTGCCTTTGGCTGAGTTCGCCCTTAATAATCGGGCCAGCTCGGCTACCTTGGTTTCGCCATTTTTCTGAAATTCTGGGTTCCATCCTCGTTTCTCTTCAGGACAGGTTGAGTCTTCGGATTGTCCTGGTGTGGATACTGTGGTGGACAGGTTGCAGCAGATTTGGACTCATGTAGTGGACAATTTGACCTTGTCCCAGGAGAAGGCTCAACGTTTCGCTAATCGCAGACGCCGTGTGGGACCCCGACTTCATGTTGGGGATCTGGTTTGGTTATCTTCCCGTCATATTCCTATGAAGGTTTCCTCTCCTAAGTTTAAACCTCGTTTCATTGGTCCGTATAGGATTTCTGAGGTTCTTAATCCTGTTTCTTTTCGTCTGACCCTTCCAGATTCTTTTTCCATACATAACGTATTCCATAGGTCATTGTTGCGGAGATACGTGGCACCTATGGTTCCATCTGTTGATCCTCCTGCCCCGGTTTTGGTGGAGGGGGAATTGGAGTATATTGTGGAGAAGATTTTGGATTCTCGTGTTTCTAGACGGAAACTCCAGTATCTGGTTAAATGGAAGGGTTATGCTCAGGAAGATAATTCCTGGGTTTTTGCCTCTGATGTCCATGCTCCCGATCTTGTTCGTGCCTTTCATGTGGCTCATCCTGGTCGGCCTGGGGGCTCTGGTGAGGGTTCGGTGACCCCTCCTCAAGGGGGGGTACTGTTGTGAATTCTGTGGCAGAGCTCCCTCCTGTGGTCACAAGTGGTACTTCGGCTGATTCTCTCTGTGAGCTTCTGTTGGTGGAGGGAAGTGGTACTGCGGCTTCTGAGTTTCCTCCCTCAGGTGATCTGGTGAGGTCGTTAGGTGCTTCTCTACTTAACTCCACCTAATGCTTTGATCCTGGCTTCCTGTCAATGTTCCAGTGTTGGACTTGTTTTTCCCTGGATCATTCCTGTGGCCTGCTGCTCTGCATAGCTAAGTTCTTCTTTGCTATTTGTTTGCTATTTTTTCTGTCCAGCTTGTCTAATTGTTTTGCTGGAAGCTCTGGGACACAAAGGGTGTACCTCCGTGCCATTAGTTCGGTACGGAGGGTCTTTTTGCCCCCTTTGCGTGGTATTCTTTAGGGTTTTGTGTAGACCGCAAAGTTATCTTTCCTATCCTCGCTCTGTTAAGAAAGTCGGGCCTCACTTTGCTGAATCTATTTCATCCCTACATTTGTCTTTTCATCTTACTCACAGTCATTATATGTGGGGGGCTGCCTTTTCCTTTGGGGTATTTCTCTGAGGCAAGGTAGGCTTATTTTCTATCTTCAGGCTAGTTAGTTTCTCAGGCTGTGCCGAGTTGCATAGGCAGAGTTAGGCGCAATCCACGGCTGCCTCTAGTGTTGTTTGGAGAGGATTAGGGATTGCGGTCTGCAGAGTTCCCACGTCTCAGAGCTCGTTCTATGATTTTGAGTTATTGTCAGATCACTGTATGTGCTCTGACCGCTATGTCCATTGTGGTACTGAATTGCCTTTCATAACAAGAGACATAGACAGATTATGCTGTTGCTTTTCAGGGGGTGTTTATCATCAAGAGCTAGATTCACAGCTGCCTTGCTCAGTACTACTGTATAATATGCTCCATGCTTTTGCTGCTTCTGAGCATGTGCTACACCAATGAGCAAAATGTTTTGAACTTTTGACTTTCAGGCTCCATATCTCACCATCCATTACTGCTTCGAAAGTGAGATTACCATCATTTTATAGACAATAGTGATGAGCAAGTATACTCGTTGCTCGGGTTTTCCCGAGAACGCTCGGGTGGTCTCTGAGTATTTATGACTGCTTGGAGATTTAGTTTTCCTTGCCTCGGATGGATGATTTGTGGCTACTAGACAGCTTGATTACATGCGGGGATTCCCTAGTCATAAATACTCGGAGACCACCCGAGTGTGCTCTGGAAAACTCGAGCACTGAGTATACTCGCTCATCACTAATAGACAATCATGTTGACTATCTCATGCATAAATTTGACTTGCAGCTATTTAGCATATGATTAGTTACGTAGATTATTGTCATGGTGCTGCATTGTTACTGTTTTTCTCCTGGTGGTGGAAACATCTTTTTCTTCTTGTATTCTACAAACTACAACCTGTTCTCACATTTCCTAACAGCTCAGTGTGTTATTAGGTGGATTCCCAAGCAAGAGGTCACTAGTTTAAATCGAGGAGCAGCCATGAGAAGATTTCCCAAGAAACCACATCACAGCTAATCGGTCTCTCGGCCAAGAAAATTGCCACACTGCACATTTGAGTGCCATGACTGTTGGAAGAATATGAAATTAAGTCCATCAATCCATTCAAAAGCCAAGAGGTGGAAATGCAGGCAAAATAGAGTCAGCAAGTTGCTCATCACAAGGTCTATCAGTTCTGGCGCGACAAACACGGATGTGGAGGTGGCTCGTATGCTCTGCAACAGTGAGATCACAGATGTCCATGCAAGCACTGTGTGATCTAGGCTGCTGTACACACATACAGCAGCCCTATCCTGCCCTAGACTCTGCTTGATTATGCACCTGTGTCTGGGCCTGTCTCACCCTTTATCTGTGGTGCTGGTTAGGCAGGGTGGAGGTTGGACCTAAAATGTCTATGCTTGGACTTGGTTGACCTATATCTGTGCTTACCCTTTCTGGCGCCATGGGAGTGATTCAGAAATGCTTTAGGTACAGTTTGCATTTAATGTTGTCTCGCTTTTAATACATTTAGGAGGCCTAAATGGCACAGCGAATATAAAAAATGTAGAGTGGGATTAATGTGGTCTTGCTTCCAACACATTTATGAGGCCGTAATGGCACAGTGAAGATATAAAAAAAGTAGAGTAGGACTACCCCATTATGAGAATGCCATGGCGGGGTGGCTCAAAGAATTGATCAATTGTTTGCTAAATGTCTCACTTTGAAATACAGTTAAAAATAAATATGGGCATGTGCACTTCATGTATTGCATTCTGACCATAAGCAGCGCTGGCTTCTCCCCTCTTTTTGTGACGCATATTACACAAGTCTGGAAAGTTGGCCTGAAAAAGGTGAAAAGCCTCGACTTCAATATTGTCATAAGAATCGATAGCTCAAGTTCGCAAAAAGTATGAAATGTGGACAGTAGAAGATTGGAAAGGGTGATTTGGAGCAATAAGATGAAAATCAATAGACTAGGCTCTGATGGGTGAAAATGGGTCTGGAAGAAACCAGGGAGAAAGGGGCTAATGGATTGAGAAATTGAAGGAACTGTCAAGTATGGTGGAGGAAGCCTGATTTTATGCGGTTGTTTCACAGCCAAAGGTGTTGGATACTTGACCAGGACTGATGTGATCTCAGTGCTGAGGTATATGTGAGTATCCTACAAGACATGTTTCTTCATACACTCTAGTACTATGGGTATATAAAGAACGACATAGTGTTCAAGCAGGATGGCGACCCAAAGCATACGTCGAGATTAGCAAAAAAATGGTTCAATGACAATGAAGTACAGGCGCTGGATTGGCCCCTACAGTCTACAGACCTCAACCTAATCGAACACTTTTAAAGAGAGGTGAAGAAAAAGCTGTATACATACCCAAGTAAGTCGACCAGTATGCACCAACTTTGGGGATGTGAAAAAGAGAATTGAGATCAGATTTCGGTTGAGACATGCTTGAATCTGATTGAGAGCATCCTTCACAATGTTGAAAGCCAAAGGTGGTGTGAGGACACAGCACTGTATCTTAATTAACCAAATGTTTATTTTCAGCAAACCAGGAAGAATAAACTGTTATCTATATATTGACTTTTGAATGCATGTGTTCCTTTCTGGTTGGACAAGAAAACAGACTTTTGCTTGTGTAAGCCTGTAACATTGACTTGTAAATTGACAATTTGTTGTAACACATTGTGCTCTTATCCTGGATGACTAGTAATGTTTGCTGATATATTGATTATGCATTGCCCAGGCCAGCCAGTTTGTTGACTTTTAAAACAGAGGAGGAAAAACTATGCAAATAGATTACATAATCAAACAATATGAGTTGGTTGTCACCATTCTTTTCCTTATGTATGAATGCTGGATTGAAGGACACTTATTAACCATAAAAAGAGGTTATATGCCTCTGTATGTGAGCCAGAGATTCAGCCAAGACATCCAGACATTCAAAGGACCAGAGACAGGACAGCAGCCGCAACATCATGGCTCCATCACGAAGTACACAGATTTGTCATTCTACGGGATGCCAGTTGAGGGTACCATGGCCCTGGCTGGAAGAATACAGATCTGCTCCATTGACCATCGTGAATCCATGGATACATTTGGAGAAATCTGGGATTGGGACCCGCTGGTTGCCTGACTCCATGGAGAAGCCAGGTTGCGACCATCCAGTCAACTGGCCTTCTACCTGAATGAACTGTCATCTTCCTAAGCTTGTCATAATCTCCTCTCTGAGAGCATGCCACAGGTGGGATATTCGGCCCTGGAAGATCTGAAGTAACAGCTGCTCTAATCTTGGCGAGTCAGCAAAAGGGTGAGACTCTGTATTGTGCATCATCTTGGGGTATTTTGCTGGGTCTGTTCTATGCGTTATCTGCCTGTTCTGTATTGCCTGAGTACCGTTATGCCCACGGTGAATGGAGAACGGGTGTGCAATGGGACGATCCTTGGTCCGTGAGGTTTCGGCTGGAGGACTAGAGTGCCCGCCGACCCCCTGTGTATCCACTGGTTACAAAATACTAAAAAGATAATAAATACTAACATTTAGATTTTTAGTAGCAAAACCGTAGCAATGCAGTGACATGACAAGAATCTGCATAACTAATCATATGCTAAAGAGTTGCAAATCAAATTTATGCATAAAATAGCCAAGATGATTGTCTAGAAAGTGATGGTAGTCTGAAGATTGAAGCAGTGATGTATGGTGAGATATGGAGGCTGAGAGTCAAAAGCTCAAAACATTGTTACCCTTTTACTCCTCAGAGATATAGCCTGCAGAGGAGAACACTGGTGAATAAAGCATCTAACGGCCACAAGTAGCGTTATTTCTAACGTACGCTTTAAGTAGGCAACTGACAAAATCGAGTAATCAGATAATAAATTCAGCGGGGAATAGAGCTGCTTAGCACCGAGTATGGCATCTGCATGGAGCAATAATGCCCTCAAGCCAAAATGTAGCTTAGTACTCCGAATACAAATGTAAGAGCCAATTCTTTCCTACTTGTAACGTTAGAAATATTTTACGCTAATGGGTTACATTTTCTATGATGTCCTGTTCTGTTGACTTCCTAAAAAAAGTTAATGGACTGTATAAAAAGGTTGTGAACCTCCTCTAAGATGCAATTACAAAGCTAAGCCCAGACATTGAACAAGCTGAAAGAAATGAGAACAGAAAGAGATCAGAAGTCTTGACTTCTTTTACTGTTTGTCAAAATTGACAAATTGTATTCTTCCATACATTTCCTGTACTGCGTAGCGGTGCCGACATTGACCTGACGATGAATACGCTCTAGCTTGGCTCCTTGCGCCTCAGCTTCTATCTTGTTCCTGCAAATCTGGTTTTATTATTATTTATTATCATTCTTGTTTGATTTCTTCTTTTTTCTTTTGTTTTCAATCACACTGTGTTCATTTCTGATGAGTAAATTTGTAAATCCATCTGTGCTCCTCCAGAGCTGTTTACATAATTCTGCCTGCTGCTATTGGGCTCTAGCAACCAGTTTGTTGACAGGCACAACTGCAAAACCTTAGATTATTTTAACCTCTTTGTGTCACAGCTAATTTTGTCCTTTTTTTTTTTTTTTTAACTTTTCTATTCTTCTTGTATTCCCGGAGCTATAACTTTATCATATTTTTGGGGGGTGACATAGTCATATAAGGGTTTGTTTTTTTTGGGAGAGTGGATGAGTGGCGATTGACTATGGCATCATATTGGAGGCACATAAAAACTTATTAGTAAAATTTTTTAGACTCTTTATTAAAAGGAATATAAACAAAACAACAATTCAATTTTTTGCATTTTTTAATTTTACGCTAATCGTAAATAAAGACACCAATTCATGAAGTTAATTTTGCCTGAACTCTGGTGTAAATTATTTGGAACATTAGCTAAATTTTGGCGCAACTTGGTTTTCACTTCATTTTCTCTAGGCTACACCAAAAAGGGGCAGACGGGGCATGTAATTTAATTAATAATTATTATTATTTTTATTTATTTATATAGCACCATTAATTCCATGGTGCTGTACATGAGAAAAGGGTTACATACAGGGTTATAGATATCATTTACAGTACACAAATTTACAATGACAGACGGGTACAGAGGGGAGAGGACCCTGTCCTTGCGGAATTACATTCTATGTTAATGACAAGTTGCGGCATTCCTTAATCCTTAATCCATAAACTGACTTGAGTAAGATTTTTTTAATCACATTTTTATTAGCTCTTTGGGAGGCAGCAGCAAAAACAAAAAAATGGGGGGTTTTGCAAGAACAATTCTATCTTTGTTTATTTATTTCTTTATTATTTTTAGGATTGAAGAAAAAAACATTACATCTGGGATTGATTTCACGTTGCTTTTAGTTTTGACACACCTCACCTTGCAGTATAAGTGATAACTTTATCATGCAGGTCAATTTGATTACGGTGATTCCCAATTCATTATTTTTTTATTTTTTATCTTTTACAGCTTTTTTTTAAAAAGAAAATTCACTTTTAAAAAAGAAGAATTTAGGGCTCTTACAGTATTATAACCTACATTTTTTTTTTTACTTTACTGTTTACAAGACTGTATTTAAAGAGAACCTATCACTAAATGTTTTATTCTTTATTTTAAAAGCTGATGTAAAATAAGTAATGAATTGGCAAAAAAAAACTCATAAGCAAAGGATTTACCAAAACTGAGAAAAATGTCATGCTCCTAGCACGAGCCTCTCATTCAAAAGGAACCGACTTCATCCCGTCACCTCCAGCCATCGCATCTGTGTGCTGCTGCCTTCACCAACCAAAAAAAAACTATTAGCAGGAAAAATCATGAAATTAAAATTAAACAAAGAATAAAAAAAAAATACCTGGCACACTGCTACTCAAGCGAAGATGCAAATTGTCTCTTTGGAGAGGAAGAAGACTAGAACTCTAGTGTCACCTATAGGAAGTAGCAATTCTAAAAGTCAATATCGACCCACTAACTAGCCTTATCCCATGACTTAGGATATCCTAGTTCCTATGGGTGGAGGATATCCTAGTTCCTATGGGTGGAGGATATCCTAGTTCCTATGGGTGGCACTGAAGTTTTAGTCCTCTTCCTCTCTGAAGAGACAATTTGTATATTTCCCAGAGGAGCATTGCAAGGCTTGAAGGTCTCCTCACCTTGGCATGTCAGGCTTGACATGTCACTCTCCATTACCCCTTGGATCTCAAATGAAGATGTCGCGTCCATCCACATGACCACTGCAACCAGTCATACACAGGCATCACTACCGAGGTCCATGATTATGATGAGTATGATAATGTCATCGCCAGCTCCCTACAAAACTCGCACTTCTGGGTGTCTGTTTCTTGTCTTGAGAGACGCATTGCGTATGTTTGCAAGTAGAGACAAAGCCTGAGGTCAACTCAGAAACCGAAGATCTGGCTTCTTCTCTGCTTCCGGACATGCACTCAGCAGTATCCAGTTTCGGAGGTGCAATGACGTGTAGGAAAGAAAGTAACACGCATGTGCAAATTTTGCCGAGAATTGGTGACAACACCGACTCTTTCAAATCATGTTATCACGCCCACAGGAGCAAGATCTCCCGAGTGGGACGACTAGTCTTCCATGAATGGGATTCTCTCATAATATAATTCCTCTATTTACAGTCATTATTTTTCCAAAGGTGATTCAGTCCACATTTATATATACAGTATGATATATTCTAATATGTGTGAAGGCGATAGGTTCTCTTTAATCTTTTTTTTTTTTGGCGTAATTTGCTGTTGTTTTACTTGCTAAAGTTTTAGAATACATAAGACTTTTTCAAGATATAGAGTGGAAAATGGTTACAAAGAGCGACTCTCACTCAGGAGGAGCTGTTCTGTCCTCCATTACACAGACAACCCATTAATGGGAATGGGAACCATGTAATGTCTTATCTAGCCGGTGGTAACACAGCGGGGAAATGGATAGATTTCCCTGCTAATTTCAGAAGATCACTTGGGGTCCCATCAACTTTTATCATCATCTTGTTCAGGCACATTTTTTAACAAGAAGAGACAGTCAAAGTGGAGAATCCCTTTAAAAGTCAACTAGTGACCCAGATCATGGACTAAAATGCAGGCTGCCGATCAAGGCATGCAAAAGATAAGAAATGGTGAGTGTGCATGAAGTATTATTCGAAAGTGTTTCCATACGATGCAACATTCAAGCCAACCTACAGAGAGCAGTGGGGATTTGTGGAGGTCATACGTACAATGGGTATGCACTGGCCCATATTTGCCACTAGGCATCGGTGGTCCATAGTCATCTCACCTCACGCTGCCCCTTTTTCCATAGTGTTTGCCACGCTGCCCCTTTTCCAGAGACATTCCACCCCATGCAGCCCCTTCTTCACAGTGATGCCATTCTGCCCCTTTTCCAGAGACATCCCACCCCATGCAGCCCCCTTTTATAGAGGCATTGCACCCCATGTGGGCCCCTTAGTCTGACTCACCAGTAGGGGGGCGTGAAAACATAAAGTGCCTATGGCAGCATGAACACCAAATATGTCCCTGGGTATGCAGCCCCATGTCAGGCGTCCTATCCACGTTCTTGGACAGTGTAAATGTGTACGTCATTCCTTCTCACCCCAATATAACCTAATAAAGAAGGAAAAGTCCAAGTCATGGTTGACAACATCTATTTTTCCAATAAGGATGTAAAAAAAAAGTACAGAAAGTGCTTTGTGTTACTTTTCCCCAAAAAATAATAGAACAAGTGCAGTTTTAATTATTTTGTATTGTAACCAAAAGTCATGCATATTGCCTTTAAAGGGAATGTGTTTTGATCTTTAATGTGAGAGTACTATAATATAGAGCAAGAAAGCCTGATTACAGGGATGTGTCACTTATTAGGCTGTGTATTGTATTTCAATACAATCAGTGTTTTATCAGCAGGAGATTATCACTAGCGGATTAGGTTTCACTTGCATTTCAATCTGGCTAATCTGTGTAGCCCCGCCCCATCACTGATTGGCAGCTTTCTGACAATGCACACAGTAATCTGCCATTCAGGGATTTGGGTGGGATTATTCACAGTTCACAGTGACGGTGTTGTAGCTTGACTGACCGACAGTAAGGAGAGTTGGGTTAATGACTGGGACTAGTGCAGATATGTAGGGGCTAAATTGTAGGGACAGAGACAGTTATCTGTCAGGATGTCAAATAGAGCCCAGTGTGCAAGAGAAGCAGACCTAAGGTCTGACTGATCAGCAGAGCAGCATCACGTGGGTGTCCCTGATCTGAGTGGAGACCAAGGCAATGGATAGCGAGATCTGGAGTAGAAAAAGGAAAAGTGACAGAAGGACAGAAGTGATGCATCAGAGATGAGTCCTTGGACAGGATGTCTAGCAGCATGGCCCTGAGTTTACAGCTCAGAGGTAATGAGCCAGGATGGAACAGGGAAAGTGAGATGAAGAGAGTGCTCCGGGCGAGAGTTCTAAGACCTGAGCAAGCAGAGAAGGCCATCATGGCAAGCTGACTCCCACAAGGAAAAAGGACGCAAAACCGCATGTTGAAGTACAGGACTCTCACTTACTGGACCATAGTACTGTTTTGGGTTGTGGTGATGGCAGAAGAACTTGAGGCAGAAACAAGTAAGCTTGGAAGAAGTAGAGAGACTGTGTGAGAAGATGCTACTTATTTTAAAGGAAATGTTTGTGAAGTTAAGCATCTGCTATCTACTGTATTTAGTTCCCATCAAGTTAATGTTAAGTAAAAGACTGTTTATTTTCAAGTGGTAATTGCTCTCACTGAACTGTTTAACAAAATCACCAGCATCATGTAGCCTCTAAGGGCATAGCACTCCTATAGACCAAGCCCACATGCCCGGACAGGACCCCATCTTCATGTAGCGTCCCGGTGTGTGAAAGATGAGTACCTCACCCACGGCTACCACCAAGTGCCACGTTACAAAAACCTGCTGACAGATTCCTATTTAAAGGAGTTTTTGGGACCACATCAAGCTCTTAACTCCAGGAATGAAGATGCAAGTGCAAGTGCAAGTGCACCATTCTCTATGCACCTCTTTGGGTGTTTCGAAAACTCATGATCATGTGTGACCTCTTCTGTATTACCCTTGGTGGAAGATTGAGCCTTGTCTGGGTCACAAAGGTAGGATTTATGCCCATCTACAAAAAATGGAAAATCTCTTTAACCTTCTGCACCTTTTCCCATTACTCAATAATATTACTGATCTATTGCCATATAATATAAGATAGTTTCCAACTTTTAATGGTTGGTCCTCGGGAGATGAGCAGAAAAATGACAAGTAGAGTTTTCTGCGGAACAATTTTGGCTGTGGCTAAGATTTCTCTAATTCTTATGTCCCTACACACCCATTCTCTGCTCTTCCACTCCTCAGTCCCCACATTCTCAATCCTCCAGGGCATAAATACCCTTCCGGAATAGATGACACCAGATGTCTTCGGGTGCTTTTGGCAGAGCAGGTGCCCAGCTGAACATTGTGTTTCTATGTGGGATAATTGTTCATGATTGCATTTTCTATTATTTTGTCTGTAATCTAGCAGCATTTAAATGCACAGTAATTGGGTGAAACTGTTCCATTTTCAGTGTGACAGAAAGATGTGACCTCATAATATAACCTCAGTCTCCAGTAACATGGGACTACTCACCTCTTGGCGACCTGCGTTCTGGTCTCTGCTTTATTTATGCAGATTTGTGTGCAGGGAGTCTGTATACCGTCTTTCTATGACTAAGCTATTGGCACTCACTGTGCCGCCATATGGTAACATTTCTGCAATCTCATGTTTTATCATTTCAATGTAGCTCCAGGCCAGGTTCACACAGGGCAGTAATTGAATGAGATGTGAATACAAAAGAGAGGAGTGTGAGTTTTTCTTAAAGAAGACCTCTCAGATATGGGGAAAAAAACATGGAACGTTAGAATAGATTAAATAGGACTTTTCTCAAGTGTGGGTCATTATAGACTAACTCTGTGAGCAGGGGAGAGCTCATTCTATAAATCATCTTAGGCTTCTTTCACACTTGCTTCGGTACGAGGCCGTCGCAAAGCCCTGGCCCGACGTACCGACGGAAGTTGTGCAAATTCGGCACAACGTGGGCAGCGGATGCAGTTTTTCAACGCATCCGCTGCCCATTCTAAGTGCCGGGGAGGAGGGGGCGGAGTTCCGGCTGCGCATGCGCGGTAGGAAATGGCGGATGCGACGTACGAAAAAACGATCCCTTGAACGTTTTTTCGTGACGACGGTCCGCCAAAACACGACGCATCCAGTGCACGACGGACGCAACGTATGGCCATACGTCGCGATCCGTCGGCAATGCAAGTCTACGGGAAAAAAACGCATCCTGCTGGCACATTTGCAGGATGCGTTTTTTTCCCCAAAATGATGCATTGCGACGGAGGCGACACGACGCAAGTGTGAAAGAGGCATTATTGGCAAAGAAAAAAAACTTGTGCTCAGATCAGGCAGGATTAGTCTTGTTTTGCTATTACTTATTTATTTTTACGTGCTAGAATTGATTTACCATTTTTTTTCACCATAAATGTGCTAAAATAAAATAAAAAAACATGATGAATTTACAGTAAATCTGCAAAAGCACAAATCAAGTGAACATTTTCCTGATCCCAAACCTGGAGTTTCAACTTTACTTTGTAAAAAGTATTGGTATTTAACAGTTGTGCAATCAGATGTCCCTGTTTATTATGCAATTAATCTAATATAGGAGGGATACAGCTGCTTCTAAAAGGTTGATATGCAATAGGAGGACACAGCTGCATCTAAAGGGATAATATACAAACGGATGACACAGCTGCAGCTAAAGTGATAGTATACAAAAGGAGGACATAGCTGCATCTGAAAGGATTATCCACCAAAGGAGGACATAGCTGCATGTAAAAGGATAACATGCAAGAAGAGGACAGAGATGGTTTTAAAGTGTTAATATTCCGAAGAAAGAATCAGCTGCCTTTAAAAAACGAATCTGAGTCTCTCGTTACATATTGTAGACAGCCACAACACACTCAAGAGAAGGCTATGACAGGATTTCACTAAGCTCCTTATTCTAGCGTTTCTCTCTTGCTGCTTCACAGGAATCCTTCTTGCATTACCTCTTTATAATACCCTTCAGCATTAATTAAGTGACAGCAGTAAGACGCAGCACATAACTCCACTGTGCTTCCATGCTAGACTCTCCCAGCCTCCCCCTTACAGAGTGTTATTTTCCAACTCAGAAGCGGGAAGTCTCCCATAGCAGCCAGAGTATTAAGACAGTGGAGAGCGATGTCACCCAATTTCAGTCTCCATTTCTTGAAAGGCCAAAACTGAATCGGACAGGATTTTTAAAAATGTTTTCCTATTAATTGTTAAATATTAATTATTAATTGAATTATTCTTATTCTCAATTCTGTACTGAGCGCATTGCTTCTTGCTGACATTACAAAAAGCTATTTCTGTATATGTAGCTCAGAGTATAAGTCAACACCATATAGAGGGAACACGTGGTCTGTGGGACATATAAATAACGTCTCTTAGGAGGGTGTGGGGCTTGTCACGTGGGAGCTGTCACCTCCTGCCTTCACCATCATTCTCCATGGACGTCAGACAAGTCACACAAGGAAAGAACAGCTGATAGCCATGATTCTACTCCATGAAAGTAAGATGACTTCTACTCCATCTCAGAAACGAAGAGGAACAAGCGCTGATATTTACAAATGGACAATCTGTTCGTAACTATTTCATCTATTTTTATGTTTTGCTGCTATGTGGTTTTTCTGTGGACAATTCAATAAACCACTACATTTTTTATGAAAATATCATGACATTTTTCTTTAAGAGTAACGCACCTGGTGAATAGTCTTGATTAAATAAATGTGCAAAATAAGCATATTTAACATTTATATATATATTTGACAAATATTGAGAGCAAGTCCATATGAGATCTCAGAAAATCCACAGCTAATTCTCCAGTGGCATCACAAATAAATTACGTTACCAAAGATATCAAGGTGTAATTTGCACTTGAAAACCACAACAAAAATTGATATTCTCAAATGTCAAATCTACAGCGCTGGTCAATTTTTAAACCTCGCCCCCACCAGACTGCATCTAATGCTTCAAGCAGATTGGCACCAACAACCAATTTTTGAATGATAGTTGATGTTTTTTTCAATGATAATTTTTAAAGCAGCATGTGTTAGGACTGGCGGAACGCACCAAGTAAGATGATATAGATGCGTTCGCAGTCCGGGGTCCACCGTGCAGGCGAAACCCGCTGCTAGTGAATGACAGACTATATGGCGGTACTAAAAGTATAAACACTTGGGTTAAACCTCACCCAACGTGAAGAAAGCGATCCTGTTAAGGCACAGGACCGCGGTACCGCACATAGAGCGCGAGCAAGTAGTCAGCGAACTTAACCCCGAAAGGGATTGAAGTCCGATTAGACCCTTGCTGGCACAACACCGCAACTGGGTGTGTAATGAACCTTATTAGTAATAAATGAGCACAAGAAAGCGTGCGATGCCGCTAACCACCCAGGCTTGGGTATGGAAAGCGCAAGGCAAGCGCACGGCGCCGTACTGGCAGGCACAGCTATAGGACGCTGTGATGTGTGTAACATACAGATGGATAGTCGGGCGCTAGAGAGCTACCATCATCCACGAGCAGTCAACAACTCTAGGGAGGGATACTTAGGAGCTTTCATCCATCGACATACATCCATCTACACACACATAATAATTGTACACTAGCGCATGGCCGTGCGGTCATGCGCAGTTTATATAGTTGCAGGACAGGAAGTGGCCACAGAAACTTTGCCCTTCCAAGACCTGCCAAGAGGACCAATGGAATGCGCTGCAGAGCCTGAGCACATGACCCTCGATCTCCAACGGGAGATCTTGCCCTGGGCATGCTCAGTGTGCGCAAATAAGGACTTAGTCCCAGAGAAGTCCGCTCGTTGCTGACCAGCACTGACTTTAATGGCAGGAGCTGAAGAAGCAGCAGTAACTCTCTGTACAGAGCGAGACCGAGCAAGACGCTGGGACCGACGTCCCTGCTGAGCAGACTCCACTGCGGCTGGATAGGAATGGGAGACCGCAGCGGAGACGGCCCGAGATTCCCCCTGTGCAGAAGTGGGAACTCGAGACCCAACATTACGCCCCCCTCCTAGGGCCCCCCCCTCCTTGGGCCTCGCTACGCTCGAAGGCAGCAATGAGCTGTGGGGCCCGAATGTTTTCAGCAGGTTCCCATGACCTGTCCTCTGGGCCATAACCCTTCCAATCCACCAAATAGAACTTTTTGCCGCGTACCACCTTGCACCCCAAAATAGCGTTCACCTCATAATCGTCCGTAGACGAACCCGATGTCCCGGCAGATGACTCGGAAAACCGGGACATGTATACGGGTTTCAAGAGGGATACGTGAAAGGTGTCGGTGATACCCAAGCGTGGAGGAAGAGCCAGACGGTAGAACACGGGATTAACCTGTTCGAGAACCTTGAAGGGACCCAAGTAGCGAGGAGCAAACTTAGTGGACTCAACTCGCAGCCTGATGTTACGGGCAGAGAGCCACACCAAGTCGCCAGGAGCAAAGGTCGGAGCGGGGCGCCGATGAACATCGGCGGAGGACCTTATTCTCTCCTTGGAGGCCCGAATGGCATCCTGCGTGCGATCCCAAATGTACCGTGCCTCCACAGCCCAGTCTGCCACCCTGGAGTCAGCGGAAGACACAGGCATGGGCACAGGAACATGCGGATGCTGGCCGTAATTTAAGAGGAATGGAGTCTGACCAGTGGAGTCGGCTACGGCATTGTTAAGTGCAAACTCTGCCCACGGCAGCAAGGATGCCAAGTCATCCTGCCTGGCAGAAACAAAATGTTGCAGATATGTGACCAAGGTCTGGTTGGCCCTTTCAACCAACCCATTCGTCTCTGGATGATATGCCGAAGAGAGATTTAACTCAATACTGAGTAGATGACAAAGCTCTCTCCAGAATCGAGACGCAAACTGGGGACAACGGTCACTAACAATTTTGTCTGGCATACCGTGTAGGCGAAAGATATGCTTGATAAACAAGACAGCCAACGCCCGTGCAGATGGTAGCCGTAGAAGAGGCACCAAATGCACCATTTTGGAAAAATGGTCGGTGATCACCCAGATAATGGTGCAGTTACGAGACTTGGGCAAGCCCACCACAAAGTCCATCCCGACCATCTCCCAGGGCCTGTCCGCCACGGGCAGAGGATACAGCAAACCAACTGGCCGTTGCCGAGGAGTCTTGTTCCTGGCGCAAGAGACACACGCCCGGACATACTCCGCGACATCACGGGCCATATGCGGCCACCAGTATGTCCTCGCCAGTAGCTCAGATGTCCTTTTAGTACCAAAATGTCCACCCACCCTGGACGAGTGCGCCCAAGAAAGAACCTCCGGTCGCAAACTGGATGGAACAAAAGTCTTGCCCGGGGGCACAGACTCCAGCGAAACCGGAGCCACAGTTCTCAAGCTCTCGGTGGGGACAATAAGCCGATGCTCCTCCTCCTCCTCCGCAGATGACACAACGGAGCGAGAGAGAGCGTCGGCCCGAATGTTCTTCTCCCCAGAAAGGAAATGGAGGGTGAAATGAAACCGGGAGAAGAACAAGGACCATCTGGCCTGGCGAGAATTCAACCGCTGAGCTGTCTGCAGGTATACCAAATTTTTATGGTCTGTGAAGACTTGGAAGGGAAAACGTGCTCCCTCCAAGAGATGTCTCCACTCCGAGAAAGCCAACTTCATGGCTAGCAACTCCCTGTCCCCGATGGAATAATTCCTCTCTGCTGGTGCGAAGGTCTTGGAGAAAAAGAAGCATGGATGCTTCCGACCTTGAGCATCCTTTTGGAAGAGGACTGCTCCAGCACCAACAGAAGAGGCATCCACCTCCATGATAAATGGCTTATCAACATCGGGGCGATGTAGAATGGGAGCGCTAGCGAAGTGTGACTTTATAGAGATAAAGGCCTTGGAGACCTCCTCAGACCACAATTTGGGATTCGCCCCCTTTTTGGTGAGGGCAACCAAGGGAGCTAACAAAGTTGAGAAGTGCGGGATGAACTGGCGATAATAATTGATGAATCCCATAAAGCGCTGCACCGCTTTAAGAGAATGGGGTTCCTGCCAGTCCATCACAGCCTGTAGTTTGGCAGGATCCATAGCCAATCCCTGGGCTGAGATGATGTAGCCTAGGAAAGGTAAGGACTCCTGCTCAAACATACACTTCTCCAACTTGGCATAGAGAGAGTTTGCCCGTAGGAGGTCGAAGACTTTGCTAACATCTCTCCGGTGGGAGTCAATATCTGGAGAGTAGATGAGAATATCATCCAGATAGACTACGACCGAGGTGGAAAGCATATCCCGGAAGATATCGTTCACAAAGTTTTGGAAAACGTCTGGGGCATTACAGAGCCCGAAGGGCATCACCAGATATTCATAGTGCCCATCCCTGGTGTTAAACGCCATCTTCCATTCGTCCCCCTCACGGATGCGAATCAGGTTGTAAGCACCCCGCAGATCTAATTTAGTAAATACCCTTGCTCCCTGAAGCCTATCGAATAGCTCGGATATCAGAGGCAAAGGGTACTTATTCTTAACGGTGATGGCGTTAAGACCCCTGTAGTCTATGCATGGACGCAATTCCCCATTCTTCTTCTGCACGAAGAAGAACCCTGCCCCAGCAGGTGACACTGACTTCCTGATGAACCCTCTTGCCAGATTTTCCTGGATGTACTGTGACATTGCCTCCGTCTCTGGGAGAGATAGCGGATAGACTCTACCCCGGGGAGGCTCAGCACCAGGCAAGAGGTCAATAGGACAGTCATAGGGGCGATGGGGCGGAAGGGTCTCCGCCGCCTTTTTGGAGAACACGTCTGCATAAGACCAATACTGCTTGGGGAGAGAGGATAGATCTGCGGGTACCTCTGTTGTAGCAACCTGAACGCACTCCCTCTGACACCTACCCCCACAAGATTCACCCCATCCCAGAATTCTGCCAGAGGACCACTCGATATGAGGAGAGTGGTACCGTAGCCAAGGTATTCCCAACAGGATCTCATCAATTCCCTCTGGAATGACGAGCAGAGAAATAATCTCCTGATGAGATGGCGACATGGACAGAGTAAAAGGGATGGTCTGGTGTGTTATCTGTGAGGGCAGTGTCGACCCATTCACCACTCGTACCGTTACAGGTTGAGCTAGCATAACCAGGGGTATTGCGTGACGTTGGGCGAAGGCAGAAGACATAAAATTGCCCTCCGCCCCAGAATCCACGCAGAGCTCTACTGAGTGGGAGAATGAGCCTATAGTAATTGTCCCCTTAATGGACAATTTAGAGGCAAACGTCGCCGTGTCTAGTGTACCTCCACCTACGACCACTAGACGCTGACGTTTCCTCGACCACTGAGGACATCTGGTGGCTAGATGTCCTGACTGCTGGCAAACATGACAGACCCTGAGTGCACAAGCGGTCAGGGACTTAGATCCCGCTTGTGACCCTTCTCTGGCCTCATGTGACTCAGGAACCAGGACCGGAGATTCCAGAGGTTTGGCGAAAGTAGGAGCCAGCCGAAACCTCTGCCTACACTGGGCTCGCTCTAACCTCCGCTCGTTAAAACGGAGATCAATTCGAGTGGAGACTGTTATTAACTCCTCCAGTGTGGTAGGAATCTCCCTAGTGGCCAGAGCGTCCTTAATGTGGTCAGCCAAGCCCCTCCAAAATATGGGGATAAGAGCTTTATCCGACCATTCCAGCTCAGATGCTAAAGTGCGGAATTGGACGGCAAAATGACTGACCAAGGACTCACCCTGAGTTAATGCCAGCAGTTGGAGCGGAGTATCATGGGTGACTTGAGGTCCTAAAAACACCTGTTTCAGAGTGCTCAAAAACAGCGGAGCACTCTGCACCACATGATCGCCACGCTCCCACAGCGGCGTAGCCCATTCCAACGCCCTGTCCGACAATAGAGATACAATAAATCCCACCTTAGCCCGCTCTGTGGGGAAGCGTGCAGCCAGGAGCTCAAGATGAATAGAGCACTGACTCACAAATCCCCTACAAAATTTGCTATCACCAGAAAATTTTTCTGGCAGCGGGAGGCGAGAAAATGTTGGAACAGGGGTGGCAATGGACAAAGTTGCTGTAGCCACGCTGGCAGCCTGTACAGCAACTGCGGTCACATCCACAGCTGAGGTTGCGCTCTCGAGAGCCGCCAACCTACCCTCCAGCTGCTGGATATACCGGAAGGATTGCTGTTTGTCTGTCATCACTAGCCAGACCCTGGCGCTAGTGTAATGTTAGGACTGGCGGAACGCACCAAGTAAGATGATATAGATGCGTTCGCAGTCCGGGGTCCACCGTGCAGGCGAAACCCGCTGCTAGTGAATGACAGACTATATGGCGGTACTAAAAGTATAAACACGTGGGTTAAACCTCACCCAACGTGAAGAAAACGATCCTGTTAAGTCACAGGACCGCGGTACCGCACATAGAGCGCGAGCAAGTAGTCAGCGAACTTAACCCCGAAAGGGATTGAAGTCCGATTAGACCCTTGCTGGCACAACACCGCAACTGGGTGTGTAATGAACCTTATTAGTAATAAATGAGCACAAGAGTGCGTGCGATGCCGCACTGACGGACGCCACTAACCACCCAGGCTTGGGTATGGAAAGCGCAAGGCAAGCGCACGGCGCCGTACTGGCAGGCACAGCTATAGGACGCTGTGATGTGTGTAACATACAGATGGATAGTCGGGCGCTAGAGAGCTACCATCATCCACGAGCAGTCAACAACTCTAGGGAGGGATACTTAGGAGCTTTCATCCATCGACATACATCCATCTACACACACACATAATAATTGTACACTAGCGCATGGCCGTGCGGTCATGCGCAGTTTATATAGTTGCAGGACAGGAAGTGGCCACAGAAACTTTGCCCTTCCAAGACCTGCCAAGAGGACCAATGGAATGCGCTGCAGAGCCTGAGCACATGACCCTCGATCTCCAACGGGAGATCTTGCCCTGGGCATGCTCAGTGTGCGCAAATAAGGACTTAGTCCCAGAGAAGTCCGCTCGTTGCTGACCAGCACTGACTTTAATGGCAGGAGCTGAAGAAGCAGCAGTAACTCTCTGTACAGAGCGAGACCGAGCAAGACGCTGGGACCGACGTCCCTGCTGAGCAGACTCCACTGCGGCTGGATAGGAATGGGAGACCGCAGCGGAGACGGCCCGAGATTCCCCCTGTGCAGAAGTGGGAACTCGAGACCTAACAGCATGTCTCCTGAATTTCCCAAGTATTAATGTAGTCTATACTTGTAATATATATATTTTTTTGCTCAAAATGATGTTATAATTACTATATTAGAATGATGAAAACAATATTTGTTCCACATGATGTAAAATGACACCCCCTGAGAAGAACCCGGTGTGCGCCACGTATTCTTCGTAGAGATAATTGCCATAAACCATTAAAAAGATTCATCATGACAACGTCTGGAGCTTTTAATCTGTGTTGCATGAAGACATCTCGGTATTGCCTTCCCGTGAGGCTTGTAAAGAATTTTACATATTGTCACTTTATAAAGGTTTTAATTTGATGGAAGAAAATAAGGTGGCATCTCGTTGACAAGATCACCCAAAAATGCAGAGAAAAATTATCTCCAACACGGAGACTTTTTGTTTCATTTTTTTTGTTCTACTTTTTTATCGCTGTGCTCCAGGCTGTATCATTTTTCTGTAACTTGTTTGTTGTAGGATGTGTTGTAATGTTTTGATAGTTCCATTGTGGAATACTTATATTCTGTAGTGAAACTTTTATTTGTTTTTGGGAGGTGATTGGAAGAAAAATTCTGGAACTTCTATTTTTTTCTAGCTTCCTAATTTTATGCCAAGTTGAATATGAAAAAAATCATTTGTTTTTGAATCGTCTATTTTTTGGCGAGATTTGTTGATGATTTCATTGGTACTATATAGAGGTAGATGCAATTTTTGTGTTTTTTTTGTAGCATTTCTGGAGATGGATGAATGAAAAACCTTCATTTGGTAAATGTTTTTATGTGGAGACACCAATTATGAATGTTTTTTGAAAAAAATCATTTGTTTTTGAATCGGCTATCTTTTTTGCGAAATTTGTTGATGATTTCATTGGTGCTATATAGAGGTAGATGTAATTTTTGGGGCTTTTTTTGTAGCATTTCCAGAGGTGGATGAATGAAAAACATTAATTTGGTAAATATTATATGGGAAGAGATAAAAAAAACAAGTGGAGCAATAAGCCACTCATGGAAACTAAACGTAGGGAACCTCAAAACGTTCTCACTCACCTTCCTGCAGTTAAAGGAACAGCAAGAAATGCTAAAACTGCAGCTGAATGCTGGAATATTATATTCACCGATGACATTCTGGACTCTATTGTCACATACACAAATCAATATATAGACATTATAAAGGACAAGTTCATCTGCAACAGAATCATCAAGCTCACAGATGAAAATGCAGAATCTTTCATATGTAGGTACTGTAAGAAAAAATAAAAAATAATTGCCGCCACAGTTTGTAAATGAGAAAACAGTACAGCAGTATGTTTGGATTCAATAATGGAAAGGTTTTGGTTTCCCATGTACCACGCGAAAAGAAAAATGTAATTCTTGTCTCAACGCCTCATGATGATGATGTTATCGATCCTGGGTCTGAAACACAAAAAACCCTGGAAATAATTGCATTTTATAATGAAACCAAAGGGGGTGTCGATGCAGTTGATCAGATGTGCTCAACTTTTAGCATCAACAGAAACTCCAGGCGCTGGCCAATGGTCATATTTTTCATTATGTTGAATTTGGGTGGTATAAATTCACAAGTGATTTACATTGAAAACCAGCTGGAACCACTCCGTAGAAGAGCCTATCTGAAAAAATAGGCCCATGAACTAGTGCTTGGAGAGCTATGCAGGAGAAGTATGAAAACTTCTTTGTAGAGGATGAAGATGGCACACCTAAGAATGAAGCAATACCAGCAAGCAAAAAAGAAAAGGGCACACAGCAACAAGTGACAGCAAAAAGTACAGCCAAGAAGCAACGAAGAGTGGTGGTGGTGGGAGACTCACTATTGAGAGGCACAGAAGCAGCCATCTGCAGACCGGACATAACTGCAAGAGAAGTATGCTGCCTTCCAGGTGCGATGATCAAGGATGTGACCGATAGGATACCAAAGCTCTTCAGCTCCAAGGACGTCCACCCATTTCTTCTGATACATGTTGGCACCAATGACACGGCAAGGAAGGACCTACCGACAATCTGCAAGGACTTTGAAGAGTTGGGGAAGAAAGTAAAGGAACTGGATGCACAGGTAGTTTTTTCTTCTATCCTTCCAGTAGATGGGCATGGCACCAGGAGATGGAACAGGATCCTTGATGCAAACAACTGGCTAAGACGATGGTGCAGACAACAAGGATTTGGATTCCTGGACCACGGTGTGAATTACTGGTATGATGGACTCCTCGCCAGAGACGGACTACACCTCAACAAACCTGGGAAACACACATTCGCCAGAAGACTCGCTACACTCATCAGGAGGGCGTTAAACTAGAAGAAGAGGGGACGGGAAGAAAAACATTAGACTCGAACAAAGACGACCCAGGAAAACATACTCAGAAGGGAGGTAAGAACATTTCTAAAACAATCCACAGTGAGGAGATTGGAACAAAACAAAATCCTCTAAACTGCATGCTCGCAAACGCCAGAAGCCTGACAAACAAGATGGAAGAACTAGAAGCAGAAATATCTACAGGTAACTTTGACATAGTGGGAATAACCGAGACATGGTTAGATGAAAGCTATGACTGGGCAGTTAACTTACAGGGTTACAGTCTGTTTAGAAAGGATCGTAAAAATCGGAGAGGAGGAGGGGTTTGTCTCTATGTAAAGTCTTGTCTAAAGTCCACTTTAAGGGAGGATATTAGCGAAGGGAATGAGGATGTCGAGTCCATATGGGTTGAAATTCATGGAGGGAAAAATGGTAACAAAATTCTCATTGGGGTCTGTTACAAACCCCCAAATATAACAGAAAGCATGGAAAGTCTACTTCTAAAGCAGATGGATGAAGCTGCAACCCATAATGAGGTCCTGGTTATGGGGGACTTTAACTACCCGGATATTAACTGGGAAACAGAAACCTGTGAAACCCATAAAGGCAACAGGTTTCTGCTAATAACCAAGAAAAATTATCTTTCACAATTGGTGCAGAATCCAACCAGAGGAGCAGCACTTTTAGACCTAATACTATCTAATAGACCTGACAGAATAACAAATCTGCAGGTGGTTGGGCATTTAGGAAATAGCGACCACAATATTGTGCAGTTTCACCTGTGTTTCACTAGGGGGACTTGTCAGGGAGTCACAAAAACATTGAACTTTAGGAAGGCAAAGTTTGAACAGCTTAGAGATGCCCTTAATCTGGTAGACTGGGACAATATCCTCAGAAATGAGAATACAGATAATAAATGGGAAATGTTTAAGAACATCCTAAATAGGCAGTGTAAGCGGTTTATACCTTGTGGGAATAAAAGGACTAGAAATAGGAAAAACCCAATGTGGCTAAACAAAGAAGTAAGACAGGCAATTAACAGTAAAAAGAAAGCATTTGCACTACTAAAGCAGGATGGCACCATTGAAGCTCTAAAAAACTATAGGGAGAAAAATACTTTATCTAAAAAACTAATTAAAGCTGCCAAAAAGGAAACAGAGAAGCACATTGCTAAGGAGAGTAAAACTAATCCCAAACTGTTCTTCAACTATATCAATAGTAAAAGAATAAAAACTGAAAATGTAGGCCCCTTAAAAAATAGTGAGGAAAGAATGGTTGTAGATGACGAGGAAAAAGCTAACATATTAAACACCTTCTTCTCCACGGTATTCACAGTGGAAAATGAAATGCTAGGTGAAATCCCAAGAAACAATGAAAACCCTATATTAAGAGTCACCAATCTAACCCAAGAAGAGGTGCGAAACCGGCTAAATAAGATTAAAATAGATAAATCTCCGGGTCCGGATGGCATACACCCACGAGTACTAAGAGAACTAAGTAATGTAATAGATAAACCATTATTTCTTATTTTTAGTGACTCTATAGCGACAGGGTCTGTTCCGCAGGACTGGCGCATAGCAAATGTGGTGCCAATATTCAAAAAGGGCTCTAAAAGTGAACCTGGAAATTATAGGCCAGTAAGTCTAACCTCTATTGTTGGTAAAATATTTGAAGGGTTTCTGAGGGATGTTATTCTGGATTATCTCAATGAGAATAACTGTTTAACTCCATATCAGCATGGGTTTATGAGAAATCGCTCCTGTCAAACCAATCTAATCAGTTTTTATGAAGAGGTAAGCTATAGACTGGACCACGGTGAGTCATTGGACGTGGTATATCTCGATTTTTCCAAAGCGTTTGATACCGTGCCGCACAAGAGGTTGGTACACAAAATGAGAATGCTTGGTCTGGGGGAAAATGTGTGTAAATGGGTTAGTAACTGGCTTAGTGATAGAAAGCAGAGGGTGGTTATAAATGGTATAGTCTCTAACTGGGTCGCTGTGACCAGTGGGGTACCGCAGGGGTCAGTATTGGGACCTGTTCTCTTCAACATATTCATTAATGATCTGGTAGAAGGTTTACACAGTAAAATATCGATATTTGCAGATGATACAAAACTATGTAAAGCAGTTAATACAAGAGAAGATAGTATTCTGCTACAGATGGATCTGGATAAGTTGGAAACTTGGGCTGAAAGGTGGCAGATGAGGTTTAACAATGATAAATGTAAGGTTATACACATGGGAAGAGGGAATCAATATCACCATTACACACTGAACGGGAAACCACTGGGTAAATCTGACAGGGAGAAGGACTTGGGGATCCTAGTTAATGATAAACTTACCTGGAGCAGCCAGTGCCAGGCAGCAGCTGCCAAGGCAAACAGGATCATGGGGTGCATTAAGAGAGGTCTGGATACACATGATGAGTGCATTATACTGCCTCTGTACAAATCCCTAGTTAGACCGCACATGGAGTACTGTGTCCAGTTTTGGGCACCGGTGCTCAGGAAGGATATAATGGAACTAGAGAGAGTACAAAGGAGGGCAACAAAATTAATAAAGGGGATGGGAGAACTACAATACCCAGATAGATTAGCGAAATTAGGATTATTTAGTCTAGAAAAAAGACGACTGAGGGGCGATCTAATAACCATGTATAAGTATATAAGGGGACAATACAAATATCTCGCTGAGGATCTGTTTATACCAAGGAAGGTGACGGGCACAAGGGGGCATTCTTTGCGTCTGGAGGAGAGAAGGTTTTTCCACCAACATAGAAGAGGATTCTTTACTGTTAGGGCAGTGAGAATCTGGAATTGCTTGCCTGAGGAGGTGGTGATGGCGAACTCAGTCGAGGGGTTCAAGAGAGGCCTGGATGTCTTCCTGGAGCAGAACAATATTGTATCATACAATTATTAGGTTCTGTAGAAGGACGTAGATCTGGGGATTTATTATGATGGAATATAGGCTGAACTGGATGGACAAATGTCTTTTTTCGGTCTTACTATGTTATGTTATAACTATCGGTATCCCCTCTAGCCTTCAAATTCAGCTCAAAAGATTCCACCCAGAAGATGATAGTGAAAATCCACCTCCTCTACCACCTCCCACAAGAAAGAGATGCATTACCTATCATCTAAGGGGTTACACTCGGGTGATCCGTGTTTACACCGAATCTCTTAGTTTCAGCAGGAGCTTGGCAATGTCTGTTAGTCAGGCACCTACAACTGATCGCGTGGGTGGGTACATAAGCATTGTTTTCCCGATCAGAGGGGCATAAAGCGAATATTCCAGATAATGGTAGGTCTAATCTTGTGCATTGTAGCAGGGTGCTAAATCTGTCTTACAACTTACATTCACAATTTATGAGATGGGCTCAGAGTCAGCACTAAAATGTATGGGACTTTGTGTTAATGCTTATTCACCAGCGCCACCATTTAAGTAAAGGGCGGGTAGTGGTTAAAGAACGTTGTCTAACCAACTCCTTATTGAAAAAAGGAAAAACAGATATTTGGATATATGAGTAATGCATTGCTGGATCGAGACTGTCAGAGTGGGATGGACTCTTTTTTTGGGTGTTCCCTGCTTTAACTAATAGAAAGGTGCCCTATGAGACAATCTGTTTAATCTTTAGGATCCATAGACAGCTAATAACACTCACATAAACTAAGCTAAGGCCTCCTTTCTAGGGATGACCACTTACCAAGCACAGACCACTTGCCAGGTACAGTCCACCAGCTATACCAAAGCACAGTTCACCTACTAAGCGATGACCACTTACCAACCGCAAACCACGTTCTAAGTGCAGACCACCTACTGTAACAAGGCGCAGTGTATGTACCAAGAGTAGACCACTTACCAAGTGCAGACCGCTTACTAAGTGCAGACCACCTACCAAGTTCAGACCAACTACTGTACCAAAGTGCAGCAGTATTTGGTCACCTAAAAACATGCAAGATTTCTGACTCTCACAGACCTGTAACTTCTTCTTTAAGAGGCTTCTCTGTCCTCCACTCATTACCTGCAGTAATGGCTCCTGTTTGAACTTGTTATTAGTATAAAAGACACCTGTCCACAACCTCAAACAGTCACACTCCAAACTCCACTATGGTGAAGACCAAAGAGCTGTCGAAGGACACCAGAAACAAAATTGTAGCCCTGCACCAGGCTCGGAAGACTGAATCTGCAATAGGCAAGCAGCTTGGTGTGATGAAATAAACTGTAGGAGCAATAATAAGACAAAACAGAATTCATCATCTTTCCCCCATCTCACGCGACCCCCCCAACGAACCTATCCATTACAGTAAATGGCTGCCCACTCTCCCCAGTCCCACAAGCTCGCTGCCTCGGGGTAATCCTTGACGCTGATCTCTCCTTCAAACCACATATCCAAGCCCTTTCCACTTCCTGCCGACTTCAACTCAAAAATATTTCACGAATCCGTTCGTTCCTCAACCATGAATCTGCAAAAACCCTAGTCCATGCCCTCATCATCTCTCGCCTTAACTACTGCAACCTCCTGCTCTGTGGCCTCCCCTCTAACACTCTCGCACCCCTCCAATCTATTCTAAACACTGCTGCCCGACTAATCCACCTGTCCCCCCGCTATTCCCCGGCCTCTCCCCTCTGTCAATCCCTTCACTGGCTCCCTATTGCCCAGAGACTCCACTACAAAACCCTAACCATGACGTACAAAGCCATCCACAACCTGTCTCCTCCATACATCTGTGACCTCGTCTCCCGGTACTTACCTACACGCAACCTCCGATCCTCACAAGATCTCCTACTCTACGCCCCTCTTATCTCCTCTTCCCACAATCGTATACAAGATTTCTCTCGCGTATCACCCCTACTCTGGAACCCTCTACCACAACACATCAGACTCTCGCCTACCATCGAAAGCTTCAAAAAGAACCTGAAGACCCACCTCTTTCGACAAGCCTACAACCTGCAGTAACCACCGATCGACCAAACCGCTGCATGACCAGCTCTATCCTCACCTACTGTATTCTCACCCATCCCTTGTAGATTGTGAGCCTTCGCGGGCAGGGTCCTCACTCCTCCTGTACCAGTTATGACTTGTATTGTTTAACCCCTTAAGCCCCGAGGGTGGTTTATTAATGACCGGGCCAATTTTTACAATTCTGACCACTGTCCCTTTATGAGGTTATAACTCTGGAACGCTTCAACAGATCCCAGTGATTCTGACATTGTTTTCTCGGGACATATTGTACTTCATGATAGTGGTAAAAATTCTTTGATAGTACCTGCGTTTGTTTGTGAAAAAAACGGAAATTTGGCGAAAATTATGAAAATTTCGCAATTTTCCAACTTTGAATTTTTATGCAATTAAATCACAGAGATATGTGTCATGATATGTACTTTTGCCCTGTCCTGTATTTGAATAATATGCCATTTGATGTATGTAACTGTTCTCTGGTTTCTATTAGCTGTAATTTATGTATTTTCTTGGCTGGGAGTTTACCTGTAACAATGTCTCCTTTCCCCAATACTTGCAGCCCTAAGCTCTAATGTAATTAAGCTTTGTCAACATCACTAGTGGAGGAATAGCCATTCTTCCTCACAGCAGGTGGCTAGTCAAATGTACATACTACATAGATTAAGCGGAGCCCACCAGTCTAGAATCTTCTGGTGGACCCAACCATTGAATAGAAGGTGTGACCCCTACCCCCCTTCATGGGCGGATCCCAGGAGCTCAGACAATCCATTCTTATTTTGAGATCAGATGTGAGTTGATCTTTGAAGGAGAAGGAGTGGGGATTCTTAGCTGAGGCAAGACCCCACGTCCAGCTGTGACTGCGGAAGCGAACGGGGCGAGACTTGAGCTGAGGACATATCTCGTCATTCGTGGGATTGTTTTGGGATCCCTTGGACTCGTATGGACTATTGCTTTGTTACCTGGCACAAGGATTATCGGGAGGTGCCCCCGAACCTGTTCCGTTAGACTAATTGTGGACTCTGTAGATCTACCTGCATGTTTTGTTCCAGCGTTCTTGATAATAAATCTGTGGAATCATCCCTTGGCCTGTTGTCCCTTCTTGCTCTGCCGTACACCCCGTCACAAACTGGTGGCAAGCAGCGGGATCAGAGCAGAGGGAATGGAGATCAGCGGCCCAGCAACAAATGGAACCAACACCGCAGAGTACAAGAACTGGACTTTGGGGAGCCTACAATCAAAGGCCCGTGAAGTAGGAGTCCGTTTTAAGGGACTCTCCAAGGAGCAGCTTATTGAGGCTTTGGAAGGAGTTCACCTGCAAGATGACGCTGAGGAAGGATCCTCACAACAAATGGAGAAAAGACTGCAGCCGGAGGTAAATACCCAAAAAAGTCAGTGGGTTGTGTGGTACGAGGAGGAGTTGGCATTGCTGGGAGAAGAGGCCACCATAGACTATAAGAAAGAGGCCATTCACCGAGCTCAGGAGAGGGAGAGGGAGGCCATTCACAGAGCCGAGGAGAGGGAGAGGGAGGCCATTCACAGAGCCGAGGAGAGAGAGAGGGAGGCCATTCACAGAGCCGAGGAGAGGGAGAGGGAGGCCATTCACAGAGCCGAGGAGAGGGAGAGGGAGGCCATTCACAGAGCCGAGGCGAGGGAGAGGGAGGCCATTCACAGAGCCGAGGACAGAGCTCAGGAGATGGCATTGCTGGAGAGGCAGATCGCTTTGGAAGCAGTTAGAAGCTCCAGACAGACTCTAACCCCAGCACCCACCATGAGGGAACTCCCCAGAGTGTCACGCAAAGACTTCAAGCCCTTTAATGAGGCTGCAGGCGACATTGAGGGCTTCTTCCAGGACTTTGAGCATCAGTGTCGATTAATGGAAGTCCCAGAAAGGGACCGAGTCCGACATCTGGTGGGGCTCTTAGAGGGTGGAGCTGCCGCAGCCTATAGAGCTATGGACCCTCAGGGGAACTGTGAGTATGCGGAGATTAAACGGACTATTCTAGAACATTATGCTGTTGCCCCGGACACTTACAGGACTCAGTTCCGTATTTTAGCCTGTGATGAGGAAGTGTCTTTCAAGATGTATGCCCACAGACTCAAACAAATATGTCATCGCTGGCTGGAGGCAGAGGAGGCCTTAACCTGGGAGACCTTCCTCCAGGTTATCCTAAAAGAGCAGTTTTACTTCAAGTGCCCTGCTGAGATCCGGGAATGGGTGCGTGAGAGGAGACCAGCCACTGTGGAGGAAGCTGCAGTTCTAGCTGATGAGGCTCTCACCATCAAGCCTCAGTGGAGGGTTCTGTTGGAGGATGGAGAGAGGCCTACCAGCTCCACAACACCGGTGGCCCCCTGTTCTTCTGTCCCCATTGTTCCCCGTTCCTCTAAGCCACCACCTCATGCTGATACCCGTGTAAATGTGCCTCCAGATGCTTCTACTGCGTTTTCTGGAATACGACGAGGAGAGGAAGTAGCAGAGCGCAGGTGTTATGGTTGTGGGCATCTGGGGCATCTGCAGGCCTCATGCCCAGCCAGCTCATGGAGAAGTCGTCCTCAAGCCCCTACAGCACCTTCAGGTGGGAGCCGGCCTCCAGGTTCCCTTACCCCTCGCCCAAGAGGACGCCTTGGATGGAGTGAGACCCAGCAGAGATGCTATCGATGTGGACAGCAGGGGCATCTGCAAGCCTCCTGCCCAGCTGTTCAAATGAGGATTGATCCTGTATCCAGTCGTATTATTAATTATGTACAGCCAAGTGCCATGGAGGACGACGTGTCACCACTACGGGAGGACTGGCCTTGTGCCTCACCCACCCATGTTGCACCACTAGGAGTTTATGGTGTGCGACCTGCAGCTATGACGACTTCTGCTCATCGAGGTAAGCATTTGCAGGAGGTCGTGCTGGATGGACAGAGACTTATTGGATCTTGTGACTCAGGGGCTTTCCTCACACTGGCTGATCCCCGAGTGGTTCGGCCTGAGGCAATCCATCGAGGACCTGGGATTGTCATTGAACTGGCTGGTGGACAATGGAGGACTATTCCCACAGCCACTGTGGATCTGAACTTTGGTTTTGGGGTCAGGCGATGTGTGGTTGGGGTGATGGGTGGTCTGCCTGCAGATGTTCTCCTGGGCAATGATGTGGGAGAGCTACGATGCCAATTCGTGGCTGCATGAAGCCACATGTAAGTTACGCTCTGCCTGTGAGTACTTAACCAGCGACCTGTAGAGGTCCCTGGTACGTACACAAATTGGGAGGGGAAGGGATTGTCATGATATGTACTTTTGCCCTGTCCTGTATTTGAATAATATGCCATTTGATGTATGTAACTGTTCTCTGGTTTCTATTAGCTGTAATTTATGTATTTTCTTGGCTGGGAGTTTACCTGTAACAATGTTGAGTTGCTTGCCTGAGGAGGTGGTGATGGCGAACTCAGTCGAGGGGTTCAAGAGAGGCCTGGATGTCTTCCTGGAGCAGAACAATATTGTATCATACAATTATTAGGTTCTGTAGAAAGACGTATATCTGGGGATTTATTATGATGGAATATAGGCTGAACTGGATGGACAAATGTCTTTTTTCGGCCTTACTAACTATGTTACTATGTTACTATGTTACTATGTTACTATGTCTCCTTCCCCCAATACTTGCAGCCCTAAGCTCTAATGTAATTAAGCTTTGTCAACATCACTAGTGGAGGAATAGCCATTCTTCCTCACAGCAGGTGGCTAGTCAAATGTACATACTACATAGATTAAGCGGAGCCCACCAGTCTAGAATCTTCTGGTGGACCCAACCATTGAATAGAAGGTGTGACCCCTACCCCCCTTCATGGGCGGATCCCAGGAGCTCAGACAATCCATTCTTATTTTGAGATCAGATGTGAGTTGATCTTTGAAGGAGAAGGAGTGGGGAGTCTTAGCTGAGGCAAGACCCCACGTCCAGCTGTGACTGCGGAAGCGAACGGGGCGAGACTTGAGCTGAGGACATATCTCGTCATTTACATAGTAACATAGTAACATAGTTAGTAAGGCCGAAAAAAGACATTTGTCCATCCAGTTCAGCCTATATTCCGTCATAATAAATCCCCAGATCTACGTCCTTTTACAGAACCTAATAATTGTATGATACAATATTGTTCTGCTCCAGGAAGACATCCAGGCCTCTCTTGAACCCCTCGACTGAGTTCGCCATCACCACCTCCTCAGGCAAGCAATTCCAGATTCTCACTGCCCTAACAGTAAAGAATCCTCTTCTATGTTGGTGGAAAAACCTTCTCTCCTCCAGACGCAAAGAATGCCCCCTTGTGCCCGTCACCTTCCTTGGTATAAACAGATCCTCAGCGAGATATTTGTATTGTCCCCTTATATACTTATACATGGTTATTAGATCGCCCCTCAGTCGTCTTTTTTCTAGACTAAATAATCCTAATTTCGCTAATCTATCTGGGTATTGTAGTTCTCCCATCCCCTTTATTAATTTTGTTGCCCTCCTTTGTACTCTCTCTAGTTCCATTATATCCTTCCTGAGCACCGGTGCCCAAAACTGGACACAGTACTCCATGTGCGGTCTAACTAGGGATTTGTACAGAGGCAGTATAATGCTCTCATCATGTGTATCCAGACCTCTTTTAATGCACCCCATGATCCTGTTTGCCTTGGCAGCTGCTGCCTGGCACTGGCTGCTCCAGGTAAGTTTATCATTAACTAGGATCCCCAAGTCCTTCTCCCTGTCAGATTTACCCAGTGGTTTCCCGTTCAGTGTGTAATGGTGATATTGATTCCCTCTTCCCATGTGTATAACCTTACATTTATCATTGTTAAACCTCATCTGCCACCTTTCAGCCCAAGTTTCCAACTTATCCAGATCCATCTGTAGCAGAATACTATCTTCTCTTGTATTAACTGCTTTACATAGTTTTGTATCATCTGCAAATATCGATATTTTACTGTGTAAACCTTCTACCAGATCATTAATGAATATGTTGAAGAGAACAGGTCCCAATACTGACCCCTGCGGTACCCCACTGGTCACAGCGACCCAGTTAGAGACTATACCATTTATAACCACCCTCTGCTTTCTATCACTAAGCCAGTTACTAACCCATTTACACACATTTTCCCCCAGACCAAGCATTCTCATTTTGTGTACCAACCTCTTGTGCGGCACGGTATCAAACGCTTTGGAAAAATCGAGATATACCACGTCCAATGACTCACCGTGGTCCAGTCTATAGCTTACCTCTTCATAAAAACTGATTAGATTGGTTTGACAGGAGCGATTTCTCATAAACCCATGCTGATATGGAGTTAAACAGTTATTCTCATTGAGATAATCCAGAATAACATCCCTCAGAAACCCTTCAAATATTTTACCAACAATAGAGGTTAGACTTACTGGCCTATAATTTCCAGGTTCACTTTTAGAGCCCTTTTTGAATATTGGCACCACATTTGCTATGCGCCAGTCCTGCGGAACAGACCCTGTCGCTATAGAGTCACTAAAAATAAGAAATAATGGTTTATCTATTACATTACTTAGTTCTCTTAGTACTCGTGGGTGTATGCCATCCGGACCCGGAGATTTATCTATTTTAATCTTATTTAGCCGGTTTCGCACCTCTTCTTGGGTTAGATTGGTGACCCTTAATATAGGGTTTTCATTGTTTCTTGGGATTTCACCTAGCATTTCATTTTCCACCGTGAATACCGTGGAGAAGAAGGTGTTTAATATGTTAGCTTTTTCCTCGTCATCTACAACCATTCTTTCCTCACTATTTTTTAAGGGGCCTACATTTTCAGTTTTTATTCTTTTACTATTGATATAGTTGAAGAACAGTTTGGGATTAGTTTTACTCTCCTTAGCAATGTGCTTCTCTGTTTCCTTTTTGGCAGCTTTAATTAGTTTTTTAGATAAAGTATTTTTCTCCCTATAGTTTTTTAGAGCTTCAATGGTGCCATCCTGCTTTAGTAGTGCAAATGCTTTCTTTTTACTGTTAATTGCCTGTCTTACTTCTTTGTTTAGCCACATTGGGTTTTTCCTATTTCTAGTCCTTTTATTCCCACAAGGTATAAACCGCTTACACTGCCTATTTAGGATGTTCTTAAACATTTCCCATTTATTATCTGTATTCTCATTTCTGAGGATATTGTCCCAGTCTACCAGATTAAGGGCATCTCTAAGCTGTTCAAACTTTGCCTTCCTAAAGTTCAATGTTTTTGTGACTCCCTGACAAGTCCCCCTAGTGAAAGACAGGTGAAACTGCACAATATTGTGGTCGCTATTTCCTAAATGCCCAACCACCTGCAGATTTGTTATTCTGTCAGGTCTATTAGATAGTATTAGGTCTAAAAGTGCTGCTCCTCTGGTTGGATTCTGCACCAATTGTGAAAGATAATTTTTCTTGGTTATTAGCAGAAACCTGTTGCCTTTATGGGTTTCACAGGTTTCTGTTTCCCAGTTAATATCCGGGTAGTTAAAGTCCCCCATAACCAGGACCTCATTATGGGTTGCAGCTTCATCTATCTGCTTTAGAAGTAGACTTTCCATGCTTTCTGTTATATTTGGGGGTTTGTAACAGACCCCAATGAGAATTTTGTTACCATTTTTCCCTCCATGAATTTCGACCCATATGGACTCGACATCTTCATTCCCTTCGCTAATATCCTCCCTTAAAGTGGACTTTAGACAAGACTTTACATAGAGACAAACCCCTCCTCCTCTCCGATTTTTACGATCCTTTCTAAACAGACTGTAACCCTGTAAGTTAACTGCCCAGTCATAGCTTTCATCTAACCATGTCTCGGTTATTCCCACTATGTCAAAGTTACCTGTAGATATTTCTGCTTCTAGTTCTTCCATCTTGTTTGTCAGGCTTCTGGCGTTTGCGAGCATGCAGTTTAGAGGATTTTGTTTTGTTCCAATCTCCTCACTGTGGATTGTTTTAGAAATGTTCTTACCTCCCTTCTGAGTATGTTTTCCTGGGTCGTCTTTGTACGAGTCTAATGTTTTTCTTCCCGTCCCCTCTTCTTCTAGTTTAACGCCCTCCTGATGAGTGTAGCGAGTCTTCTGGCGAATGTGTGTTTCCCAGGTTTGTTGAGGTGTAGTCCGTCTCTGGCGAGGAGTCCATCATACCAGTAATTCACACCGTGGTCCAGGAATCCAAATCCTTGTTGTCTGCACCATCGTCTTAGCCAGTTGTTTGCATCAAGGATCCTGTTCCATCTCCTGGTGCCATGCCCATCTACTGGAAGGATGGAAGGATTTGTGGGATTGTTTTGGATCCCTTGGACTCGTGTGGACTATTGCTTTGTTACCTGTCACAAGGATTATCGGGAGGTGCCCCCGAACCTGTTCCGTTAGACTAATTGTGGACTCTGTAGATCTACCTGCATGTGTTGTTCCAGCGTTCTTGTTAATAAATCTGTGGAATCATCCCTTGGCCTGTTGTCTCTTCTTGCTCTCCCGTACACCCCGTCACAATATGTCACACAAAATACTTAATAAGTAACATTTCCCACATGTCTACTTTACATCAGCACAATTTTGGAACCAAATTTTTTTTTTGTTAGGGAGTTATAAGGGTTAAAAGTTGACCAGCAATTTCTCATTTTTACAACACCATTTTTTTTTAGGGACCACATCTCATTTGAAGTCATTTTGAGGGGTCTATATGATAGAAAATACCCAAGTGTGACACCATTCTAAAAATTGCACCCCTCAAGGTGCTCAAAACCATATTCAAGAAGTTTATTAACCCTTCTGGTGCTTCACAGGAATTTTTGGAATGTTTAAATAAAAATGAACATTTAACTTTTTTTCACAAAAAATTTATTTCAGCTCCAATTTGTTTTATTTTACCAAGGGTAACAGGAGAAAATGGACCCCAAAAGTTGTTGTACAATTTGTCCTGAGTACACCGATACCCCATATGTGGGGGTAAACCACTGTTTGGGCGCATGACAGAGCTCGGAAGCGAAGGAGCGCCATTTGACTTTTCAATGCAAAATTGACTGGAATCGAGATGGGACACCATGTTGCGTTTGGAGAGCCCCTGATGTGCCTAAACATTGAAACCCCCCACAAGTGACACCATTTTGGAAAGTAGACCCCCTAAGGAACTTATCTAGAGGTGTGGTGAGCACTTTGACCCACCAAGTGCTTCACAGAAGTTTATAATGCAGAACGTAAAAATAAAAAATCATATTTTTTCACAAAAATTATATTTTCGCCCCCAATTTTTTATTTTCCCAAGGGTAAGAGAAGAAATTGGACCCCAAAAGTTGTTGTACAATTTGTCCTGAGTATGCTGATACCTCATATGTGGGGGTAAACCACTGTTTGGGTGAATGGGAGAGCTCGGAAGGGTAGGAGCGCCGTTTGACTTTGCAATGCAAAATTGACAGGAATTGAGATGGGACACCATGTTGCGTTTGGAGAGCCACTGATGTGCCTAAACATTGAAACCCCCCACAAGTGACACCATTTTGGAAAGTAGACCCCCTAAGGAACTTATCTAGAGGTGTGGTGAGCACTTTGATCCACCAAGTGTTTCACAGAAGTTTATAATGCAGAACCGTAAAAACAAAAAATCATATATTTTCACAAAAAATTATCTTTTCGTCCCCAATTTTTTATTTTCCCAAGGGTAAGAGAAGAAATTGGACCCCAAAAGTTGTTGTACAATTTGTCCTGAGTACACTGATACCCCATATGTGGGGGTAAACCACTGTTTGGGCGCATGGGAGAGCTCAGAAGGCAAGGAGCGCCGTTTGACTTTTCAATGCAAAATTTACAGGAATTGAGATGGGACGCCATGTTGCGTTTGGAGAGCCACTGATGTGCCTAAACATTGAAACCCCCCACAAGTGACACCATTTTGGAAAGTAGACCCCCTAAGGAATTTATCTAGATGTGTTTTGAGCGCTTTGACCCACCAAGGGCTTCACAGAAGTTTATAATGCAGAGCCGTAAAAATAAAACAAAAATTTTTTCCCACAAAAATTATTTTTTAGCCCCAGTTTTGTATTTTCCCGAGGGAAAGAAGAGAAATTCGACCCCAAAAGTTGTTGTCTAATTTGTCCTGAGTGTGCTGATACCCCATATGTGGGGGGGAACCACTGTTTGGCCGCATGGGAGGGCTCGGAAGGGAAGGAGCGCCATTTGGAATGCAGACTTAGATGGAATGGTCTGCAGGTGTCACATTGCGTTTGCAGAGCCCCTAATGTACCTAAACAGTAGAAACACCCCACAAGTGACACCATTTTGGAAAGTAGACCCCATAAGGAACTCATCTAGATGTGTTGTGAGAGCTTTGAACCCCCAAGTGTTTCACTACAGTTTGTAACGCAGAGCCGTGAAAATAATTAAAAAAAAAAATTTCCCCCCAAAATTATTTTTTAGCCCCCAGTTTTGTATTTTCCCGAGGGTAAGAGGAGAAATTCGACCCAAAAAATTGTTGTCCAATTTGTCCTGAGTGCGCTGATACCCCATATGTGGGGGGGAACCACTGTTTGGCCGCATGGAAGGGCTCGGAAGGGAAGGAGCGCCATTTGGAATGCAGACTTAGATGGAATGGTCTGCAGGTGTCACATTGCGTTTGCAGAGCCCCTAATGTACCTAAACAGTAGAAACCCCCCACAAGTGACCCCATATTGGAAACTAGATCCCCCAGGGAACTCATCTAGATGTGTTGTGAGAACTTTGAACCCCCAAGTGTTTCACTACAGTTTATAACGCAGAGCCTTGAAAATAAAAAATCTTTTTTTTCCCACAAAAAATATTTTTTAGCCCCCAGTTTTGTATTTTCCCAAGGGTAACAGGAGAAATTGGATCCCAAAAGTTGTTGTCCTATTTGTTCTGAGTATGCTGATACCCCATATGTTGGGGTAAACCCCTGTTTGGGCACATGGGAGAGCTCGGAAGGGAAGGAGCACTGTTTTACTTTTTCAACGCAGAATTGGCTGGAATTGAGATCGGACGCCATGTCGCGTTTGGAGAGCCCTTGATGTGCCTAAACAGTGGAAACCCCTCAATTATAACTGAAACCCTAATCCAAACACACCCCTAACCCTAATCCCAACAGTAACCCTAACCACACCTCTAACCCTAATCCAAACACACCCCTAACCCTAATCCCAACAGTAACCCTAACCACACCTCTAACCCTGACACACCGCTAACCCTAATCCCAACCCTATTCCCAACTGTAAATGTAATCTAAACCCTAACCGTAACTTTAGCCCCAACCCTAACTCTAACTTTAGCCCCAACCCTAACTGTGGCCCCAACCCTAACCCTAGCCCTAACCCTAGCCCTAACCCTAACCCTAATGGGAAAATGGAAATAAATACATTTTTTAAATTTTTCCCTAACTAAGGGGGTGATGAAGGGGGATTTGATTTACTTTTATAGCGGGTTTTTTAGCGGATTTTTATGATTGGCAGCCGTCACACACTGAAAGACGCTTTTCATTGCAAAAAATATTTTTTGCGTTACCACATTTTGAGAGCTATAATTTTTCCATATTTTGGTCCACAGAGTCATGTGAGGTCTTGTTTTTTGCGGGACGAGTTGATGTTTTTATTGGTAACATTTTCGGGCACGTGACATTTTTAGATCGCTTTTTATTCCGATTTTTGTGAGGCAGAATGACCAAAAACCAGCTATTCATGAACTTCTTTTGGGGGAGGCGTTTTTTACCGTTCTGCGTTTGGTAAAATTGATAAAGCAGTTTTATTCTTCGGGTCAGTACGATTACAGCGATACCTCATTTAAATCATTTTTTTATGTTTGGCGCTTTTATACGATAAAAACTATTTTATAGAAAAAATAATTATTTTTGCATAGCTTTATTCTCAGGACTATATCTTTTTATTTTTTCACTGATCATGCTGTATGGCAGCTCATTTTTTGCGGGACAAGATGACGCTTTCAGCGGTACCATGGTTATTTATATCTGTCTTTTTGATCGCGTGTTATTCCACTTTTTGTTCGGCGGTATGATAATAAAGCGTTGTTTTTTTGCCTCGTTTTTTTTTTTTTTCTTACGGTGTTTACTGAAGGGGTTAACTAGTGGGCCAGTTTTATAGGTCGGGTCGTTACGGACGCGGCGATACTAAATATGTGTACTTTTATTGTTTTTTTTTATTATTTAGATAAAGAAATGTATTTATGGGAATAATATTTTTTTTTTTCATTATTTAGGAATATTTTTTTTAATTTTTTTTACACATTTGGAAAATTTTTTTTAAACTTTTTTACTTTGTCCCGGGAGGGACATCACAGATCGATGATCTGACAGTTTGCACAGCACTCTGTCAGATCACCGATCTGATGGCAGTGCAGGCTGCTTCACAGTGCCTGCTCTGAGCAGGCTCTGTGAAGCCACCTCCCTCCCTGCAGGACCCGGATCCGCGGCCATCTTGGATCCGGGTCTGGAGCAGGCACGGAGTGAGGTAAGACCCTCGCAGCAACGCGATCACATCGCGTTGCTGCGGGGGGCTCATGGAAGCCTGCAGGGAGCCCCCTCCCTGCGCGATGCTTCCCTGCACCGCCGGCACATCGCGATCATGTTTGATCGCGGTGTGCCGGGGGTTAATGTGTCGGGGGCGGTCCGTGACCGCTCCTGGCACATAGTGCCGGATGTCAGCTGCGATAGGCAGCTGACACCCGGCCGCGATCGGCCGCGCTCCCCCCGTCAGCGCGGCCGATCGCCTATGACATACTATACCGTCGGTGGGAATTAAAGCCCACCCCACCTCGACGGTATAGTACGCCATATGGGATTAAGGGGTTAAGATTATTGTACTTGTTTTTATTATGTATACCCCTCCTTACATGTAAAGCGCCATGGAATAAATGGCGCTATAACAATAAATAATAATAAATAGAAGACATACAAGACCACTGATAATCTCCCTCGATCTGGGGATCCATGGAAGATCTCACCCCGTGGGGTCAAAATGATCACAAGAACGGTGAGCAAAAATCCCAGAACCACACGGGGGGGCCTAGTGAATGGTCTGCATAGATCTGGGACCACTGTAACAAAGGCACCATCAGTAACACCCTACGCCGCCAGGGAGTCACATCCTGCAGTGCCAGATGTGTCCCCCTGCTTAAGCCAGTACATGTCAGGACCCAACTGAAGTTTGCTAGAGAGCATTTGGATTATCCATAAGAGTATTGGGAGAATGTCATATGGTCTGATGAAACCAAAGTAGAACTGTTTGGTAGAAACAAAACTCATCGTGTTTGGAGGAGACAGAAGGCTGAGTTATATACAAAGAACACCATGCCTACTGTGAAGCATGGGGGTGGCAACATCATGCCTTGAGGCTGTATCTCTGCAAAGGGACCAGAAAGACTGATCCATGTACATGAAAGAATGAATGGGGCCATGTATTGTGAGATTATGAGTGCCAACCTCCTACCATCAGCAAGGGCATTGAAGATGAAACGTGGATGGGTCTTTCAGCATGATAATGATCTCAAGCACACCGCCAGGGCAATGAAGGAGTGGCTTCATAAGAAGCATATGAAGGTCCTGGAGTGGCCTAAAAAATACCATAAGAGGAAAAACCTCCACTATTCTAGACAAAAAAAACACCAGTACACAGGCAGAGATGCTTACCTGTCCAAGGCATCTCTGCCTGTTTACTGGTGTTTTTTTTTCCTGGAGTGGCCTAGCCAGTCTCCAGATCTCAACCCCATAGAAAACCTTTGGAGGGAGTTGAAAGTCCGTGTTGCCCAGCGACAGACCCAAAACATCATTGCTGTAGAGGAGATCTATATGGAAGAATAGGCCAACATCTCACCACTAGTATGTGCCAACCTTGTGAAGACTTACAGAAAACGTTTGACCACTGTCATTGCCAACAAAGGATAAATAACAAAATATTGAGATTAACTTTTGTTAATGACCAAATACTGATTTTCCACCAAAATTAGCAAAATAAATCTTACCAAATCAGACAAGGTGATTTTCTGGGTTTGTTTTCTCATTTTGACTCTCATAGTTGTGATCTATTTATGATGTCAATTACAGGCCTCATCTTTTTAAGTGGGAGAACTTGCACAATTGGTGGCTGACTAAATACTTTTTTCCCCACTGTATAATACATTTACTAGATTTGTTTCCTTGGAAACAAATCACTTCTGATATACGAATTGTGCAGTCCATACATAACCTTCCCGAGGGTTAGAGGATCCATAGACAGCTCATTAGACACATTGCAGCTTAGAATACAAAGATCCAAGGACTTCAAAGTTCGTGGACTTCTTGATAAAGAAAAATGATTTTCCCCATTATCACAATAACATCTTATTATGAATTCCTACAAATGTGCCCCTTCTTTTCTTTTTTCTTGGCTTCACATATTCCGAGTTGATTGACAAGAGGTGACCAGCTTTGATAAAAAGAAAAACATGAATTTGAGACATTCTGTAGGGAGATGTTTGTTCTTTCAGTGTCTATATGTTGCCACCCTGTTGTTGAGATGTTAATTACAGCTTAAGTGTTTTGTTAAAATATTATAATAATGTATTACATTTGTGTTACATGAAATTGGAGTCCTGATTGAAGTTTTGAGAAATGCTCTGATTCAATCTTGTTATGATTACTGTAACTTATAACTATCCTGTCTTCCACTCACTAAACTCTCCCAGCTCCAATCTTCATTAAATTCAGCAGCCAGGTTTCATTCCTGTCTATCCCGTATACTGATGCTTCCACCCTGTTCCAGTCATTGCACCTTCATAACATAAATTTACCCTTTTCACCCACAAAGCTCTCCAGAAATCAGCATCACCCTACATCTGCTCCCTCATCTCTGTCTACCTCCTTACCTGTACTCTAGACCAGGGGTCCCCAACTCCAGTCCTCAAGGCCCACCAACATGTCATGTTTTCAGGATTTCCTTAGTCTTGCCCAGGTAATAATTGCATCACCTGTGCAATTCAAAGGAAATCCTGAAAACATGACCTGTTGGTGGGCCTTGAGGACTGGAGTTGGGGACCCCTGCTCTAGACCATGCTGCACCACCCTACATCTTACTTGTCTATGTCTACTGGCCTACCTGTGCTCTCCACGGTGCCGCACCACCTTGCATCTCTTCCCTCATCCTTGTCTACCACCACACCATACCTGTGCTGCCCAACTTGCTGCACCAACCTATTTCTCCTCCCCATTTCAGTCCAACCCTACCTGTCCTCTTCCCAATGCTGCACTCCATTACATCTTTTCCTTCAGCTTTTGTCCATCCTACTCAACCTCCCCACAGTGTTGCATTTCCATATATCTCTTCCCTGAGCTGTGTGCTCGCCATCGGCATCTCCTTCCTCATTTCTATTTACCACATTAACTTTGCTCTCCACAATACTGCACCACCTTACACCTCCTCCTTCATCTCTCTCTAAAACCCTACCTGTGCTCTCCTCAGTGCTGCACCACCCTACATCTCCTTCCTCATTTCTTTCTACCATAATACCTGTGCTCTGCACCAAGCTTTCCCACCCTACAATTTCACCCTCATCTCATTTTCTATCTTAGCTGGCACGTTAGCTGTACTCTTCACACAGTTGCACCACTCTACGTTTCCTCCCCTAACTCTGTTTACCACCTTACATATTCTCCCCACAGTGTTGCATCTCACATCTATGCCCTCATATCTGTCTACCACCATCACACTCTTCATCCTGCTAATGAGCTAACATCAAATCTGTCACTTCCATCACCAAGACTTTTCTTATTCTGCACCAATTCCCTGGAAAGTACTAAAGGTCAAGTTCTGAACTTTCTTGTCCACAAAGCCATCTCTCTTCTTCTAGCTCATCTCTCCTTTCCAAACCTCCTCCACAGGACATCATTGTGACATCAAGTGATGCTACTAAGTTTTTCATCTTCACTGAGAAGCTCTTGAAGTCACCTTGGACAGCCTCTCTCCTAAGTTTTCTGTTGCCTCCTATGCATTTCTCTTCCTCCAGGACCTTTGCTGTTGCTTTGAGCAGCACTCACTACGGTGCACTCTTCCCTTCAGTGCCACCACCAATTTATTTATGTATTTATTTAAATCATTTACATAGAACCATTAATTCCACAGCTCTTTACATTCATTATCATCATTGTCCCCATTAGGGCTCCCAATATAGATTCCCTATCAGTATGTCTTTGGAGTGTGGGAGGAAACCGAAGAACCAGAAGGAAACCCACGCAAACACTGGGAGAACACACAAACTTCTTGCAGATGTTGTTCTTGGTGGGATTTGAACTGAGGACCCCAGCGCTTCAAGGCTGCAGCAACCACTTTCAGCATCGCCTTTTCTGCCAAGTTCTTTGTTCATATGCTTCAGAAATCCCAAGGTCCCCTGTAACTTCATACAGGTCCTCCTGTCCTGCTACATCCATGATGACATGACTTCTGGTTCCTCAAGTGTCAGACTTAGCAAAGATATCCATGATGGTCCGTCTGCCCCATGTAATATCCAATGGTGTAATAATTTTGTATGCATGGTGGTGGTCTTTTCAACCCTGTATTTTGTCATCAAGCATGCTCTGGCTACCAGAGCCTTACAATGGCTTTCATTTGACAGGATACAGCCATTGCTTAGGCTCAGTTAAAGTGATATGTCGGAAACTTTGATTAGTGGTGGTCAAGTTGCCATCATCCACTTCTCTTTTTACAAAAACAGAGAGCTATAAATGCTTAATTGAGGATCGATCTCCTCTGACACTAAAGACTAAATAAACTTTCTGTAGAGTCCATCTTAAGTCTAAAGGTACCTTCACACTGAACGATATCGCTAGCGATCCGTGACGTTGCAGCATCCTGGCTAGCAATATCGTTCAGTTTGACAGGCAGCAGCGATCAGGCCCCTGTTGTGCCATCGTTGGTCGGAGCAGAAAGGCCAGAACTTTATTTCGTCGCTGGATCTCCCGCAGACATCGCTGAATCGGCGTGTGTGACGCCGATTCAGCGATGTCTTCACTGGTAACCAGGGTAAACATCAGGTTACTAAGCGCAGGGCCGCGCTTAGTAACCCGATGTTTACCCTGGTTACCAGCGTAAACGTAAAAAAAACAAACACTACATACTTACATTCCGGTGTCTGTCCTCCGGCGCTCTGCTTCTCTGCACTGTGTAAGAGCCGGCCGGAAAGCAGAGCACAGCGGTGACGTCACCGCTGTGCTTTCCGGCCGGCGCTCACAGTCAGTGCAGAGAAGCAGAGCGGCGGAGGACAGACAGCGGAATGTAAGTATGTAGTGTTTTTTTTTTTTTACGTTTACGCTGGTAACCAGGGTAAACATCGGGTTACTAAGCGCGGCCCTGCGCTTAGTAACCCGATGTTTACCCTGGTTACCCGGGGACTTCCGGATTCGTTGGTCGCTGGAGAGCTGTCTATGTGACAGCTCTCCAGCGACCACACAGCGACGCTGCAGCGATCGGGATCGTTGTCTAGATCACTGCAGCGTTGCTAAATGTGACGGTACCTTTAGAGGATAACGATCTGTCAAAGTTTCGACACCTGGACCTCCACCGATGGAAACTAGTACGTCTCCATGACATATACAATATTTTCCAAAAATGCTATAAATCCTTATTGTTCTTTTATGTATGGCTATTAGATTTGAGTGAATCTTTTGAAATCCAATTTTGTCTAATTTTTATCTTTAAATTGATTTGAAGAAAATCAATTTGTTCCAAAACACAAGTATTGTAAGGCCTCTAACATTTCAAGCTCTTAATGCAAATATAGCCTTATTAATGTCCAAGTAGCCTCAACATATCTGGCTATGGGTAAATGCATGCTTTTTTCACTGCTGTCTTCTAATACACTATGTGTAATGTTTATTCAGTGTTTTAAGTCTTTTTCTCCCCTATCTCTATCACTAAAGGTACCGTCACACTGAGCAACTTCTGAAAGATAACGATAGCGATCCGTGATGTTGCAGCGTCCTGGATAGCGATCTCGTTGTTTGACACGCAGCAGCGATGAGGATCCTTCTGTGACATCGCTGGTCGGAGCTAGAAGGCCAGAACTTTATTTCGTCGTCAGGTCACCTGCTGTCATCTCTGGATCGGCGTGTGTGACGTCGATCCAGCGATGAGTCCCCGGGTAACCAGGGTAAACATCGGGTTACTAAGCGCAGGGCCGCGCTTAGTAACCCGATGTTTACCCTGGTTACCATTGTAAAAGTAAAAAAAAAAAAAACACTACATACTCAGATTCCGGTGTCTGTCACATCCCCCGGCGTCAGCTTCCCTGCACTGTGTAAGCGCCGGCCGTAAAGCACAGCAGTGACGTCACCGCTGTGCTGTGCTTTACGGCCGGCGCTCACACAGTCAGTGCAGGGAAGCTGACGCCGGGGGATGCGACAGACACCGGAATCTGAGTATGTAGTGTTTTTTTTTTTTACTTTTACAATGGTAACCAGGGTAAACATCGGGTTACTAAGCGCGGCCCTGCGCTTAGTAACCCGATGTTTACCCTGGTTACCCGGGAACTTCGGCATCGTTGGTCGGTGGAGAGCTGTCTGTGTGACAGCTCCCCAGCGACCACACAAGGACTTTCCAACGATCACGGCCAGGTCGTATCGCTGGTCGTGATCGTTGGAAAGTTGATCAGTGTGAAGGTACCTTAAGTTGTGACATCCTTTCACTATCCAAATTCATCGCAAAACGGCTGCTGCATTCCCTGCCTTTGCTTTTATACTGGCTATGTTAGTCCCTCCTGGCTGTACAGTATTATGCCATGTGATGTGATACTTGCATGGCATTATAGAGACGCTCGCACTGCCATGCCTCAGATCTTAAGAATCTTCTGCTATATGGTGGGTATTTTTATAATGATTCACGCAAATCAAATCAGAAATTTTTGGATTCTTGAAATCCGACGAATATGTGAAAATTCAACACATTTGATTCCTTCATCTCTTAGGCCTCTTTCACACTTCCATCTTTTCAGATCCGCTGCAATGCGTCGTTTTGACAATAAAACGGATCCTGCAAATGTGCCCGCAGGATCCGTTTTTTTCCCATAGACTAGTATTAGCGACGGATCGCGATGGATGGCCACACGTCGCATCCGTCGTGCGACGGATCCGTCGTGTTTTTCGCGGACCGTCATCTGGAAAAAGCGTTCAATGTATCGTTTTTTGTCTGCGTCGGGAAAACGTGTTGGATTGTCGTGACACTTCGTATGATGGAATCTAGCGCTGGAATCTGTTTTTTTACACTGAGCATGCTCAGAATCAGGAATTTGTAGCCAATTGGCCAGGCAGGCCCCAAATCTATATAAACCTGGCCTGGGGCGTCACCCTAAAATGTGCCAGCAAGACTCCTGCCAGCCTGAAGACAGCCAGCCAGTCAATATATTGGTTTCCCTATTTTTGAGTAGCCAATCACATTTGGGAGACTCCCATTTTTATGCATGGAAAACGGATCCGTCAAAAAATGGATGAAACGGATGGTAAAAACAAACAAAACGGATGCAACAGATCCAGTTTTTCAACGGAACTGTCTAGCGGATCCGTCAAAATGCTGGATGGGTTCCATCCGTTTTTCACTATTTTTGACGCATCTGTTGATACATCGCGCCCATGCATTGCGACGGATTAAAAAAAACGGAAGTACGGAAGTAGCCTTATGGCTAAATATTATCCTTTGTAAGTATTTTACATTCTCAGGTCGCTTTTAAAGGGCACCTGTCACCCCGAAAATCGCGGGTGAGGTAAGCCCACCGGCATCAGGGGCTTATCTGCAGCATTCTGTAATGCTGTAGATAAGCCCCCGATGTATCCTGAAAAAGGAGAAAAAGACGTTATATTATACTTACCCAGGGGCGGTCCCGCTGCTGAGTCAGGTCGGATGGGCGTCTCCGGTCCGCTGCGGCGCCTCCTATCTTCTTTCCATGACGTCCTCTTCTGATCTTCAGCCACGGCTCCGGCGCAGGCGTACTTTGCTCTGCCCTCTTGAGGGCAGAGGATAGTACTGCAGTGCGCAGGTGCCGGAAAGGTCAGAGGCCCGGCGCCTGCGCACTGCAGTACTTTGTCTGCCCTCAACAGGCCTGCGCCGGAGCCGTGGCTGAAGATCAGAAGAGGACGTCTTGTAATCAAGATGGGAGGCACCGGAGACGCCCATCCGACCTGACTCAGCAGCGGGACCGCCCCTGGGTGAGTATAATATAACGTCTTTTTCTCCTTTTTCAGGTAACATCGGGGGCTTATCTACAGCATTACAGAATGCTGCAGATAAGCCCCTGATGCCGGTGGGCTTACCTCACCCGCGATTTACGGGGTGACAGGTGCCCTTTAAATGCTGCCTACGGGTACTTACCAACATGCTAATGTTTCTTTGATAGGAACCAAATTTCCAACATATACAAAATATTTTAGATTTTCATAAAAAATACTTTTTGCAATATAAAATCTGGTGCGATTACTATATAGATGACCTTCTGGTTTTTTTTGTGGTTTTTTTTTAGGAGTGGGGGGTCAAGTTGTGGATTTACCAGATTTATTTTTTAATTTTAATTATAAATAATAAATAATCTTTATTTTTATATAGCGCTAACATATTCCGCAGCGCTTTACAGTTTGCACACATTATCATCACTGTCCCCGTTGGGGCTCACAATCTAAATTCCCTATCAGTATGTCTTTGGAATGTGGGAGGAAACCGGAGTACCCAGAGGAAACCCACGCAAACACGGAGAGAACATACAAACTCTTTGCAGATGTGGTCCTTGGTGGGGTTTGAACCCAGGACTCCAACGCTGCAAGGCTGCTGTGCTGCTAAAGTGTCATTTTGATCAAATTTGCATAAATTAAACAAGCAGAAAACATTGCTATACATTTCTGAACACAAACTATGCTTCTTTGTCCACTTTGCCTCCTACATTATACAGTAATACTGAGCAGGGTAGCAGTGAATCCAGTACTGAAGTGAGATACATTTGTTGGAAATTGCAGCACCAGCTGCCTTTGTTTCATTGTGCTGAGTGTTCCTCCCCTCCCCTCCCCTTTCCATAGAGTTTAATGGGGTTTCACAAAACTTTAACATGATGGCCTATTGTTATATATTCCAATATCAGCTTGGTTGGGGGGCAACACTTGGCACTCCCCCAATCAGTTGTTCTTGGTGCCGGTAGCTAGAAGCGCTTGGTTGCAGAATTGAACTACACAGTTCTGTCAGCTATATAGTGGCCACAGAGGGGTACAGCAGATCAACTCCCATTTATTTGATCACCTTCGGGAGCTGAACGCACCAAGAATTACTGATCGTGCGGTACCAGGTGTCCCACCCACACCATTTTGATATTTCTGACCTATCCTAAGGAAAGGCCATCAGTATAAAGTACCAGACTACCCTGTTAAACTATATGAAAATAGGAGAAGGGAGGAACACTCAGCACAGTAAGACACAGGCAGCTGGTGGTGCAGTTTCTTGTAACTGTTTTATCTCACTTCAGTACTGGATTTACAGCTACACTGCTTAGTATTTCTGTACAATGTCCTCCATGCTGCTGATTCTGAGCATGTGCTAAAAAGATACAGGGAGAAGGAATCCTTCATATCTGTGTGTCATTCTTACATAAGACATCACAGCAAATGGTTTGCACCCACTAGCTCAGGGGGAACTGAAAATTCAAGATATAGCTGAATCCAGTATTCCGACCTCATACAGACGTAAATATAGAAAGATAAGAAACGCTGTGCATTAATAAATTCTCTTTTTGCATTTTATCCATCATAATAGGTGTGGAATATGGATGCGCATCAGGATGTGCACATACACGAGGCATTATATCTATGAAATCTGACAAATAATAATACATTTGTGCGTAATCTATTATTAGAGTATACTGTAAGAAAGTCCTGGCCTGAACAATAGACGCATGGGTAATCCACACAAATGTGACTATTTAAGGTGCGGGAAACTTTGGCAAACACTGTATTATTTTAGTTGAACTGTGCAGGCAGGATGTTGACAGATATGGCAGCCCATTATCAAGTAACTGTGGGGTTATAATCACTTGTTGGAAGGTGAATAATACTGCAGGAGACAAGATAGGCAGGATCACCCACTGTAATGAATGTGCACTGAGAATATCTTCTTACATTATGAGAAATGATGCAGTTGGTTTCCTATTTGCTTCTGTTAAGGACTCAACCGGGACAGCGTTTCCCTTGATTTTGAAGAATAGCGGAAGAGATTTGCCTGCACTTAGCCACAAAAGATATAGTGAGGCTTTCTCAATGTGTGAATCATTAATAGATTGTGGTTTGTTCGATAGCAAGTTACTGCTCTCCTGGGACATTTCTCAGCATAAATGGCGAATAAACACATATTCAATATGTGACATTTAGGAAAAGAATCTCACACAGTTATAGATCTGCGAGGATATACTGATGGAAGGGTGGAAATAGGGAGGAAATATGGGGTGATAGATAGATAGATAGATAGATAGATAGATAGATAGATAGATAGATAGATAGATAGATAATAGATAGATAGATAGATAGATAATAGATAGATAGATAATAGATAGATAGATAGATAGATAGATAGATAGATAGATAGATAGATAGATATTAGATAGATAGATAATAGATAGATAGATAGATATGTAGATAATAGATAGATAATAGATAGATAGATAGATAGATAGATAGATAGATAGATAGATAGATAATAGATAGATAGATAATAGATGATAGATAGATAGATAGATAGATAGATAATAGATGATAGATAGATAGATAATAGATAGATAGATAGATAGACAGACAGACAGATAGATAGACAGATAGATAATAGATAGATAATAGATAGATAGATGATATATAGATAGATGGTAGATAGATAGACAGATAGATAGATAATAGATGATAGATAGATAATAGATAGATAATAGATAGATAGATGGTAGATAGATAGACAGATAGATAGATAATAGATGATAGATAGATAATAGATAGATAATAGATAGATAGATAGATAATAGATAGATAGATAATAGATAGATAATAGATACATGGATAGATAGATAATAGATAGATAGATAATAGGCATAAGGCATTTTTATTACTGCAAAGTCAAAAGTTTCCATCCATCTCATTAGTATTTGGCACCATTGCCCTTAAACTAGAGCTAGTTATCCAACTGTAGGGAAATTTTAACAGCCATTTTTATCGTGTTTGTGGAGATCTACCAATTTGAGAGATAGGTTGATCCATGCGGACATTGGCCCTATGACTAAACTTCTCCGACAAACCAAGAAGGGCACTTTCCCCTGCCTACGTTGTCCACAATGTAGTAACATTCAAAAGGGGGACAGCATTTTTCACCCCCGGACAGGGGAAAGGATCAAGATTTCAGTTTTTTTTTTTACCTGTGATTCATCATTTGTTATATATGTCATTAAATGTCCGTGCAGTCTCATATTTATTGGTGAGACTACTAGTGATGAGCGAATATACTCGTTGCTCGGGTTTTCCCCGAGCACCCTCAGGTGATCTCCGAGTATTAGGAGATTTAGTTTTCATCACTGCAGCTGAATGATTTACAGCTACTAGCCAGCCTGAGTACATGTGGGGGTTCCCTAGCAACCAGGCAACCCCCACATGTACTCAGCCTGGCTAGTAGCCATAAATCATTCAGCTGAAGCGATGAAAACTAAATCTAAAAGAAATACTCGGAGGTCACCCGAGCGTGCTTTGGAAAACCCGAGCAACGAGTATATTCGCTCATCACTACCCAGCGACTACCCAGCATATACGAATTCGCATCTCCAAGCATAAGTCTAGTAGAAAGTAGTAGAAAGTCTTGTCTAAAGTCCACTTTAAGGGAGGATATTAGCGAAGGGAATGAGGATGTCGAGTCCATATGGGTTGAAATTCATGGAGGGAAAAATGGTAACAAAATTCTCATTGGGGTCTGTTACAAACCCCCAAATATAACAGAAAGCATGGAAAGTCTACTTCTAAAGCAGATAGATGAAGCTGCAACCCATAATGAGGTCCTGGTTATGGGGGACTTTAACTACCCGGATATTAACTGGGAAACAGAAACCTGTGAAACCCATAAAGGCAACAGGTTTCTGCTAATAACCAAGAAAAATTATCTTTCACAATTGGTGCAGAATCCAACCAGAGGAGCAGCACTTTTAGACCTAATACTATCTAATAGACCTGACAGAATAACAAATCTGCAGGTGGTCGGGCATTTAGGAAATAGCGACCACAATATTGTGCAGTTTCACCTGTCTTTCACTAGGGGGACTTGTCAGGGAGTCACAAAAACATTGAACTTTAGGAAGGCAAAGTTTGAACAGCTTAGAGATGCCCTTAATCTGGTAGACTGGGACAATATCCTCAGAAATGAGAATACAGATAATAAATGGGAAATGTTTAAGAACATCCTAAATAGGCAGTGTAAGCGGTTTATACCTTGTGGGAATAAAAGGACTAGAAATAGGAAAAACCCAATGTGGCTAAACAAAGAAGTAAGACAGGCAATTAACAGTAAAAAGAAAGCATTTGCACTACTAAAGCAGGATGGCACCATTGAAGCTCTAAAAAACTATAGGGAGAAAAATACTTTATCTAAAAAACTAATTAAAGCTGCCAAAAAGGAAACAGAGAAGCACATTGCTAAGGAGAGTAAAACTAATCCCAAACTGTTCTTCAACTATATCAATAGTAAAAGAATAAAAACTGAAAATGTAGGCCCCTTAAAAAATAGTGAGGAAAGAATGGTTGTAGATGACGAGGAAAAAGCTAACATATTAAACACCTTCTTCTCCACGGTATTCACGGTGGAAAATGAAATGCTAGGTGAAATCCCAAGAAACAATGAAAACCCTATATTAAGAGTCACCAATCTAACCCAAGAAGAGGTGCGAAACCGGCTAAATAAGATTAAAATAGATAAATCTCCGGGTCCGGATGGCATACACCCACGAGTACTAAGAGAACTAAGTAATGTAATAGATAAACCATTATTTCTTATTTTTAGTGACTCTATAGCGACAGGGTCTGTTCCGCAGGACTGGCGCATAGCAAATGTGGTGCCAATATTCAAAAAGGGCTCTAAAAGTGAACCTGGAAATTATAGGCCAGTAAGTCTAACCTCTATTGTTGGTAAAATATTTGAAGGGTTTCTGAGGGATGTTATTCTGGATTATCTCAATGAGAATAACTGTTTAACTCCATATCAGCATGGGTTTATGAGAAATCGCTCCTGTCAAACCAATCTAATCAGTTTTTATGAAGAGGTAAGCTATAGACTGGACCACGGTGAGTCATTGGACGTGGTATATCTCGATTTTTCCAAAGCGTTTGATACCGTGCCGCACAAGAGGTTGGTACACAAAATGAGAATGCTTGGTCTGGGGAAAAATGTGTGTAAATGGGTTAGTGACTGGCTTAGTGATAGAAAGCAGAGGGTGGTTATAAATGGTATAGTCTCTAACTGGGTCGCTGTGACCAGTGGGGTACCGCAGGGGTCAGTATTGGGACCTGTTCTCTTCAACATATTCATTAATGATCTGGTAGAAGGTTTACACAGTAAAATATCGATATTTGCAGATGATACAAAACTATGTAAAGCAGTTAATACAAGAGAAGATAGTATTCTGCTACAGATGGATCTGGATAAGTTGGAAACTTGGGCTGAAAGGTGGCAGATGAGGTTTAACAATGATAAATGTAAGGTTATACACATGGGAAGAGGGAATCAATATCACCATTACACACTGAACGGGAAACCACTGGGTAAATCTGACAGGGAGAAGGACTTGGGGATCCTAGTTAATGATAAACTTACCTGGAGCAGCCAGTGCCAGGCAGCAGCTGCCAAGGCAAACAGGATCATGGGGTGCATTAAAAGAGGTCTGGATACACATGATGAGAGCATTATACTGCCTCTGTACAAATCCCTAGTTAGACCGCACATGGAGTACTGTGTCCAGTTTTGGGCACCGGTGCTCAGGAAGGATATAATGGAACTAGAGAGAGTACAAAGGAGGGCAACAAAATTAATAAAGGGGATGGGAGAACTACAATACCCAGATAGATTAGCGAAATTAGGATTATTTAGTCTAGAAAAAAGACGACTGAGGGGCGATCTAATAACCATGTATAAGTATATAAGGGGACAATACAAATATCTCGCTGAGGATCTGTTTATACCAAGGAAGGTGACGGGCACAAGGGGGCATTCTTTGCGTCTGGAGGAGAGAAAGTTTTTCCACCAACATAGAAGAGGATTCTTTACTGTTAGGGCAGTGAGAATCTGGAATTGCTTGCCTGAGGAGGTGGTGATGGCGAACTCAGTCGAGGGGTTCAAGAGAGGCCTGGATGTCTTCCTGGAGCAGAACAATATTGTATCATACAATTATTAGGTTCTGTAGAAGGACGTAGATCTGGGGATTTATTATGATGGAATATAGGCTGAACTGGATGGACAAATGTCTTTTTTCGGCCTTACTAACTATGTTACTATGTTACTATGTTACTAGTATACGATATTTGGCTTCTCCAGGATATTCTTGATTATCGCCATTATTTTGGCTGATATTAATCAATCCAATGTGACTTCTCCTCTTTGTACCTGTACTTTGCGTTCTGGGTTTTTGGGGAGGTTTAGTACTCCTGTATAATATCATGATAATGATTATAATTACATCTAAATATCTTACACTTTTGCTTTCCATTCCAGCTTTCCCTGACTATTTGTGTTTATCAGTGACATTTTCTCCATTAGGTTGTCTCATACAGCCCCATTAGTTTCTGTACTATATATCTATTTTGGGCAACTACATTTAGATCGAAAAAAGGTGGTGCCATCCGGCGACACATTCCATCCATGTCATCACTTCCAGTCAGCTACACATATGATTCTCAATACCTGGACGCCAGCGTATCGGGATCCCGAAAGATGGCGCCATCCAGCAACACATTCCATCCGTCTCGTCACTTCCGGCCAGCTACACATATGATTCTCCATACCTGGACGCCAGCGTATCGGGATCCTGAAAGATGGCACCAACCAGCGACACATTCCATCCATCTTGTTACTTCCGGTCAGCTACACATATGATTCTCCATACCTGGACGCCAGCGTATCGGGATCCTGAAAGATGGCACCAACCAGCGACACATTCCATCCATCTTGTTACTTCCGGTCAGCTACACATATGATTCTCAATACCTGGACGCCAGCGTATCGGGATCCCGAAAGATGGCGCCATCCAGCGACACATTCCATCCATCTCGTCACTTCCGGTCAGCTGCACATATGATTCTTGATACCTGGAAGCCAGCGTATCGGGATCCCGAAAGATGGCGCAATCCAGCGACACATTTCATCCATCTCATCACTTCCGGCCAGCTACACATATGATTCTCCATACCTGGACGCCAGCATATCGGGATCCCGAAAGATGGCGCCATCCAGCGACACATTTCATCCATCTCATCACTTCCGGCCAGCTACACATATGATTCTCCATACCTGGACGCCAGCATATCGGGATCCCGAAAGATGGCGCCATCCAGCGACACATTTCATCCATCTCATCACTTCCGGCCAGCTACACATATGATTCTCCATACCTGGACGCCAGCATATCGGGATCCCGAAAGATGGCGCCATCCAGCGACACATTCCATCCATCTCATCACTTCCGGTCAGCTACACATATGATTCTCAATACCTGGACACCAGCGTATCGGGATCCCGAAAGATGGCGCCGTCCAGCGACACATTCCATCCATCTCGTCACTTTCGGCCAGCTACACATATGATTCTCAATACCTGGACGCCAGCATATCGGGATCCTGAAAGATGGCACCAACCAGCGACACATTCCATCCATCTTGTTACTTCCGGTCAGCTACACATATGATTCTCAATACCTGGACGCCAGCGTATCGGGATCCCGAAAGATGGCGCCATCCAGCGACACATTCCATCCATCTCGTCACTTCCGGTCAGCTGCACATATGATTCTTGATACCTGGAAGCCAGCGTATCGGGATCCTGAAAGATGGCGCCATCCAGCGACACATTTCATCCATCTCATCACTTCCGGTCAGCTGCACATATGATTCTTGATACCTGGACGCCAGCATATCGGGATCCCGAAAGATGGCGCCATCCAGCGACACATTCCATCCATCTCATCACTTCCGGTCAGCTACACATATGATTCTCAATACCTGGACACCAGCGTATCGGGATCCCGAAAGATGGCGCCGTCCAGCGACACATTCCATCCATCTCGTCACTTCCGGTCAGCTACACATATGATTCTCCATACCTGGATGCCAGCGTATTGGGATCCCAAAAGATGGTGCCACACGGCGACATCTCATCATTTCTGGTTATGCAGACACGTGATTCGCAGTAACCGGAAACTGTCATACTAGTAAGCGTGATACGCGCGTGCAGCTGACGCGCTCTGCACTCCCTAAAAATGCTACACATGGCATCAGGTCTGACAGCGCTTTTCCCCATGCATGACCATGCTGTTCGCTGTATACACATGAACTTTGCCATATGATCTCAAGCTGGTTAGCCCGGATCCTATTCTTATAGGAATGTATAAATGCAGTGGCTACTTTGCTACTCTATACCTTTATACCTGAGTAATTGTATACTATATCTTTTTCACAGCTTGACTCCAGCTACTCACATTCATTTCCATTCTCTGGCTGTTGTAATAATAATATAATAAAATCTATATCCCTGGCATCAACTCCTATTGTTGCATTATCTGCTGAAAGCCTGTTATACAAGGTCCTATATTCCCTCTTCTGGTATAATTTTTCTTAGTATTTTATCTATTATGATGACATAATCATTTGCTTTTTTTGTTTTCCTTTTTCTCTTGAATCATGTTGTTCAAAAAAGCTGCTAGCAATTTTCGTATTTGATGAATTTATATAATATATTGTAGACTTACTGTAATATATCTTCTTTGTAGTTCTGAGGAAGGCCTTTGGGCTGAAACGTCATTAATATTATTTTTGCAACAGATTGGATAATATATGAAATAAATATTTTGGCATCATAGGTTTGAGTAGATTCCTATTTGTGCACGCGATACAAGTTGTTTTGTGCCGCACAGTCTTTTTCAGGCCAGAGTATAAACTGTCCTAGGCCAAACTATACCCCGGGAGTGTAAAATAGCCTAGGCCAAAATATACCCCTCCGGGCTACAATATACCCCTCTATTTTATGAGCCCTTGTAAATTAGATCGATTTTAGATGCCATTTTTTAATAATTTACAGGTAATGGGAAGGTACTTGTGTTGTTAGTCACATGATGAAGATTGGTCTTACAATACAGTGTGACTGGTAATGGAAAACAGTCATTACATCTCAGATTACTCGGTTGTCCATTACGATAAGGGCTTTTACCTTATAATACAATTATACCTCAATATTGAACAGTGGTTGAACAGTGTGCAGCTCTCTTCCCATCATACTCAGACACACAGATGCTTGTAACTACTGAGAAGTGCGGTAGATTCTTTCTTTAGAACTTTAAGATTAAAATTCACTTTTCTTCTTACATAACTTACCCGACAAACCTGAACCCCCCAATAAGATGTTGAAAAATTAAGTAATTCTTGTGTCTATCAGTCAACGCTTCTGACATCAAGGAGGGCATAATCTGGTGTAAGGGGGTTGAAATGGCCCAGGCCATAATATATGTGAGGTATAATCATGCCTAGGCGGCTTTAATATTCTAGACTCAGGGTATAATATGGCCTGTTACACCGGGACAGCGGGACTGTAACGTCAAGTTGGGACAGTCCTGCTGAATTCGGGACGGTTGGAATATCTACTATATAATTGTCTAAGGGTGACTTCCGTCTTTCTGTCTGTCTGTCTTTCTAATAATAGAGCAACACGGCACTCGTAGTAGTGTATAGAGTAGGTGCTCAAGTAGGGTATCCAGCCCAACAAATCCAAATCCGAAAAAACTTGGCACTCTAGATGAATAATTATCATATGCAAAAGGTTTATTGATGTGCATCCATAAAGGCAAGTCGAACGTTTTCGGTCCACATCCGGACCTTCATCAGAACAAATATAAGAGATATGGTGCAGGGAGAAACGTCAATCTTGTCTCTATAAATTCCAATATTGGTAGGGTAGCCTGGATGCAGCAAGAAGTCCTGTCCACGTAGGCGCACGTGTGATGGGTCCGGAGTCACTGGGTAAATGGCGGTGTCTGTCTGTCACAGATATTCATTGGTCGCGGCCTCTGTCTGTCATGGAAATCCAAGTCGCTGATTGGTCGCGGCAAAACTACCACGACCAATCAGCGACCAGCACAGTCTGGCGGAAAAATGGCCGCTCCTTCCTCCCCGCAGTAGCTGGGCAATATCCTACGTGGCTGGGCAATATACTACGTGGCTGGGCAATATAGTACGTGACTGGGCAATATAGTACGTGACTGGGCAATATTCTATGTGACTGGGCAATATACTACATGGCTGGGCAATATACTACGTGGCTGGGCAATATTCTATGTGACTGGGCAATATACTACGTGGCTGGGCAATATACTAAGTGGCTGGGCAATATACTATGAGGGTGGGCAATATTCTATGTGACTGGGCAATATACTACGTGGCTGGGCAATATACTACGTGACTGGGCAATATAATACGAGGTTGGGCAATATACTATGTGACTGGGCAATATACTATGTGGCTGGGCAGTATACTACGTGGCTGGGCAATATAATACGTGGCTGGGCAATATACTACATCGCTGTGCAATATACTACGTGGCTGGGCAATATACTACGTGGCTGGGCAATATACTATGTGACTGGGCAATATACTACATGGCTGGGCAATATACTACGTGACTGGGCAATATACTACGTGACTGGGCAATATACTACGTGACTGGGCAATATAGTACGTGACTGGGCAATATACTACTTGACTGGGCAATATTCTATGTGACTGGGCAATATACTGCGTGGCTGGGCAATATACTACGTGACTGGGCAATATACTACATGGCTAGGCAATATACTACGTGACTGGGCAATATACTACGTGGCTGGGCAATATACTACGTGACTGGGCAATATACTACGTGACTGGGCAATATAGTACGTGACTGGGCAATATACTACGTGACTGGGCAATATTCTATGTGACTGGGCAATATACTACGTGGCTGGGCAATATACTACATGGCTGGGCAATATACTACGAGGTTGGGCAATATTCTATGTGACTGGGCAATATACTACGTGGCTGGGCAATATAATACAAGGTTGGGCAATATACTACGTGACTGGGCAATATACTATGTGGCTGGGCAATATACTACGTGGCTGGGCAATTTACTACGTCGCTGTGCAATATACTACGTGGCTGGGCAATATACTACGTGGCTGGGCAATATACTACGTGACTGGGCAATATACTACGTGGCTGGGCAATATACTACGTGGCTGGGCAATATACTACGTGACTGGGCAATATACTACGTGACTGGGCAATATACTATGTGGCTGGGCAATATACTACGTGGCTGGGCAATATACTACGTGGCTGGGCAATATACTACGTGGCTGGGCAATATACTACGCGGCTGGGCAATATACTACATGGCTGGGCAATATACTACGTGGCTGGGCAATATACTACATCGCTGTACAATATACTACGTGGCTGGGCAATATACTACATGGCTGGGTAATATACTGCGTGGCTGGGCAATATACTACGTGACTGGGCAATATAGTACGTGACTGGGCAATATTCTATGTGACTGGGCAATATACTACGTGGCTGGGCAATATTCTATGTGACTGGGCAATATATTACGTGGCTGGGCAATATACTACGTGGCTGGGCAATATACTATGTGACTGAGCAATATAGTACGTGACTGGGCAATATACTACGTGACTGGGAAATATTCTATGTGACTAAACAATATACTACGAGGCTGCGCAATATTCTATGTGACTGGGCAATATACTACGTGGCTGGGCAATATACTACGTGGCTGGGCAATATAATACGAGGTTGGGCAATATACTACGTGACTGGGCAATATACTATTATTAGGTTCTGTAGAAGGACGTAGATCTGGGTATTTATTATAATGGAATATAGGCTGAACTGGATGGACAAATGTCTTTTTTCGGCCTTACTAACTATGTTACTATGTTACTATGTGGCTAGGAAATATACTACGTGGCTGGGCAATATACTACATGGCTGGGCAATTTACTACGTCGCTGGGCAATATACTACGTGGCTGGGCACTACACTACGTGACTGGGCAATATACTACATCGCTGTACAATATACTACGTGGCTGGGCAATATACTACGTGACTGGGCAATATACTACATGGCTGGGCAATATACTACGTGGACATGCATATTCCAGAATACCCGATGCGTTAGAATCGTGGCCACCATCTAGTATTTATATATCCATTATCCAGTAATCCAGGATTGCGCTCAGAAAGAATAGTGCACCACATGGTTTGCCCCTCTTCCCCATCTGTAAAAGTTGGGAGGTCTGAGATGCAAATATAGATAAATGGATAGATAGAAAAGAAAAAAGAAGGCAGCACTCCAATGAATGATGAAAAAAGTGGACTTTATTAGCCCATATGTAGGGTTGATCGCATAGCTTCAGATAAGTGCTAATCCAAATAGCCATAGCGCTTCCCGAATAGCTTCATCAGTAACCTGGATACCTGGAGCGCTCCTGATAATCAGCTGTCCGGGCTGCATCTGCATGTGTCATGGCTGTTACACAGTCATAATACATGGATAGATAGATAGATAGATAGATAGATAGATAGATAGATAGATAGATAGATAGATAGATAGATAGATAATAGATAGATAGACAGATAGATAATAGATAGAAAATAGATAGATAATAGATACGATACGATACGATACGATACACTTTATTGATCCCGTGGGAAATTATGGTATCACAGCAGCACAACTTAAATCATAAAAATCATAAAGGAATTACATAGTTGACATGACAGTGGAGTTGACAGAAGAACATTATACATTAGAATAGGACATACACAACGAGTGAACTGAAATGTAGAGAAATAAGTAGACATTCACCTTGGTGGTTTAACCCTAATGTTATTGTTGTACATTCCCATGGCAGTTGGCACAAACGATTTCCTATATTTTTCCTTCTTACACCTCAGAAGTATAAGCCGGTTACTGAAGGTGCTCTTCTGTCTCATGAATAGCTCATATCGTGGATGTGCATTATTATTCATAATCGCCATACACTTTCTCAGAGTTCTTTTCTCCACTACCTCCCCAAAAGAGTCCAGATTGTAGCCCACAGCAGAACTTGCCTTCTTAATAATCTTATTCAGCTTATTAGCATCAGAGTCCCGCACACTACTACCCCAGCACGTGATTGCAAAAAAGATGGCACTTGCCACCACAGACTGGTAGAACATTTCTAACATTTTGCTGCACACATTAAAAGACCTCAGTTTCCTTAGGAAATACAGTCTGCTCATCCCCTTCTTGTAGACAAACTCTGAGTGGCATCTCCAGTCCAGTTTGCTATCCAAATGGACCCCCAAATATTTGTAACTCTCCACCTGCTCGACCTCCTGACCAGCAATAGTGATCGGTAAGCATTCTATCTTTATCCTGCTATAGTTGGCCACCAACTCCTTAGTTTTCTTAACATTTAGTTGTAGATAGTTACCATTGCACCAATCCACGAAATTCGACACCACCCTTCTATATTCCTCATCCCCCTGATCTCCCCTAATGCATCCCACAACCACAGAGTCATCCGAAAATTTTTGAAGATGGCAAAGTTCAGATTTATACTGAAAGTCTGAAGTATACAGTGTGAATAGAAAGGGCGCAAGCACCGTTCCCTGGGGGGCACCTACACTGCTCAATAATCTGCTTGACACCACTGCTCCCATCTGTACAAACTGTGGCCGATCTGATAGGTAGTCAGTTATCCAATTTCTCATCCCCTCCTCCACCTTCATATCAGTCATCTTTTTGTGTAGTAAAAGTGGCTGCAGGGAGTTAAATGCACTCGAGAAATCGAAGAACATCGCTCGCACCGTGGCTCCGTCATTCTCCAGAAATGAATGTACCCTATGTAACAGAGAAAGAATAGCATCATCCACCCCCAATCTATGTCGGTAAGCAAACTGAAGGGGATCGATAAAAGCGTTAACCCTTGGTCTTAAGTGAGCAAGCACTAATCTTTCCAAGGCCTTCATAGCGTGAGATGTTAAGGCTACAGGACGATAGTCATTTAGGGTTGCAGGAGAAGAAGTCTTGGGTACCGGCACCAGACAGGAAGTTTTCCATAACACTGGTACCCTCTGTGTTTGTAGACTTCCATTAAATAGGCGTGTAAAGACAGTACACAGCTGGTCTGCACAAACTTTAAGGACACGTGAGCTGAGTCCATCTGGTCCTGCAGCTTTACCAATGTTAAGTGACTTAAACTGCCTCCTCACATCATTTTCGGATACTCTAAAATAGGTCTGCTCATCCTCCAATATCGATGTTGCAGATGATACATAGATGATACATAGATAGATAATAGATAGATAGATGATGATAGATAATAGATAATAGACAGATAATAGATGATAGATAGATAGATAGATAGATAGATAGATAGATAGATAGATAGATAGATAGATAGATAGATAGATAGAAAATAGATAGATAATAGATAGATACATAGATGATAGATAGATAGATCATAGATAGATGATAGATAATTGATAGATAATAGATGATAGATAGATAGATAGATAGATAGATAGATAGATAGATAGATAGATAGATAGATAGAAAATAGATAGATAATAGATAGATACATAGATGATAGATAGATAGATCATAGATAGATGATAGATAATTGATAGATAATAGATGATAGATAGATAGATAGATAGATAGATGTATAGCAATAAAACAGAAATCTGTTCCTAATTGTACAGTATATAGAATCCCCACTCATTACCATACAGTAAAGCATTAATGATAGTATCCGCTATAAACATTACGGCACATTCACTCGTCATCAGTGTTCGGTTAATTTTAGATGTTGCCTGATGAATCAGTGACCAATATTGTAGGATTCTCCCAGCAGATATGTACCCTGTACATTGATCCTGTAGCATCGTATAGTATCGTACATGGGATAACATCTATATTGGGGTCAGTGTCCCGTTGAAGCGCCGGTCGGGCGCGAAACGGCCGTCGTCTAGCTTTGCCGCACTCTTTTCACAGCACCCCCGGTCGTGAAGATGTCTTTTATGTTTTTGGAATAAAGTTCACCTGCATCGAACGTCCAGGTAGTGCGCTCCTTTCTTCATACTTGCGATTCATTTGTGGCTGTTTTCCAGTGGAGCTTCGCACCCAGGACTGAGCTTTACCTTCAGGACACAGGTGAGCGGTTCCCACAGTATCATTGGCGGTGGTGCCGCCCGGCTGTTCTCTCTTTGTTTGCATATATATATATATATGTGTGTGTATATATATTTACATATACATATATTCACAGTATATATATATATATATTTATACATATATACACACATTTATACATATATATATACATGTTTGTACATATTTATTGTTATATATATTTATATATATACATGTATCATTCTTATTTATATTAATTATTAATAACGTATTATTTTTGTATTAAGTATACACATATATGTAATTAATATATATATATATATATATATATATATATACACATATATATATCTTAATCAAGTACTTTGAGATCACCAAGATGTTAATTCCGAGATTGTTGAGAGCCAATAAAATTATTGTAGGTGGAATACCCCTTTAAATATGCAAAAATATGTAAATATTGCTGCAAATAACTCTACAAATCAGACCTCACGCTCTCCTGTCGGCACCTTGCATCTAGTAAACAACATATAGATCGTTTTGCAGTCATTTTTTGGACTCAGTAATACTTTATTGGAGTTTGGTGTAGCAGAGCTGATTTTGTTCCACAATATTATTAATATCCTTGTGTTTTTTTGTTTTTTTTTACATAGGACTGGAAATAAAACATTTGCATTATATTAAAAGGGTGATCCCTTATGGGCAATCCCCCCGCACATGTATCCTATAAGCGCATATGGCGTCAGGGAGGGAAGTCTCACGCTTGGGGTCCTCCTATATTCGCAGCTTAGTCGGACCCCGGCACCCAGAGAAGAGGTGGTCCGGTTGAGACCAGAGAGAGCTATTATAATGTACAAACAATAGCAATGACACATTCAGCTCTGCTACATCACTCTATACAGCCTGAAGAGATAGCAGAGAGGGGACATTACCTGTGGTCGCAGTTGCAATCTGTAACATAAGCAGAGGGAACATATTGCTCAGATTCTTCAGCATATCTGCTCCCAAATTATCCTTCCTGTCGGTTGTAGCAGAGCCGGAGATGTTCGTGCTCTGGAATAGTGACAGAAAGGCTTTATCCCTCTTAGTGTCACTTATGCTGTGTGATAATATGGGTATAATGGCGATGGTGCATGCCAATGACAGCGCTGGGGTTACATTGTAATCCTGTCTTCCATCCCAAGTAGCCACATTGACTTGTTCACTTGCAGGATAGTCTGGAGCCAGCTGCATTTGTAGGCTGCCGGCGAACCCTCCTCTTGTGATGTGTGTGAGCCCGGCTGAGAGCTGAGCAGAAAATGTGAAATGGATTATATTGTGCGCTCGCTGAATGGATGGCTCCGACAGCAAATCTCTGGGGTGGATCGGGAGACGCAGCACATTGTAATGTTATTCCATGCAGGCGGCGACGCATCTACGGCAGAGAATTTATGGCAATTAATAATAAATAGGTTCATGAAATGAATCAGGCAGATACATTGTACTGAAGTCTGCAATGTGCTATAGGTGAAGCGCATCTGTCACTGTGTTCACATAATGCCTGTAGCAAAGCCTAGTCCGGCTGCCATCATCCCCTACAACATTGCGGATCTAGATGGGAAAGAGTATGTAAGACGAAGAGAGTGCCTCAGGCGGCAACTCGAGAGCGTCAAAGACAAAATAGATAAGTAACAGCAGGCTTGGACTGGCCCACAGGAGAACAGGAGAATCCTCCGGTGGGCCGCTCTGCAGGAGTGGGCCACCACCCTCTTATATGAGCAGTACTTAGCACAATATACTTGAATTACTATAAAGAGACAGTGGCAGAATCTTATTTATTTAACAATCTACCCAGATCATTGTTCTATAAAGGTGTGATTGAGGATAATGTTACATTTCCATGTAGCTGATAAGTGGGACCCTGGAATTAGTTACCGGTGGGCCCTTGGCACTCCAGTCTGACGCTGAGTAACGGCCATAGTGGCAAAGTAGCTCCCCTAAGAGGAAAAGGATGCAGAACCATGGTTTGAGTTAAGGACTCTTACAAACTGAACTGTAATACTGAGCTGGGCTGTGGTGAAGAAAAGAGGAAAGTTGAAGCTAGAGGACAAAATTGTAAAGAGGAAGGATTCTGTGTGTGGAAAATGCTGCGTATGGTAAAAGAAACGTTGATCAAGATATGTGCCCGTTATCTACTGTTTATATTCCCTACCAAGTTCTTGTTCAGTAAAAGGTTTATTTTTGACTGGTGGTCTCCCTTATTGAACTGTTTTACATCTGGTCCTGGCAAACTAGCAACATCGGTTACATGCGGTCTGCACGGGTGTAGCTCCCTCACAGCACAAGTCCGCACACACAGCCAGAGCACCTACAGTACATTCATGTAATGTGGGAGGGTGTGAGAGACGAGTACCTCGCCTGAGGCTTCCGCCCTGTGCCATGTTACACTTGGCGTGGTAGGCCAGATCAAGTCTAGAAGAGCATAGTGATGTGGGGAAGACTCGAATTACGTAGAGGATGGAAACCGGTATGTGGTCTAAAATGGTGCCAAGCAGAAACTTTATAATGGTGGCCAGTGGCACAGAACAGTGTAGAGTGTTAAATCCTGCTCCACCCACGGCTGTTAAAAGCCCTTGATGTCTGTGGATCGCCCCCGTGGGGCTATGGGGTACTCGGTACCGGGTCCTGCGGTTCACAGGGGGATGTCACGGTGGCTGACCCGGCCCATGGCCCTGGAACATCGGTGTAAAAGGGAAAGGTCTTTAAAGGGATATAGTTTGTGTTCGTGACGCCACCTGTGGTATTCGGTCAGGGTGAACGACGTTGCTTTAAGAGGTCCGCTGGGGTGATGTTATGGCAGCTAGATGGTTTACCTTCCCACAGGTGAAGTGTACCCCCAGGGCTTCCCAGAGTGTAGATGGTGAATGGTGAGAGGCGCAGAGAAGAACGAGGACACAAGGTTGCAGTCTCTTTACCTTTACTGGAGGCTTCAGTGTCCACAGTCCAGGGCACCAGATCACAGGGCTGGCAGAGTCCAGCCGGTTTGGAGGCAAGTCCAGAGTCCGCTTTTCCTGGTGGAAATCAGTAGCCTTCCCTTGCTCTGCAGTGGTGTAGTCCCTTACTGTCTATGGCTTCACATAAGGGTCTCACAGATGTGGTGTCTCTCTCTCTGTCCCCCGTAGTTAGATAGGACAAAGCCCATATGACTGGTGGTTTGAGGCTGTTTCTAGGGACTCTAGCACGCCCCGGCCTCTGAGGGGTGCCACCGTGCCTCCTTGGTATAGGTGCGGACAGGAAACCTGCAATTAGCTGTCCTGCCGGTCTCTGAAGTAAAGCATAAAGGTCCTTACTCCCTCGGTGTTTTCCGGCTACCGGGATTCTGCGCCTCAGAAGGAGGCAGCCTGTGCAGGGCTGGCACCCTTCTGGTATCCTCTCCTTTGCTCTAACTTCCTTCACGCTCACTGCAATACAGTTCTGCCTTCTGAATGTCTCTTTCTGGGAGCTGCAGCTCTGAGGGCATGCACAGCTCCTTGCACCCTCTGTCTAAGCAGAGCTCAGCCAGCAATTGACTAACTTTCCCTACAGATTACCAGCTATATATATATGGGGAGTGACCTAATAAATAGGAGCAGAAGCTCCCTCTGGTGCTCTGGAGTGTGAAATGTGTTGCATGTTTGTGATACCTGGATGCAGTTATCCTTCTTTGCCTCCAAACGTAGCATCACTCTCCCTGAGTGGAAAGCAATACCACTGCGACGACCAGGACCCTGGGTCGCCGCATCTGATTAAATTAGCCATCGAGTGCGGGGTGGAAAGATGCGGGCTCTGTGTCGCGGCCCACATTGAAGGCAAGGACAAGACATTTGACATAAATATATGTAAAAGATCGTGAAGGGGTTAATATAAAAAATACAGTGCTTACTAGAAAAGGTGTAAAAAGAGAAAAATAAAGAGACACAAATAAGCAAAACCATTATAAAATAAAAAAAGGAGAAACACCTAGTTATTCTTCTGGTTTCTTGAGGGTAGGAGAAAGGGATTATGGATCACATCCAGCAGAAGTTGGTCCTCATATTCGAACACCTTTCTAGTGTGTAACCCATCTTTTATATACCTGGCCCTGAGGTCAGGTTTCCAGGATGGCTTTGATGAGGTGTCTCAAACATGTGGCCCTTGAGGCTGCTTTGTGTGGCCCCTGGGCACGTCAGCTCCCATAATCATGTGGCATGGTCCAGGTGGCTGCTGACGCCAGAGCTTCTCTTCAATTGAATGTGCGTCCTTGGACGAAAGCTATCACATGGCAGAGAGCTGGACTCTGCGCCACAATAGCAATAGCAGCCACCATCCTATTAGTGGCCAGTAGCTGATGTCGGTAGGTCGTCGCGGGCAGCTAATGTCACTACCATGTACTGCTCCAACTGTGGAGTAGAAGAGGACGCTGTTCACCATGGGAGCCAAGGCTGCTGCTAAAGGGGTAATCCCATCTTCAAGATCCTAACCCAATATGCAGTAGGTGTAATAATAATAATATTAGCAAATACCTCCAATTAGAAGTGTAGCATTGCAGGACCTTAGGTATCCATGGTTACGTCCACCATTGATGATCTCACCATTAGTAGGACACTAAACAACAATGGTTTGCATGGCAGCATTGCAGCGAGAAAGTCACAGCTCTCCAAAAAGAACATCGCTTCTCATCTGATCAGATCGCCAGATCACCTGGACTAGCAAGAAGGCTTACTAAATACTTTTTTCCCCACTGTAATTATGAACCATAGCAGAAAATTGTAAAGGAAAGGGTCGGGACATTGGCCTATAAGGTGAATCTGCAGAGTACATAGGTCATGCAGGAAAACAATGACCCAAAGCTCACAAGTAATTTTACAAAAGAATAGTTCAAAAAGAATAATTTTTGGTAAAGTCAAAATCCTGACCTTTATCTAATATATAAAGCTTAATGTGTGTGTGTGTGTGTATGTATGTCCGGGATTGGCATCTGCACCGTCGCAGCTACAGCCACAAAATTTTGCACAGTCACACGTCTGGACCCCAAGAGCGTCATAGGCTATGTTGTGAGGTGAACTTTTAACCCCATGCTTTCCAATTCACCAAACAATTTTGCCCCTATCTACATAATTGGGAAAAAGTGAAAGGAAAAGTGTTGGAGGCAAATTGACAGCTGCCAGATGTGAACAAGGGGGACTTAAAGAATGAGAGCGATGGCGCCAGAGAGTATATACCATACAGATGCTAAAAATCGGATTAATAAGCAGACAAACCACAAGAGCACCAAATGTACCATATAGGAAATACGGTAGCTGTCAGTCACAAGACCTATCTATTATGTGTATGTGTGAGGTAATATATACTGCCAGGGGGGAGGGCTGATGTGAATTCTGCTCTTGGGTTCCCTCCAGTGGTTGTAGCTGGGAATGCAGTTGTCTCCGAGTCACAGTCCTGGCCAGGTGTATCTGCTAATTGCTGTTCTGACTGGGATATTTAAGTGTGCAGGATTCATTAGCCCTGGCCATTTGTCAATGTTTCTTTGGAAATATTGGATCTCTGCCTGGCCTCACCTGCCTAGCTGCCAGTTCAGCAAAGATAAGTGTTTATTTCTTTTTCTGAAGTACACTTGCTGTGTGCTTATTTTCAGTGCTGATCTTTTGTTTCTATTTGCTCCAGCTTTGACTGTGTCAGTTGCTTTTCTCAGTCTGGTTGGATTCCCTGGAGTTGCAGTTATACTCTCCACATCTTTAGTTAGGTGGTGGAGTTTTGTATTTTCTGCTGTGGATATTTTTGTAGTATTTTTATGCTGACCGCTTTGTATCCTGTCCTGTCCTTTTCTATTTAGCTAGAAGTGGCCTCCTTTGCTAAGCCTGTTTTCTGCCTGCGTGTGTCTTTTCCTCTCCAACTCACAGTCATTATTTGTGGGGGCTGCCTATCCTTTGGGGGTCTACTCTGAGGCAAGATAGTTTTCCTATTTCCATCTTTAGGGGTATTTAGTTCTCCGGCTGTGTCGAGGTGTCTAGGTTTTGTTAGGCACACCCCACGGCTACTTCTAGTTGCGGTGTTAAGATCAGGGTTTGCGGTCCGTATAGTTACCACCTACTCCAGAGAAAGTTTTCATGCTGCTCCAAGACCACCTGATCATAACAGTACAACTGGCCAATAATGAGTTAAATGCATCTCAGAAGAAGGTAGGAAAGGTCTTGAGCCATTTTTTTTCTTCAGTCTACTTTGTCTTCTCCTCCCTCTTAATCTCTAGGTGGCTGAAGAGCCTTGTGCTAGCATGAATGTTCAGGAATTAGCTTCTCGTGTAGACCAGCTTGCTGCTAGGGTACAGGGTATTTCTGATTACATTATTCAGACTCCGGCTTTAGAACCGAAGATTCCTACTCCTGATTTGTTTTTTGGTGACAGGTCCAAATTTTTGAGTTTTAAAAACAACTGTAAACTGTTTTTTGCATTGAAACCTCAAACCTCCGGTGATTCCATTCAACAAGTTAAAATCATCATCTCCCTACTGCGTGGTGATCCACAGGATTGGGCATTTTCCCTAGAATCTGGGGATCATAGTAACATAGTAACATAGTTAGTAAGGCCGAAAAAAGACATTTGTCCATCCAGTTCAGCCTATATTCCATCATAATAAATCCCCAGATCTACGTCCTTCTACAGAACCTAATAATTGTATGATACAATATTGTTCTGCTCCAGGAAGACATCCAGGCCTCTCTTGAACCCCTCGACTGAGTTCGCCATCACCACCTCCTCAGGCAAGCAATTCCAGATTCTCACTGCCCTAACAGTAAAGAATCCTCTTCTATGTTGGTGGAAAAACCTTCTCTCCTCCAGACGCAAAGAATGCCCCCTTGTGCCCGTCACCTTCCTTGGTATAAACAGATCCTCAGTGAGATATTTGTATTGTCCCCTTATATACTTATACATGGTTATTAGATCGCCCCTCAGTCGTCTTTTTTCTAGACTAAATAATCCTAATTTCGCTAATCTATCTGGGTATTGTAGTTCTCCCATCCCCTTTATTAATTTTGTTGCCCTCCTTTGTACTCTCTCTAGTTCCATTATATCCTTCCTGAGCACCGGTGCCCAAAACTGGACACAGTACTCCATGTGCGGTCTAACTAGGGATTTGTACAGAGGCAGTATAATGCTCTCATCATGTGTATCCAGACCTCTTTTAATGCACCCCATGATCCTGTTTGCCTTGGCAGCTGCTGCCTGGCACTGGCTGCTCCAGGTAAGTTTATCATTAACTAGGATCCCCAAGTCCTTCTCCCTGTCAGATTTACCCAGTGGTTTCCCATTCAGTGTGTAATGGTGATATTGATTCCTTCTTCCCATGTGTATAACCTTACATTTATCATTGTTAAACCTCATCTGCCACCTTTCAGCCCAAGTTTGCAACTTATCCAGATCTATCTGTAGCAGAATACTATCTTCTCTTGTATTAACTGCTTTACATAATTTTGTATCATCTGCAAATATCGATATTTTACTGTGTAAACCTTCTACCAGATCATTAATGAATATGTTGAAGAGAACAGGTCCCAATACTGACCCCTGCGGTACCCCACTGGTCACAGCGACCCAGTTAGAGACTATACCATTTATAACCACCCTCTGCTTTCTATCACTAAGCCAGTTACTAACCCATTTACACACATTTTCCCCCAGACCAAGCATTCTCATTTTGTGTACCAACCTCTTGTGCGGCACGGTATCAAACGCTTTGGAAAAATCGAGATATACCACGTCCAATGATTCACCGTGGTCCAGCCTATAGCTTACCTCTTCATAAAAACTGATTAGATTGGTTTGACAGGAGCGATTTCTCATAAACCCATGCTGATATGGAGTTAAACAGTTATTCTCATTGAGATAATCCAGAATAACATCCCTCAGAAACCCTTCAAATATTTTACCAACAATAGAGGTTAGACTTACTGGCCTATAATTTCCAGGTTCACTTTTAGAGCCCTTTTTGAATATTGGCACCACATTTGCTATGCGCCAGTCCTGCGGAACAGACCCTGTCGCTATAGAGTCCCTAAAAATAAGAAATAATGGTTTATCTATTACATTACTTAGTTCTCTTAGTACTCATGGGTGTATGCCATCCGGACCCGGAGATTTATCTATTTTAATCTTATCTAGTCGGTTTCGCACCTCTTCTTGGGTTAGATTGGTGACCCTTAATATCGGGTTTTCATTGTTTCTTGGGATTTCACCTAGCATTTCATTTTCCACCGTGAATACCGTGGAGAAGAAGGTGTTTAATATGTTAGCTTTTTCCTCGTCATCTACAACCATTCTTTCCTCACTATTTTTTAAGGGGCCTACATTTTCAGTTTTTATTCTTTTACTATTGATATAGTTGAAGAACAGTTTGGGATTAGTTTTACTCTCCTTAGCAATGTGCTTCTCTGTTTCCTTTTTGGCAGCTTTAATTAGTTTTTTAGATAAAGTATTTTTCTCCCTATAGTTTTTTAGAGCTTCAATGGTGCCATCCTGCTTTAGTAGTGCAAATGCTTTCTTTTTACTGTTAATTGCCTGTCTTACTTCTTTGTTTAGCCACATTGGGTTTTTCCTATTTCTAGTCCTTTTATTCCCACAAGGTATAAACCGCCTACACTGCCTATTTAGGATGTTCTTAACATTTCCCATTTATTATCTGTATTCTTATTTCTGAGGATATTGTCCCAGTCTACCAGATTAAGGGCATCTCTAAGCTGGTCAAACTTTGCCTTCCTAAAGTTCAGTGTTTTTGTGACTCCCTGACAAGTCCCCCTAGTGAAAGACAGGTGAAACTGTACAATATTGTGGTCGCTATTTCCTAGATGCCCAACCACCTGCAGATTTGTTATTCTGTCAGGTCTATTAGATAGTATTAGGTCTAAAAGTGCTGCTCCTCTGGTTGGATTCTGCACCAATTGTGAAAGATAATTTTTCTTGGTTATTAGCAGAAACCTGTTGCCTTTATGGGTTTCACAGGTTTCTGTTTCCCAGTTAATATCCGGGTAGTTAAAGTCCCCCATAACCAGGACCTCATTATGGTTTGCAGCTTCATCTATCTGCTTTAGAAGTAGACTTTCCATGGTTTCTGTTATATTTGGGGGTTTGTAACAGACCCCAATGAGAATTTTGTTACCATTATTCCCTCCATGAATTTCGACCCATATGGACTCGACATCCTCATTCCCTTCGCTAATATCCTCCCTTAAAGTGGACTTTAGACAAGACTTTACATAGAGACAAACCCCTCCTCCTCTCCGATTTTTACGATCCTTTCTAAACAGACTGTAACCCTGTAAGTTAACTGCCCAGTCATAGCTTTCATCTAACCATGTCTCGGTTATTCCCACTATGTCAAAGTTACCTGTAGATATTTCTGCTTCTAGCTCTTCCATCTTGTTTGTCAGGCTTCTGGCGTTTGCGAGCATGCAGTTTAGAGGATTTTGTTTTGTTCCAATCTCCTCGCTGTGGATTGTTTTAGAAATGTTCTTACCTCCCATCTGAGTATGTTTTCCTGTGTCTTCTTTGTTCAAGCTACATCCTGCTTTGCTTAATGTAGACTCCTTCTTTCAGGCGTTAGGATTACTGTATGATGAACCTAATTCGGTGGATCAAGCGGAGAAGACCTTGTTGGCCCTGTCTCAGGGTCAAGAGGCGGCAGAATTGTGTTGTCAGAAATTCAGAAAATGGTCGGTGTTGACTAAATGGAATAATGAAGCTTTGGCGGCAATTTTCAGAAAGGGTCTTTCTGAATCCGTTGAAGATGTTATGGTGGGGTTTCCCACACCCTCCAATCTGAGTGATTCTATGTCTCTGGCCATTCAGATTGACCGGCGCTTGCGGGAGCGCAGAACTGTGCGCGCTATGGCGTTATCCTCAGAGCAAATTCCTGAGCCTATGCAGTGTGATAGGATTCTGTCTAAAACAGAACGACAAGGTTTCAGACGTCTCAATAGGTTGTGTTATTATTGTGGCGACGCTTCCCATGTCATTTCTGTCTGCCCTAAGAGGACAAAGAGGATCACCAGTTCATTTACCATCAGTACTGTACAACCTAAATTTCTGTTATCTGTGTCCTTGATCTGTTCATTGTCATCATTTTCTGTCATGGCGTTTGTGGATTCAGGCGCTGCCTTGAACTTAATTGACTTTGACTTTGCTAGGCATTGTGGTTTTCCCTTGCAGCCTTTGCAGAACCCTATTCCTTTAAGGGGCATTGATGCTACACCCTTGGCTAAAAATAAGCCCCAGTTTTGGACACAGGTGACCATGCGCATGGCGCCAGCCCTTCAGGAAGATTGTCGATTTCTGGTGTTGCATGATTTGCATGATGCTATCGTGCTGGGTTTTCCATGGTTGCAGGTACATAATCCTGTGTTGGATTGGAAGTCCATGTCTGTGACTAGTTGGGGTTGTCAGGGGATTCATAATGATGTTCCTCTGATGCCTATCGCCCCTTCTTCCTCTTCTGAAATTCCGGATTTTTTGTCTGATTTTCAGGATGTATTCGATGAGCCCAAGTCCAGTTTCCTTCCACCGCACAGGGACTGCGATTGTGCTATTGACTTGATTCCAGGCTGTAAGTTTCCTAAGGGTCGACTTTTGAACCTATCTGTACCTGAACATGCTGCCATGCGGAACTATATTAAGGAGTCTTTGGAGAAAGGGCATATTCGGCCATCTTCTTCACCATTGGGAGCGGTGTTCTTTTTTGTTGCTAAAAAAGATGGTTCCTTAAGACCCTGTATTGATTATCGCCTCTTGAATAAGATTACGGTCAAGTTTCAATACCCGTTACCTTTGCTTTCCGATCTGTTTGCTAGGATTAAGGGAGCTAGTTCGTTTACTAAGATTGACCTTCGGGGGGCGTATAATCTTGTTCGTATTAAGCAGGGTGATGAATGGAAAACTGCGTTTAATACGCCCGAAGGCCGTTTTGAATACCTTGTGATGCCATTCGGACTCTCTAATGCTCCATCTGTTTTTCAGTCCTTCATGCATGATATCTTCCGGAATTATCTTAATAAATTCTTGATTGTATATTTGGACGATATTTTGATTTTTTCTGATGATTGGGAGTCTCATGTGCAGCAGGTCAGGATGGTATTTCAGATCCTTCGTGACAATGCTTTGTTTGTGAAAGGGTCTAAGTGTCTTTTTGGGGTGCAGAAGATCTCCTTTTGGGCTTTATTTTTTCTCCCTCGTCTATAGAGATGGATCCGGTTAAGGTTCAGGCCATTCATGATTGGATTCAGCCCACATCCGTGAAGAGCCTTCAGAAATTTTTGGGTTTTGCTAATTTTTATCGCCGTTTCATTGCTAATTTTTCCAGCGTGGTTAAACCCTTGACTGATTTGACGAGGAAGGGCGCTAATGTCGCAAATTGGTCCCCTGCGGCTGTCTCTGCTTTTCAGGAACTTAAACGTCGTTTTACTTCTGCTCCAGTGTTGCGTCAACTGGATGTTTCTCTTCCGTTTCAGGTTGAGGTTGACGCTTCTGAGATTGGGGCAGGGGCTGTTTTGTCTCAGAGGGATCCTGTTGGTTCCTTGATGAAACCGTCTGCCTTCTTTTCCCGTAAGTTTTCGCCTGCTGAACGCAATTATGATAAACTTGGCACTCAAAACGGTAGTAAGGTGAAGTTAATCAGCTTTATTGCAAGTCCCAGATACAGTTTCGACAGTTAAACGTTTTCGGTCCCACCGGACCTTCTTCAGAACAATTTCCAATTTATCTGGTTAAGCTGGTTACAACGTGTGGAAGGAAAAATCACCTTCTTATGCGAAACTGTGGAGTAATGCAATAAGGAGCTCAGATATGCGTGGCACCGGATATGCGTCCCTCTCTGGCGATCCGGTGCCACGCATATCTGAGCTCCTCACCATGATTATGGGCCACAGACTCCATTAGCGACTTAGTTCGCCTAGAGCCCTTTCGTTTTCTCATTTATTGCATTACTCCACAGTTTCGCGTAAGAAGGTGATTTTTCCTTCCACACGTTGTAACCAGCTTAACCAGATAAATTGGAAATTGTTCTGAAGAAGGTCCGGTGGGACCAAAAACGTTTAACTGTCGAAACTGTATCTGGGACTTGCAATAAAGCTGATTAACTTCACCTTACTACCGTTTTGAGTGCCAAGTTTATTGTATGCATTGACTGACGGGTTGGAGACCCTACTTGAGCACCATCTCTCACCAACTAGCAGAGTGCCGTGTTTTGTTTATTATTTGAACGCAATTATGATGTCGGCAATCGGGAGTTGTTGGCTATAAAGTGGGCGTTTGAGAAGTGGCAACATTGGCTTGAGGGTGCTAAGCACTGTATTGTGGTCTTGACCGATCATAAGAATCTGATTTACCTCGAGTCTGCCAAACGGTTGAATCCTAGACAGGCTCGATGGTCCTTGTTTTTTTCTCGTTTTGATTTCATGGTCTCGTACCTTCCGGGTTCTAAGAATATTAAGGCTGATGCCCTCTCTAGGAGTTTTTTGCCTGATTCTCCTGAGGTCTTGGAACCGGTCGGTATTCTGAAAGAAGGGGTGGTCCTTTCTGCCATTTCTCCTGATTTACGACGGGTTCTTCAGGAATTTCAGGCTGACAAACCTGACCGTTGTCCTGTGGGGAAACTGTTTGTTCCTGACAGATGGACTAGTAGAGTGATTTCTGAGGTTCATTGTTCCATGTTGGCTGGTCATCCTGGCATTTTTGGTACCAGAGACTTGGTTGGTAGGTCCTTTTGGTGGCCTTCTTTGTCACGTGATGTGCTTTCTTTTGTGCAGTCCTGTGGGACTTGTGCGCGGGCCAAGCCTTGTTGCTCCCATGCTAGTGGGTTGCTTTTGCCTTTGCCGGTCCCTGAGAGGCCCTGGACACATATTTCTATGGATTTTATTTCCGATCTTCCTGTTTCTCAGAGGATGTCGGTTATCTGGGTTGTTTGTGACCGATTCTCTAAGATGGTTCATTTGGTGCCTTTGCCTAAATTGCCCTCTTCTTCTGATTTGGTTCCATTGTTTTTTCAGCATGTGGTCCGTTTGCATGGTATTCTGGAGAATATTGTGTCCGACAGAGATTCCCAGTTTGTTTCTAGGCTTTGGCGGGCCTTTTGTGCCAAGCTGGGCATTGATTTGTCTTTTTCTTCTGCATTTCATTCTCAGACAAACGGCCAGACCGAGCGAACTAATCAGACTTTGGAGACTTATATGAGATGCTTTGTGTCTGCTGATCAGGATGATTGGGTGGCTTTTTTGCCATTGGCCGAGTTTGCCCTTAATAATCGGGCTAGTTCGGCTACTTTGGTTTCGCCTTTCTTTTGTAATTTTGGTTTTCATCCTCGTTTTTCTTCTGGGCAGGTTGAGCCTTCTGACTGTCCTGGTGTGGATTCTGTGGTTGACAGGTTGCAGCAGATTTGGGCTCATGTGATGGACAATTTGGTGTTGTCTCAGGAGGAGGCTCAACGTTTTGCTAACCGTCGTCGGTGTGTGGGTTCCCGACTTCGGGTTGGGGATCTGGTTTGGTTGTCTTCCCGTCATGTTCCTATGAAGGTCTCTTCTCCTAAGTTTAAGCCTCGATTTATTGGTCCTTATAGGATTTCTGAGATTATTAATCTGGTGTCTTTTCGACTGGCGCTTCTGGCCTCTTTTGCTATCCATAATGTCTTCCATAGATCTTTGTTGTGGAAATATGTGGAGCCTGTGGTTCCCTCTGTTGATCCCCCGGCCCCTGTGTTGGTTGATGGGGGGTTGGAATATGTTGTTGAGAAGATTTTGGATTCTCGTTTTTCGAGGCGGAGGCTTCAATACCTTGTCAAATGGAAGGGTTATGGCCAGGAGGATAATTCTTGGGTTTTTGCCTCGGATGTCCATGCTGCTGATTTGGTCCGTGCCTTTCATCTGGCTCATCCTGATCATCCTGGAGGTCCTGGTGAGGGTTCGGTGACCCCTCCTCAAGGGGGGGGTACTGTTGTGAATTCTGCTCTTGGGTTCCCTCCAGTGGTTGTAGCTGGGAATGCAGTTGTCTCCAAGTCACAGTCCTGGCCAGGGGTATCTGCTAATTGCTGTTCTGACTGGGATATTTAAGTGTGCAGGATTCATTAGCCCTGGCAAGTTGTCAATGTTTCTTTGGAAGTATTGGATCTCTGCCTGGCCTCACTTGCCTAGCTGCCAGTTCAGCAAAGATAAGTGTTTATTTCTTTTTCTGAAGTACACTTGCTGTGTGCTTATTTTCAGTGCTGATCTTTTGTTTCTATTTGCTCCAGCTTTGACTGTGTCAGTTGCTTTTCTCAGTCTGGTTGGATTCTCTGGAGTTGCAGTTATACTCTCCACATCTTTAGTTAGGTGGTGGAGTTTTGTATTTTCTGCTGTGGATATTTTTGTAGTATTTTTATGCTGACCGCTTAGTATCCTGTCCTGTCCTTTTCTATTTAGCTACAAGTGGCCTCCTTTGCTAAGCCTGTTTTCTGCCTGCATGTGTCTTTTCCTCTCCAACTCACAGTCATTATTTGTGGGGGACTGCCTATCCTTTGGGGGTCTACTCTGAGGCAAGATAGTTTTCCTATTTCCATCTTTAGGGGTATTTAGTTCTCCGGCTGTGTCAAGGTGTCTAGGTTTTGTTAGCCACACCCCACGGCTACTTCTAGTTGCGGTGTTAAGATCAGGGTTTGCGGTCCGTATAGTTACCACCTACTCCAGAGAAAGTTTTCATGCTGCTCCAAGGCCACCTGATCATAACAGAGGGCTTCCTGTTGGCTGGGGATTTATCAGGCTGCCAATTTAGCTTACAAATACTGAGGTAAAAATGCTGACCAAATAACGTGTGAACGTGGTCTAATACAGGAGGAGATGACACACAGGTATATACTATATACAGGAGAGATGACACACAGGTATACACTATATACAGGAGGAGACGACACATAGGTATATACTATATACAGGAGGAGATGACACACAGGTATATACTATATACAGGAGCAGATGACACACAGGTATATACTATATACAGGAGGAGATGACACACAAGTATATACTATATACAGGAGGAGATGACATACAGGTATATACTATATACAGGAGGAGATGACACACAAGTATATACTATATAAAGGAGGAGATGACACACAGGTATATACTATATACAGGAGGACATGATACACAGGTATATACTATATACAGGAAGAGATGACATACAGGTATATACTATATACAGGAGGAGATGACATACAGGTATATACTATATACAGGAGGACATGATACACAGGTATATACTAAACACAGGAGGAGATGACATACAGGTATATACTATATACAGGAGGAGATGACATACAGGTATATACTATATACAGGAGGACATGATACACAGGTATATACTAAAAACAGGAGGAGATGACATACTGGTATATACTATTGTTATAAACTTAGTGCTAAGTGCAGTGGAGATCAGTATCATGGGTCAGAAAAGAGGCCGAGAGACAACAGGTTAAGAGTTCAATAATATTTATGATGGTATGCAGGTAAACAGCTAAGCAAACAGCAAGTTAGTAGCAGACAGAGCTGGATAAGCAGTAAGCATGTGTACAGACCGTGGAAGTCCAAGTATGTGAGATCCAGAGACCTGGAGACCAGGCCAGGCCTCCTAGCAGGGAACAGTCCAGCAGCAGAGATGAGTGCAGAGCAGATCCAGGGAAACAAGTCTTATGATGAAGAGATGTAGATCCGGAGACAGATGGGGTATCCCAAAGTAACAAAGAAACCAGCAAGATAGCAGTTCTTCCAGCTTGATCACAAGTCCAGGAACAAGATACTCAAGCAATGAGTAATATACAGAGCTCCCTTATATACACCACAGACAGGAACAAGGAAAGTCTGACAGGAAGCAAGATGGCCCCCGTGAGGCCAGTGACTCCGTCTTAGGTAAGGGCAAAAGTAACCGAACTGAGGGCAACAGCAGACAGGAACAGATGTACAGTCCAAATCCTTACAACTATATACAGGAGGAGATGACAACCTGGTATATACTATTCCTCTCTGAACCCTGTTCACACAGGTTATATACAGATGATCAGGTTTTTAAATACATCAGATAGGGATTGCATACATTAGTTAGGACTGCTCTGATATGGGTATACCGTGAAGATTGGTAGAGCAGCTTAGTATACATTTTTTGCAAAAAACGTATCAACCAAATACCCTGTTTTTTACATCTTTTACTAGCACTTGCGGATTACTGCAACATTTTTTCAAACTGAGTGTTTTTGGTTTTACTATTCTCTTTTGTGTCTTCAGGTTTCTTGGTGGTGTGTGAACATGATCATACAGACTTGTTCACTGTGCAAGTAGCCCATGTGTTCCTGGTATATACTATATACAGGGGAGATGACATGCAGGTAAATACTATATACAGGGGTGATGACACACAGGTACATACTATATACAGTGGAGATGACACACAGGTATATACTATATACAGGAGGAGATGATAAACAGGTATATACTATATACTGGAGGAGATGACACACAGGTATATACTATATACAGGAGCAGATGATACACAAGTATATACTATATACAGGAGGAGATGACTTACAGGTACATACTATATACAGGAGGAGATGAAACACGTATATACTATATACAGGAGGAGATGACATACAGGTACATACTATATACAGGAGGGGATGACACACGTATATACTATATACAGGAGGAGATGACATACAGGTATATACTACGAGGGGCGATCCAAAAGTAATGATAATCAATACTAAACACAATGAATATAGTCAAAAAAATGTTTTATTTTTTTACATAGTCTCATAACAAGTCTATACATTTAGTCCATCTCTTTTCTAAACTTAGAATTCCCTTAGAAAAAAATTCTTGATCTTGACCCTCAAAAACATCCACAACAGCGGTTATCACGTCGCTATTGTCATCAAATATCTTGCCCAGGAAGTGTTCCTTGAGCCAAGGAAAGAGAAAGAAGTCACTGGGGGCTAGATCTTGCCAATAGGGGGGGTGTTCCACCAGTTCAAAGCCGCTTCTTGAATGGTAGCCATGGCAACTGCAGCTTTGTGAGCCGGCGCGTTATCTTGGTGAAACAGCACTCCAGCCCGCAGTTTGCCGCGCCTTTTCTCCTTGATAGCCTCCCGCAATCTTCTTATTTGTTCTGCGTAGTAGGAGCCCGTAATAGTGGCTCCCTTCTCCAAATAGTCCACCATAATAATTCCTTCAGCGTCCCAAAAAACGGACGCCATAACCTTCCTTGCTGAGCTTGACACTTTGAATTTCTTCGGCGTCGGTTCGTCGGCTCGTTTCCACGTCATCGATTGTTGTTTAGTTTCGGGATCAAAGTGGTGGATCCAGGTCTTGTCCATGGTCAAAAAACGTGACAAAAAATTTTCCTTGTCTGCTTGGAACTTTTCGAGATTTGCTATTGAAATGTCAACTCGTTTCTTCTTTTGCTCGTCGGTTAACATTTTTGGCACCCAACGCGCGGAGACCTTTCTCATATGCAATTCTTTTGCAAGGATTCTTTGAATACTGCCATATGAGATCCCTGTGATCTCAGCTACATGCCTGATAGTCATTCTTCGATTTGCCAATACAACTTCTTCAACTTTTTTCACGTTTTCTTCATTGAGGGACATGGATGGGCGTCCTTCACGATGTTCATCTTCCGTCGATGTTCTTCCCAGCTTAAATTCCTTGGCCCAGCGTGCAACTGTGGAATATGGAGGAGAAGAGTCCCCCAATGTTTCCACCAAGTCGCTGTGTATGTCTTTGGTAGTCATTTTTTTCAAGCAGAGGTATTTGATGACAGCTCTGAGCTCGTTTTTTTCCATTTTGATGTTCACTTCTCGGCAGTTCATATTCAAATGAATGTAGCTCCCGGGAATCGTGGTCTATTTAAGTGATTTTTTTTTCCTGGGCTAGTGGGTACCTAAGAGAGAAGAAAACATTTTATTTTAATTTCTGTGTGCAATAGAAATAACCGATCATTACTTTTGGATCGCCCCTCGTATATAAAAGAGGAGATGACACATAGGTATATAGAGGTATAGAGGAGGAGATGCAGGTATATACTATATACAGGGGAGATGACATACAGGTATATACTATATACAGGAGATGACATACAGGTATATAGTATATACAGAAGAGATGACATACAGGTATATAATATATACAGGAGGAGATGACACATGGTTATATACAATATACAGGAGGAGATGACATACAGCAGGTATATACTATTTACAGGAGAGATGACGTACAGGTATATACTATATACAAGAGAAGACATACAGGTGCATACTATATATAAGGGAGATGACAAACATGTATATACTGATGTTGAGTCCTTTTCCGTCCCTGGCTTCCTGGATGTAGGGATCCAAGTAAATGACACGCAGCACAAAGGTTGTGTGGTCATAAACAGGGGTAGCCCCGGAGCACGCCTGCCTCACTGGGTGCTGTCCCTTCTTTATATAGTAAAAAGTTAGGCATTTACAGACATGCGCACATATTTCACAATCTCTTACAAAACAAGTCTATACTAGTGAAATGTTACAATATCTGGTATGTGGGTGAAGGACTATGATAACAAGAAGGAATGCGCGCGTGATTACTTCCATAAAAAGGAAATGTCAAGTTTGCTGTTTAGAAGCAGATTTCTCAGGAGGAAGACAAGATGGATTCTTTGGTTCAGTCTGGTCTCCACAATTCCCCCCTTTGACATATTCTTTTATAATCTATCATAAATTCTTGCATGAAGTCTGTGCATTCTTTTCTTTATACGGCAGTATACTAAAACATTACAAATTCAAGCATAAAAAATGACAAGGATTAATATGACGATCGGATAACATATAAAAAACTTTATATTCTCGTATCAATTACACAAAATTTATTTGTGCATACCGAGATACCCTTGAGTACAACCTTGAACAATACATATATAATTACAATAACAATAACTATATGTATTAGGCTTTGCATAATTCCGGTAACCCACCCACCGATCCCTCTGAACCAATTGGCCGGGTTAAGAAAAGAAAAGGTATCTGACCACCAGCTATCCTTATTTTGGTCATTGTCTTTGTCATACTGATCCCTGAGTCGTTGTACGTCTTTTAATTTAAATATCATACTCATAGTACTATTAGGGTCTATACAATGACAGCAGGCGGGTCCGACGACCCGACACACACCCCCCTGTGAGGCAGCCAGGCAATCCAATACCAGGGTATGTTGGCCAGTGACTACTACAAGCTGATTCTGTACAGCTATACCGGTACTTAATATGTCCAATACGTCCCAAATCCGACCATCCAGATAATCCGTGGCTCCAACCAATCCATCCCACATCTGTGTCAACACAGGATAAATAAAAACGGCACTAGCAATCCTGTTGGGAATTCCCATTTGTACTATATGCGGCCTCCCCGAGGGACGTGGTGAGTTATCTGCAGCTCTTTTATACAGTGTGTGCTTGGGCACGGCTTGCATATTCACTTGTTTATTTGAAATTATGAAAGTAGCCGGGGTTAGGCGTCCCAATGTACAAGTACCCTTTATACCTACGGGAAGCCATTTATATGCTCCTTCTCCGCATATCCAAAATGTACCCTCAGGCAGATCCCACAAAGCTGAGTGCTGCAATACCAATCTGTGAGCCAAATCCACAAAACTAGATACATTCTGAAGCATACACCAAGAGGGTTTTTGTCCCAAGGGGCTACAGTACCCGGCTGCGGGATTCCCACATACATGCATTCCGTTGACATACTCATTGGATTCATTACAAACCAGGTTCCCTGGCTTGCTTGTACAACTGTCTGCATCACCTTGGGGGAACAACTCAGAATGTTCCCATTTTCTATTATGTATGTATCTTTCCAATACTGTAGGTTTGAAAGCATCAGAGGAAGGGGTGGTTGTACTGAAACTGAGCTGTAGATTTTCAGTGGGGACCTGTCCTAACTCAGTTAATCCAGTCTTATTCCTAGGTACCCAGGCCCCACCCTTATAGGCCAAATATTGTAGATGTGTACTACTTCCTGAGAGATTACCTTGCCACCAAGGAAATTCTACCCATCCCACAATTGGTATAGCGATTGTAGTATTCCATAGTCTAGTGTTGCCAGATTGGTTGTTGGCCAGGTTGTCTGAACAATTAGGCCAAGCGAATATCTCTTCAGCTGACACGGGAACTGCTAGAAAAGGTATACTTGTGGCTGATACTGGTGAATGGGTACAGATCCAACAATCTGCCAGGGGTTGCGTATTATTTAACAAGTCATGCACTAATTTTCTATGATGTTGCACGAATCTATTGTTAAAAGGGGCTAGAGAATTCAGTCTTTCCCATGCCTCCGTTGAGGTTAACATTATTAACATCAATATCATGAGTCTTATACTGCCTTTTTGCAATGACTTGCATGTATCCATGATGCCTTTCCTTCAAGCTTGACTGATGTAGGTGTTGTCAATAGGACTTGGAAGGGTCCGTTAAATCTTGGTTCAAGAGCCTTTCTGGTGTGTCTTTTTACATAGACTTGATCACCTGGTTCCAACTTGTGACTTCCTTCAGTGTTGTCAGGATCTGGAAGGGAAGCAAAAACTTGTGCATGCACCTTAGTTAATTGTTTCTGAAGATTTTGCACATAAGAAGTCAATGACTCAATATTTAACACAAGTTGCTGTGGAAAATAACATCCTAAATTGGCAGTCCTGCCAAACAAAATTTCATATGGAGACAGTTTAGTCTTACCCCTTGGGGTATTGCGTATTGAGTAAAGGGCCAGTGGAATGCATTCTGTCCAAGGCTTTCCTGTTTCAGCCATGGCTTTCTGTATTTTTAATTTTAAAGTTCCATTCATGCGTTCCACCTTACCAGAACTTTGAGGATGATACGGAGTGTGTAACTGATTTTCAACACCCAACATTTTCAGTACATTTTGAAATATTTCTCCAGTGAAATGAGTACCCCTATCTGACTCGATCACTTCAGGGAGACCATAACGGGGCACCAGTTCGGCAACTAGCTTTACAGCAGTGTTTTTAGCTGAAGCCTTCCGAACTGGATAGGCCTCTGGCCACCCCGAGAACATGTCCACACACACCAACACATACTCATACCCATTACTCTTTGGCAGCTGGATAAAGTCTATCTGTAACCGTTGAAACGGGTAGAGAGGTCGGACGTGGTGCTTCATAGGGGTCTTTGCTGTCTGTCCGGGATTATGTGTCAGGCATATAGCGCATGCAGCACAATAGTCTCTTGCGTAGTTGCCAAAACCTGGAGCCAACCAGACTTGCTTTGCCAGTAGTGTCATTGCATTTGCAGACACATGCGTAGGGTGGTGCAATCCACCAACTACAATCGGGTACCAGGCTCTAGGTAGACATATTAGTCCATCTTTCTTCCAAATTCCCGCTTGTTCTTCTGCCCCTTCCTTTTTCCACCTGTCCCTCTCCTCTTCTCCTGCATCTTCCTGTGCTTGTCTCAGTCTATCTTCAGTATTTTCCGTGGGATTTACAGTATGGACCTGTTGTAAGGGTTTGACTGCTGCTGCTTTGGCTGCTTTATCAGCCCTATCATTTCCCCTAGATTCCCTAGTGTCGAGTCTCACATGTGCAGCTACCTTGATTACTGCTACTTCTTTTGTTTCTTGTGCAGCCTCTAAGATCTGTTTGATCAGAGAAGCATGTTTTACAGGTTGTCCTGACGCTGTCATGTAACCTCTAGCTCTCCAGATTACTCCAAAATCAAACACAATACCATGTGCATACCTAGAATCAGTGTATATATTAGCTGTCTGATTCTCAGCTATTTTTAGAGCTTCAATCAATGCTGTTAGTTCTGCTTCTTGTGCAGATTGTTTCGGTGGAAGCGGTTCTGCTTTGAGAGTTTCAGATTCTGACACAACTGCATACCCTGTATGGAAGTTACCTGTGTCATCTGCAAACCTACTACCATCTATAAACAGCTCTAAATCTGGATTTTGAAGTGGTGTTTCGGATACATTGGGTAAGCCTACCGTTTCTTGTAAAATGAGCTCTGTACAATCATGTGTGTCTGTAGGGAAAAAATTTGCGTATGGATCAGTGTCCTTATTCCCCCCTTCAGACTCGAGAGGTAGCAGTGTAGCTATATTGAGAGTCTGAAGCCTAACAAATGTGATAGTAGAGGGGAGCAACAAAGAACACTGTAGCCGCAAATGTCTGGCCATGGAAATGTGTTTTGGTTGGACCTGGTTTAATATCCCATAAACATCATGTGTAGTTTGAACTGTGAGTGGATGCTCTAGGACAATTTCTGATGCTTTGTCCAACAATAGTGAGACAGCAACAACTACACGTACACAGGTTGGCGCTGCTCTAGCTACGGGATCTAACCTTGCTGAAAGATATGCAATTGGTCTTTGTTTCCCTGCATGCTTCTGGGTAAGAACTCCTGTAGCATGGGAATCAACTTCTGCAGCCATAAGCTGAAACGGTTTGGTGTAGTCTGGTAGCCCTAACGCTGGAGCTGAAACAAGGGCATCTTTTAATTGTTGGAACGAAATCTGACCTTCTTTTGTCAACATGTAAGGTTCACTTTTTACACAGTCATACAGTGGTTGCATTAGTTGACTGGCATGTATAATCCATTGTCTACAATGAGACACTATTCCTAAAAATGCTCGTAGCTGTTTATGATTTCTAGGCTCATTCATCTGTCTTATTGCTTCAGTTCTTTGAGGTGTAAGATGCTTTTTACCTTGAGAAATGCAATGACCTAGAAAGACCACTTTGGTCTGACAAACTTGTAGCTTTTGTCTATTCACTTTACACCCTTCTTTTTCTAGAAAACATAGTAAACTCACAGTGGACCTTTCTGCAGTTTCTAGATCTGGGCAGCAAAGTAGTAGGTCATCCACATACTGCAAAATTACTACCTGTGGTTCGGGTTCAAACCTCTGAAGGACTGTTTGTAGGGCATTTGAATAAAGAGTAGGGGAGTGTATCATTCCCTGTGGAAGGCGTGTCCACGCCAACTGTTTGCCCTTAAATGTAAATGCAAACAAATGCCAACTATCTTGGTGTAAAGGAACCGAGAAAAATGCATTTGAAAGATCTATTACAGTAAATACTTGAGAACTGGCTGGTATCTGTGATAGTAACGTATGAGGATTGGGTACAACTGGGGTGATTGGATCTAGAACTTTGTTTATTTCTCTTAGATCATGTACCATACGATATTTGGGCATAGAACCCTTATCAAGAGTTCTCTTCTTGACTGGATACAGAGGAGTGTTAGCAGGTGATTGTATCTCTACCAAAACTCCTTTCTCTTTATATCCCTCTATCTGTTTTGTAATCGCTAGTTCCTGCTGGGCACTCACAGGGTATTGTCTGAGCTGTGGGAGAACAGTTCCTGGTTGCACAGATAGTTTTACAGGAGAGATATGCAATAATCCCACATCGGTGTCACCCTGTGCCCACAGTGTTTCTGGGACTGTTGAGAGGTCTAGATCTGTGGTGTACTCTTTTTCTTCAGTATAATCCTCAAAAGCCTGAATTCTAACATATTGTTCTAATGTTTCTGCATCATCAGGGATAGTCAGTATAACTGTGCCATCTTCCCTAAAATTGATGTTAGCTTCTAATTTCTTTAGGACATCAGTTCCCAACAAACATGTCGGGGCACCTCTGGCATACAAAAATCTGGATGCAAAACATTTAGGTCCTAATGAGACCTCTAGGGGCACAGTATATGGCAGTGTTCGAATTACCCCATCATAACCCTCAGCCAAAGTTGTTTGCTGTGAAACATCTTCTGGGTTCGGAAGAAAATCTTGATTCAAAATTGAGGAAGTTGCACCTGTATCTATCAAAAATGGAATCTCTCTTCCCCCCACATTCACCTGTATTATAGGTCTTCTAGCTGGTAGGGAAGTTTGTAACACATTGAGTCAATCTGAGTCTGGTATGGGACCATCCACTATGGATGTCTGTTGGGTGTCTGAGGGCTTATTCTTTGGTACAAATTTTCCTGATTTTATGTCTGCCTGCTTCTTTCTACATTCTCTCTGGAAATGTCCTGGTTTCTTGCAGTAATGACAGGGAAAATTATGTCTTGCCCTTCCACCTGTTGTGTTTGCTTGCGCTATTCTGACAGGTTTTTTCTTTTCTCTTAAATCCATAGCAATGCCCATACATCTTTGTTTCACTATCTGTGGTTGTTCTAGAGTTCTCCAATCTGGCGTAGCTGACTTGAATCTTTCCTTAATGCCTGGTTCAAGTCCCTCAATCAATTGTTTAGTATAGAGCCGGAGGACTCCTGGATCAGCAATATTTAATCCCTCATCCCTAAAGCTATCTTCCAGCTCCCGGGAATACTCATCTATGGATTGACCTGCTTTCTGCATAACTATGCCTGTGGATCCTCTCTCCCTCTGTTTTCCTTGCATGAACTGATTTAGAGCCTCTACAAACCGGTTTCCTGACTCTATCACAAAAGGTGCTCTTACATTTTCTCCTGCTGGTCTTTGAGCCTGTGTTGCTACAATCAGCTCCTGAAACATTCCCGATGGCATTTTTAGCCTACATAATTCCATTCCATCCATCCATGAACCATTATGTGTGCGAATTATTTGCTCTATATAACTAGCAAATCTATTTGGGTATCGAGTTGGATCTGGTGCATTCATAAGAAGAGACATACCCTCAGCTGGTGTCCATGGAAAATACTGCTGTGTTTCAATTTGCCTAGTAATTCTTTGATTAGGATTCTCGGGATCAGCTTCTCTCACTCCCTTTGTTATTATCCTAACATGTGCTAATAACTGATGGCCTTTAGGGGCCCCACAGGCGGAACACTCAGTTCTCCAATCCGGATTCTGCTGGCCACAATTTTGGCATACCCATCCTTCCACCCCGCTTAATCCAGGATATAAATTTGGTATGGGTTTCCCTTCCTCTGTACCTCCTGAAGGTACAAATGGTTGAACATTCGGATCTAGATAAGGAGGAGGAACTGAATGAGTCGTAGCACAACATTTTCTCGTACCCATACTCCATTTGGAAGTGTCTGGATCATACTTCCAATTCTCCTCTTTAGCTGTTTTTGAGACCTTTATCATACAGTGTATGATTTCTTCCCACCCATTATCCCTGATAATTCCACCTCGTTCTTTACTCAGTCTTTCCCATTCAGTGCTAAACATAAGTGCTTCTGAAATTCCCAATTTTTTTCTTACCCTTCTGATCTGCCTTCTAACTGTCTTTCCACATCTTTCCTGTATGATATCTTTTGCTTCTACTTGTCCTAAGACGGTTTTTGTCTGTTTATTTCCCATTTTTCTTTTCAATAATAGCTACACTTATCCTAGGTGACGTTTGGACAACCACCTCTCTGGAGTGATGTCTCGTTGCCTTCTTCCTAGGGAGCTAAAATATTGAAGGGCTGATCTGCTCCGTTCTTTCTAATGTGCAGAATAAACTTGATTCCTACAATGCACGCAAACAGGATCAGCAACACCAAACAGATCACCAAACTTTCCGTCTCTGTTATCATACTTGTCCCAGGCTCATGGACCCGTGTCCTGGGCTCATTCTATCAAACTCTTATCCAGAAATGAAGAAACAAGTTCTTAAAGAGAGTCAAGCATGGGCGGAGGTCTCCCCGAAAGGACGCAACCACATGACCCAGTTAGGCTGACTTCACTAATAAGACTTGTCCTAACAATTTCGGCTTATTGTTTTACGTACTTTTATCCTTCTTTCATAACATGCCACAACCTTCACACTGTTCACACACTGCCAGGGACAGGACTCATAAATCTATACAATATGGTAACCCGAGTTTTATAGGTATCTACTCACTACTAGACTAACCCAGCGTGACACGGCTCGTAGAGATCTTTCGGATAATACAGGGCAGATAAAAGAGAACTAATAATGTCTCTTACCTGGCCAGGTTTTTCAGTTCATTTGCCGTCCATTATCCCAGATCTCCGTTGTCCGTATCCGCAGGTGAATCTCGAGCAGATACTCTCGCCTCGGGTCCCTGTTTCGGGCGCCAAGAAATGTTGAGTCCTTTTCCGTCCCTGGCTTCCTGGATGTAGGGATCCAAGTAAATGACACGCAGCACAAAGGTTGTGTGGTCATAAACAGGGGTAGCCCCGGAGCACGCCTGCCTCACTGGGTGCTGTCCCTTCTTTATATAGTAAAAAGTTAGGCATTTACAGACATGCGCACATATTTCACAATCTCTTACAAAACAAGTCTATACTAGTGAAATGTTACAATATCTGGTATGTGGGTGAAGGACTATGATAACAAGAAGGAATGCGCGCGTGATTACTTCCATAAAAAGGAAATGTCAAGTTTGCTGTTTAGAAGCAGATTTCTCAGGAGGAAGACAAGATGGATTCTTTGGTTCAGTCTGGTCTCCACACTGAGGTGAAAATGAGGGGTGTGAGGTGAAAATGAAAAGGTGTGAGTGCAAAATGAGAGGAGTGAGGGAAAATAGTGGAGTGATCGGAAAATGACAGATGTGAGGTCGAAATGACAAGTGTTAGGGGGGAATGAGAGGAGTGAGGGGAAAAATAAGAGGAGTGAGGGGGAAAATGAGAGGTGTAAGGGAGAAAATGAGATGTGTAAGGGAGAAAATGAGAGGCATGATGGGAAAATAAGAGACGTGAGGTGCTATAACTAACAACAGATATTTACTATGCCCAGGCAACGCCGGGTTCTTCAGCTAGTCTAATATATAAAGCTGAATGTGTGTGTGTATGTGTGTATGTATGTATGTATGTATGTCCGGGATTGGCATCTGCACCGTCGCAGATACAGCCACAAAATTTTGCACAGTCACACGTCTGGACCCCGAGAGCGTCATAGGCTATGTTGTGAGGCGAAATTTTAACCCCGCGCGTTCCAATTCACTAAACAATTTTGCCCCTATATACATAATGGGGAAAAAGTGAAAGGAAAAGTGTTGGAGGCAAATTGACAGCTGCCAGATATGAACAAGGGGGACTTAAAGAGTGAGAGCGAAGGCGCCAAAGAGTATATACGATACAATTGCTAAGGTGGGGCCTCGACCTGGGATACTCACCACACACGGGGATATGAACACACACACAAAAGGCGCCACAAACTACCACGTGCTTGAACACCACCCTCAGCACACATTTCACCACACATACACCAACCTCGCCACATAAAAGTCGAAACACAAGTCGCCGCTCAAAACTCACCACGCGCAAAACTCGCCACATGCAAAACTAGGCTCACGCAAAACTCACCACACGTGCAAAACTCACCTCATGGAAAACTCGCCACATGCAAAACTTGCACACGCGGAAACATTGCCACATGCACAAAAGTTGCAACACATGCAAAAGTTGCCTCACACAAAAGTTGCACATACTCAAAACGCACCACACATAAAACTCGCCACGCGCAAAACTCGCCATGCGCAAAACTTGCTGCACATAACTTGCTACACTAACCTGTCACATGCAACTCGCCACACAAAAAGTTGCTACACACATGTCGCCATACAAAACTCATCTCACAAAAGTCGGTACATGCATGTCGCCACACGCAACTCAACACACACAACTTGACACATGAAACTCGCCCTAAAACACACACAAGTCTGGTATTATGCTTCAAAACTAAAAATCTGATTAATAAGCAGACAAACTACAAGAGCAACAAATGTACCATATATGAAATACGGCAGCTGTCAGTCACATGACCTGTCTATTATGTGTATGTGTGAGCTAATATATACTGCCAGGGGGGAGGGCTTCCTGTTGCTGGGGATTTATCAGGCTGCCAATTTAGCTTACAAATACTGAGGTAAAAATACTGACCAAATAATGTGTGAATGCGGTCTAATACAGGAGGAGATGACACACAGATATATACTATATACAGGAGGAGATGACACACAGGTATATACTATATACAGGAGGAGATGACACACAGGTATATATTATATGCAGGAGGAGATGACACACAGGTATATACTATATACAGGAGCAGGAGCAGATGACACACGTATATACTATATACGGGAGCAGATGACACACGTATATACTATATACGGGGGCAGATGACACATATATACTATATACAGGAGGAGATGACTGACAGGTATATACTATATACAGGAGGAGATGACACACACATATATACTATATACAGGGGAGATGACATAAAAGTATATACTATATACAGGAGGACATGACACACAGGTATATACTATATACAGGAGGAGATGACAACCTGGTATATACTATATACAGGGGAGATGACATACAGGTACATACTATATACAGGGGAGATGACACACAGGTATATACTATATACAGGAGGAGATGACATACAGGTATATACTATATACTGGAGGAGATGACACACAGGTATATACTATATACAGGAGAAGATGATACACAGGTATATACTATATACAGGAGGAGATGACACACAGGTATATACTATATACAGGAGGACACAAAAGAGAATAGTAAAACCAAAAACACTCAGTTTGAAAAAATGTTGCAGTAATCCGCAAGTGCTAGTAAAAGATGTAAAAAACAGGGTATTTGGTTGATACGTTTTTTGCAAAAAATGTATACTAAGCTGCTCTACCAATCTTCACGGTATACCCTTATCAGAGCAGTCCTAACTAATGTATGCAATCCCTATCTGATGTATTTAAAAACCTGATCATCTGTATATAACCTGTGTGAACAGGGTTCAGAGAGGAAAAATCCATGTGTGCATACAGGGTAGAACAGCTTTTGTGCAGATAGCCCAAGAGGAGTGGTGGAACTCCCCAGTCTTGTAGACACAAGAGAACAATTATGGAAACAGGAACGCATGGGCTACCTGCACAGTGAACAAGTCTGTATGATCATGTTCACACACCACCAAGAAACCTGAAGACACAAAAGAGAATAGTAAAACCAAAAACACTCAGTTTGAAAAAATGTTGCAGTAATCCGCAAGTGCTAGTAAAAGATGTAAAAAACAGGGTATTTGGTTGATAAGGGTATACCGTGAAGATTGGTAGAGCAGCTTAGTATACATTTTTTGCAAAAAACGTATCAACCAAATACCCTGTGTTTTACATCTTTTACTAGCACTTGCGGATTACTGCAACATTTTTTCAAACTGAGTGTTTTTGGTTTTACTATTTTCTTTTGTGTCTTCAGGTTTCTTGGTGGTGTGTGAACATGATCATACAGACTTGTTCACTGTGCAAGTAGCCCATGTGTTCCTGTTTCCATAATTATTCTCTTGTGTCTACAAGACTGGGGAGTTCCACCACTCCTCTTGGGCTATCTGCACAAAAGCTGTTCTACCCTGTATGCACACATGGATTTTTCCTCTCTGAACCCTGTTCACACTGGTTATATACAGATGATCAGGTTTTTAAATACATCAGATAGGGATTGCATACATTAGTTAGGACTGCTCTGATAAGGGTATACCGTGAAGATTGGTAGAGCAGCTTAGTATACATTTTTTGCAAAAAACGTATCAACCAAATACCCTGTTTTTTACATCTTTTACTAGCACTTGCGGATTACTGCAACATTTTTTCAAACTGAGTGTTTTTGGTTTTACTATTCTCTTTTGTGTCTTCAGGTTTCTTGGTGGTGTGTGAACATGATCATACAGACTTGTTCACTGTGCAGGTAGCCCATGTGTTCCTGTTTATATACAGGAGGAGATGACACACAGGTATATACTATATACAGGAGCAGGAGCAGATGACACACGTATATACTATATACGGGATCAGATGACACACGTATATACTATATACGGGAGCAGATGACACGTATATACTATATACAGGAGGAGATGACTGACAGGTATATACTATATACAGGAGAAGATGACACACACATATATACTATATACAGGGGAGATGACACAGGTACTATATACAGGAGGAGATGACATAAAGGTATATACTGTATACAGGAGGACATGACACACAGGTATATACTATATACAGGAGGAGATGACTTACAGGTACATACTATATACAGGAGGAGATGACACACGTATATACTATATACAGGGGAGATGACATACAGGTATATACTATATACAGGAGATGACATACATGTATATACTATATATAGGAGGAGATGACATACAGGTATATAGTATATACAGAAGAGATGACATACAGGTATATAATATAGGAGATGACACATGGGTATATACAATATACAGGAGGAGATGACATACAGCAGGTATATACTATTTACAGGGGAGATGACATACAGGTATATACAATATACAAGAGAAGACATACAGGTGTATACTATATACAAACATGTATATACTGAGGTGAAAATGAGGGGTGTGAGGTGAAAATGAAAAGGTGTGAGTGCAAAATGAGAGGAGTGAAGGAAAATAGTGGAGTGATCGGAAAATGACAGATGTGAGGTCAAATTGACAAGTGTTAGGGGGGAATGAGAGGAGTGACGGGGAAAATAAGAGGAGTGAGGGGGAAAATGAGAGGTGTAAGGGAGAAAATGAGAGGCATGATGGGAAAATAAGAGACGTGAGGTACTATAACTAACCACAGATATTTACTATGCCCAGGCAACGCCAGGCTCTTCAGCTAGTCCTATATAAATGTTGTGGAAGGACCTGGAGAGAGAAGTTCACGGGAGGAAACCCACCAGCATAACAGAGGTGGAGCTTTTTCTTTTTTTTTTTAGGGAGGAATGAGCTAAAACTTCTCCCAGTCGATGTGCAGATGACAGTAATCACCAGAAACGGTAACAGATACTGAAAGCCACGGTTTACATATTTTTGGCACTCACAGAATTTTCCTCATTGGAAAAGTGACAATTATTTTTGACTCATTTTTTTCCTTTGTTTCTCTTTGTCTACTTTTAGGAGTTTAGTAAAATCTGATGTACTGTAGTTGTGGGTCAAATTTATTCAGAAATATGGAAAATTCTGAAGTGTTCACAAACTTTTAAGCAGCACTGTGCATACTGCACTGGTATTGTATTGCTATATGATGACCTTCTATGAAGCTCATTCTGTTTATTGGCTTCACAGGAGTACCAAGCTGGCAGCAATTGCTGCCACTGTGAACCGATCAATTGTGTTACAGGAAGAGAAGGGAGCGTAGGTGCTCCACTCATATTGACATGCAAGGGGATTGAGTCACCTACATGCCACAGTTAGTGATTCACAGTAGCACTTATGGTATCAGACACCATTGACCAGTGTAAGATGGCCACCAGACCAGTCCTTCAGGGGTGATATGTATCATCAAGGTTGGAAGCTTCTGTGATGTAAGCCCAGGGCCGAGTTTTACGAGCAGTCAAAAGAGATGGGTGGGAATGACTGCTCACATATCCCCACCCTGGGGACGTGGTTTGGCAGATAAAATAGAGACTTAGTGTCTCATTCAGTGTCTGGGTCTGGAGATGTGTGGATTTTCTGTGTGCTGGTCTCCGCTAAGGCCTAAAGTACAGGACACTAACCTTAGCGGACTTTTTACTTTGTGTTTTCATTTTTTGCTGAAAAAGGCTGTTTTTGTTTGGTTTCCTGAGAGGTTTATGCAGTTCTAGCAAACCTTCCTGGACATTTTAAAGAAACCGCTTCCTGTGCTTACCTCAATCGCAGCTGACTGAGTACAAAACTCTACACAAGGTATAGTTAGGGGTAGAGGTAGGCTCCTTCCATCATCTGCACCTTCATATTGGATGTCAGTAAAGGGTCAATTTCTTCATCAACATATAGTGTCTACCTACCAGTTATTTCTTCATTGATAATTGCTATACCCTGTGGGCTTTGTCAGGGGCTATCCAGAGCAGCTCATAGTTACAAATGATGCAGTGACATAGTTACTGTATAGTTACAAATATTGACTTGGTAATTTTGTATTATAGTATATGAGGAGAGATGTGCGTGTAAGGAGGTGGCAAAGAACATCGCTGTCTTCTCTCCCTCCTATGTGCTGGGCCCGTGAACCCAGATGGTGTACCTGTTTAGTGAATGTCTGGATGTATTCCTGTACTACGTTTATAATGTCTTTATGCTGTGGTTGGTCTGTTCATATGTTCTCTCATTATACTGTATAATGTCTGTAGTGCAGGGTTAGTTAAGGGTTAAGCTTGCCGGCTGGACCAGCAGCCTAAAGTCAGCAAGAAGCTCCGGCTTCCAGTCAGTGGCCTGGGCAGGTGCTCAGCAGTGATCGGGAGCTTGCCAAACCCCAGGAGGGGGACAGAAACTGCCGCCCTGGATCCAAGGGCAGTAAAGCGGGCACCGGAACTGAGTAATGCCCCGCCGAGGACTATAAGAGTCCAGAAATCGACTTGAGGACTGTGATTGTAGCTGTTGCTGCCGCTGACACGGCAGTGAAGAATACTAGGGAAAGAACAGGACATTTCAATCAATTTACTGCATCCACTTTTTCTACCTCTTTTATTTTGCAATAATTTGTTTCCCTGTTGGATTACAATTGTGTTCCTGGATCCTAATTGCTCATGCTGCAGAGACTGTGGAGAAGAGGTAAATTGCCTGGGGTTGCATATTTCCTGTCTGTATATGTGCAAGGGGCCGGGGCGCTTGTAGACTGTTGCTTTGAGTGGCCTCACCTGAGACTACTACCCTGTGCCACCTTGTTACATGCAGATCAGGCAATATCCTAATTTGCTTGCTCGCCAGTTTTTTCCCAGGAAATTTGATCCACTGAAAAGTTATTCTCTGCAAATTTAATGTCACTTATTATGCTCTTCAGACCCCAGAACATAATAACCATAGCATGTAAAAAATACAAAAAATCTTTATACTCACCTCACTACTCCTGTCTCCTTCCCCTTTGCTTGTCGACCCGATATGTCCGGTCTTTGTCGTGTCTTCAGATCAGCATACATGCCGCCGAAATTCCTGGGCTTTTGTTGCTAGACCTAGGCTTCTGGCTTTGCAAGGTAAAGGTTCCGGCACAATGTTGTGACTTATTTGGCCATAACCTTTGCTGGTGCATGTGCAGAACCCTCTTGGGTTTAGCAGACCCAGAACTCTTGGGGGATGTAAACGCTACCGACATTAATCCGAAGATGCAACAAGGACCAGGTGGGTGGTGATGAGTAGCGGCGGGTTTGGAGAGGTGACAGTAAGGTTTTTTTTCTATTTTCTAACAGTTTGCTAGTCATTTATGGTTCAAAGAAATGGCAATTGTTATTTTGCTAAATCTGTGTGGAACCAAATTACTCAAAGATCTGCATTATGGCAAATGCAGATTCTTGGACAAATTGGAATATAGTTCAATTTCGCTTGAATTTATTCTCTCCTCTCTAATTTAAAGGGAAATGTACATCTTGCCATAGCAACATGTCAGCAGGAATATTTTGCTTGTCCAGTCCAAATTATAATACAACCCAAAAGAGCCGTCAGATCCATCACTTGTTGCTATGGATTAGTCTAGACTTTCTCTGAAATGTACCGTAATTAGATTTATAGATAAGCTTCACCTTCACCTCTTTTGTAGCTGCCAGATTATTACAGAACAAGGCACTGTCATAAAAACAGACCTTGCATAAATAAATAGCATAAGCCTTTAAAAGGGTTGAAAATGAACCGGCCACCCTCAGGAAAAGCTTTAACTTAACGTGAATCACGCTGGAATCTTCAGGACTGGAATATCCATTGCTTTCAACGGATTACTGTTGACCCTTTTGGAAATATCATCTCGTTAGTAGTGTTGAGCATTCCGATACCGCAAGTATCGGGTATCGGCCGATACTTGCGGTATCAGAATTCCGATACCGAATTCCGATACTTCCCGCGTATCGGATACCGGAATCGGAAGTTCCCAGAATTCAAACTGAACGCAGCAGCCAATGAGGAATGAATGGAAGTGTGGGCACATCCTGTTTAGCATGGTGGGCATGTAAGTACTGGCAAGGCTGTGATTGGCTGCTGAAATGATGTCACTCAGCACTATAAAAAACGCTGCAGCCATTTTGCGCTCACTCTGCTGTGATTTCAGTTAGGGACAGGACGCTGTGTTCTAACTGAGGGCCAGTTGAGATAGCTAATTGCTTTATTTTGCTTTTCCAATGGCTAATTTAGCAAACGCTGTGTTCACTGTTCAGTTCACCTTGCTCTTGCCTTGCAGCGCTGTTTTAACAGCGTTCTGCAAGGTCTCAGTGTGTGTGTGTGTGTGCAGCTCACTCTGTAGTCTGTGTGCAGCCATATACCAGGTTGTATTCAGCTCAGGGGGGGTTCACACTGCCTCACACAGTTCTATCCATTGTCCTTTTTTGCTCATAGTGCAGCCTGCTGCACATTTTTTCTAAAATTTCCTATTAGTGTCTTTCCACCCGTCTCCAGCCAAATAGTGGAAAAACACTAGATAGGACAACCTAGAGGGGGGGTTTTGGGCCTTGCAGCGCCGTTTACGGCTGTCTGCACGGTCTCAGTGTGAGCGCAGCTCGCCCTGTAGTCTGTGTGCAGCCACAGCCGGTTGTATTCAGCTCAGGGTTTTGTCACTGCCTCATACTGTAAAATAACTTTTCCTTTTTTCAAATAGTGCAGCCTGTTGAAAATTTTTTTAAAAATTTCCTATTAGTGTCTTTCCACCCGTCTCCAGCAAAATAGTGGAAAAACACTAGATAGGATAACCTAGAGGAGGGTTTTTGGGCCTTGCAGCGCCGTTTACGGCTGTCTGCACGGTCTCCGTGTGAGCGCAGGTCGCCCTGTAGTCTGTGTGCAGCGACAGCCCGTTGTATTCAGCTCAGGGTTTGTCACTGCCTCATACCGTTAAATAACTTTTCATTTTTTTCAACTAGTGCAGCCTGTTTAAAAATTATTTAAAAAATTCCTATTAGTGTCTTTCCACCCGTCTCCAGCTAAATAGTGGAAAAACACTAGATAGGATAACCTAGAGGAGGGTTTTTGGGCCTTGCAGCGCCGTTTACGGCTGCCTGCACGGTCTCCGTGTGAGCGCAGCTCGCCCTGTAGTCTGTGTGCAGCGACAGCCCGTTGTATTCAGCTCAGGGTTTGTCACTGTCTCATACCGTTAAATAACTTTTCATTTTTTTCAACTAGTGCAGCCTGTTTAAAAATTATTTAAAAAATTCCTATTAGTGTCTTTCCACCCGTCTCCAGCTAAATAGTGGAAAAACACTAGATAGGATAACCTAGAGGAGGGTTTTTGGGCCTTGCAGCGCCGTTTACGGCTGTCTGCACGGTCTCCGTGTGAGCGCAGCTCGCCCTGTAGTCTGTGTGCAGCGACAGCCCGTTGTATTCAGCTCAGGGTTTGTCACTGCCTCATACCGTTAAATAACTTTTAATTTTTTTTCAACTAGTGCAGCCTGTTGAAAATTTTGTAAACAATTTCCTATTAGTGTCTTTCCACCCGTCTCCAGCAAAATAGTGGAAAAACACTATATAGGATAACCGAGAGGAGGGTTTTTTGGCCTTGCAGTGCCGTTTACGGCTGTCTGCACGGTCTCCGTGTGATTTAAACTAGCTCTGTAGCCCGATCTGCACAAAAAAAAAAAGTAAAGTTCACCAAACACCACTTAACACTTGTGTAGGCCACATTTTATCAATAATAAAGTCTAGTCCACACTTTACAACATTAGTGTTTCTTACACCTGTTAGGAGGAGCATTTCAGGAATAAGCACACTAAGGCCTTAGTACTTTTCTGCTTATCTTTATCTGTCAACCAAGATGAAGAGGGCAGGGAGTAAGGGTCGTGGGCGTGGGCGTGGAGCAGGGAGAGGACGTGGTGATTCTGTGCCTGCTGCTGGCACCGGTGACTCACCATCACCCAGTTTCAGCAGGAAACAGTCATTCATGCGCAGCTTTGTCGGAGAGCGCCGTGCACCGCTGCTGCGTGAAGATCAAATTGAAGCCGTTGTCGGATGGATGGCAGCTAACGCATCGACTTCAATTAGTGCCACATCCTCTCAGGCACCCAGCACTGGAGAGCAGCCATCTGTCTCTTCACCACCTGCCAAATTGGCCAGGCAGTCAGAGAGCCCAGGACAGGAGCCGTCTCTACTTCTGTTCTCTGAATCTCTTGGCTTGGAAACAGGGGGCCAGCCAAGCAGTATTGGAGAAATGGAAGAAGAGGCAGTGTGCAGTGATGCCCAACAGCTTTGTCTCTCTGATTCTGAAGAGGCGGGTGGGTCAGTGCCTGCGGTGACCACAGCGCAGTACGCATCTGATGATGAAACTCAGGTGCCGCTTTCTGGTGCGTACTGTGCTGCCGAGACTACCCAGGAGGAGCAGTTGGTGGCAGAGGGTAGTGGAGATGATGAGGTCCTTGACCCATCGTGGCGTGAGGAACAGGAAGGTGGTGGGAGCAGCTCAGAGGAAGAGATTCCCCTAACGGGCCAAAGAGGGAGAGGGAGGGGGAAGACTGCGGAGCCTGTATCCTCCACTTTGGCACCAGTTAGGAGCCTGTCTCTTTCAAAAGCCAAAAAGGGCGCTCCCAAGACTTGCAGTGCCTGGTCCTTTTTTGACACAGTTGCAGATGACATTTGTTTTGTCAAATGCAAGCTGTGTCATCAGAAAGTAAAAAGAGGTAAAAGTGTCAGCAACCTCAATACCACAAATATGTGGAAACATGTGCGGACCAGGCACGCGGTGGAGTTCCAAAAACACACTGAAGAGCTAGGCCAACCAACAGCGGCAGCTACCACCTCTTCAGCTCGTGTTGCTTCTTCCTCCAGCTCACGCACAGCTGGTTCGGCTTCCTCCTTGGATCGCCATGGAAGAACCTCTGGCACTGTTGTCCAGAGACCTTGTGCAATTCCACCCACAGCACCACATTCCCAGTCATCCTCACACTCCCAGCCTAGTCTACAGCCATCGGTAGTACAGGCATGGGAGAAAAGGCGGGCATTCTCGGCAAACCACCCCCGAGCACAGGCTCTGAATGCAGGCATTGCCAAACTTCTGTCGCTGGAAATGCTCTCATTCAGGCTGGTGGAGACTGACAGCTTCCGTGACTTGATGGCATTGGCAGTCCCACAGTACAAGGTGCCCAGCCGCTTTTACTTCAGCAGGCAAGCTGTCCCTGCCCTGCACAAGCATGTGGAGGGACAAATAAAACACGCGCTACTGAACGCCGTCAGTAGCAAGGTCCACCTCACCACCGATGCGTGGACCAGTCAACATGGACAGGGGCGATACCTTTCCGTCACTGCCCATTGGGTTAATGTTGTTGAGCCGGGTACAGACCGTGCGAGTGGCGCAGGACGTGTCCTGCCCACTCCAAGGATAGCAGGAATCCAGTCTGTACGCATTGACTCCTCCTCTTACACCAGTTCCTCAGATTCATCGCTGCAGGATCCGTCACAGTCCACCTCCACATGGACCCGTGAACGTTTACCTATGACCGACATGAGCACAGCCATGGCCAAACGTCAGCAGGCCGACTTGAAACTAGTTTCTTTGGGGAATCGAAGCCACACAGCGCAGGAGCTCTGGAATGCCCTAAAGCAGGAGAGCGATGTGTGGTTTGTGCCAGCGAATCTCCAGCCAGGCATGGTAGTGTGTGACAATGGCCGAAATCTGGTGGCAGCTTTAGGCCTTGGCAACCTCACTCACATCCCATGTCTGGCACATGTGGTCAATTTGGTTGTGCAGAGTTTTCTGAGGGACTATCCGGATCTTGATGCACTTCTGCACAAGGCCCGCCTAGAGTGTGCTCACTTGCGGCGTTCCAGCTTGGCAAGATCCCGCATTGCTGCTCTGCAGCGTCGGTTTCGCCTTCCTGAACATCGCATCATATGTGACCTACCTACCAGGTGGAATTCCACGTTACATATGTTGGAGCGGTTGTGTGAGCAGCAGCAAGCAGTAATGGAGTACCAGCTGCATCAGGCGCAAAAAAGTCGCAGTCAGCGCCACTCAGACTTCACAACCACAGAGTGTGCCACTATGAAGGACGTCTGCCAGGTTTTGCGTCCTTTTGATTATTCCACGCGGATGGCAAGTGCAGATGATGCACTAGTCAGCATGACTGTCCCCCTTATCTGCTTGCTTCAAGAAACCCTGCAAGGGATAAGGGATGATGTGGAAGAGGTGGAGGATGAGGAGTCACCTTTTCCATCAGGTTCTGGACAGTCAGCGCCACGTGGTTCCTCACAAAGGGGTCGGCAGGGGACCCTTTGTGAGGAGGATGAGGAGGAGTCAATGGACGAGGAAGAGCTACGTCCAGAGGAGGGAGTTCCACCATTGTCCAGTGGTCAGTGTGTACAGCGAGGGTGGGGTGATGAAGAGCGGGCAGAGATCATGTCTCAAGCAGGGGACAGCGTTTCTGGGCCAGTTGGCAGTCTGCAGCACATGGTTGACTTCATGTTGCAGTGCCTGAGAGACGACCGCCGCATCGACCACATTCTCAACGTGCCTGATTATTGGGTGTACGCCCTCCTCGATCCTCGCTACTGTGACAATGTCCAAAACCTCATCCCGGCGTTGACACGGGAGCGTAAAATGCGGGAGTACCACGACACACTGGTGAATTCCATCATCTTCTCCAGTCCAACTGAGAGGAGTGCTGCTAGTGCTTTACAAAGCAGCTCAGTGCGTCGAGGCAGTGGAGGAGGAGGCTCTGCACAAAGAGGGAGCAGAAGCAGTGCCTCTGCCCAAGGCAAGCCAAGTATGGCACAACTGTGGAAAACTTTTGTGTGCCCGCCCCAAATGTCTACACCATCACCGGCGGCTCCAGTCAGCAGGAGGCAACGGTTCCGTCAGATGGTGACAGACTACATGGCTTGCCCTCTTAGTGTACTCCCAGACGGCTCTTCCCCGTTCAAGTTTTGGGTCTCTAAGCTGGATACATGGCCAGAGCTAAGCCAGTATGCATTGGAGGTGCTGGCTTGCCCTGCGGCTAGTGTCTTATCGGAACATGTCTTTAGTGCCGCAGGTGGTGTACTAACAGACCGTCGCATGCGACTATCCTCCGATAACGTTGACCGGCTTACTTTCCTGAAAATGAACCAGGCCTGGATCTCGCAGGAATTTGCCACTCCTCTGCCTGATTAAGTAATTGGGTGTCATCCAGGTCTCCTGATGTGTTCATCTTTCTACCACCTGAACTGCTATTCCTGGGCTCCAACACCGCCAGTTGCGGCTCAGAAGTGCAGGCTGCACAGTCTAAACATACGACCCAGTGTTATTGGGTTTCAGTAACGTCAGCTGATCCCCAGCTGTGTAGCCGGCAATGTGTCCTGCGACCGCCACGCTGGCACAACAACCTAAATGTAAGGGAACCTGTCCCCCCCCCCTCCTCGGCGTTTGTTACTGAAAGAGCCATCTTGTGCAGCAGTAATGTTGCACAAGGAAAAGGTCGCTCTTTTATTTTAGCTCCTTGCACACGCAGAACTTAACACTTATAAAATGTGCTCACTGATACCGTTATACCGTCCCGGAGCTGGGACTTTCCTTCATAATGTGATGCAGCACAGCCGTCATTCCTACCCCCTTGGTGCCATGCGCTGCCTCCTCAGCGTTGTTTTAAGCTGTCACGGAGCCTGCGCTGTTCTGTTATCCCGTGGCCATGGCCAGTTTGCGCTGCCTGTCTTCTGACATAATTTGGTGTCAGGATGGCTGCGCCTGTGCGCCCGCGCTGCCCGAGAACCCACCTCGCAGTGTCTTCTGATTGAATCACACTGCGAGCCTGGGATCCATGGGGATGCGCAGTGCATATCTTCACCTCGGGCTCTCGCCCATCTCTCTCCACCTTCTTTAGACTGTGCGCCGTCAGCTGATCCCTAATAGCATGCCACGGCCGTGACGCCGCACAGTCTGAAGAAGAGGGAAGGAGGGGAGTGAGAGTCGAGGATATGCACTGTGCATGTCCATGGATCCAAGGCCCGCAGTGGGATTACAATAGACGACACTGCGAGGTGAGATCTGGAGCAGCGTGGACGCACAGGCACTGACAGCCTGACACCAAATTATGTCAGAAGACAGGCAGCGCAAATTGGGCATGGCCAAGGGATAACAGAACAGCGCAGGCTCCGTGACAGCTTAAAACAACGCTGAGGAGGCAGCGCACGGCACCAAGGGGATAGGAATGACAGCTGTGCTGCGTCCCATTACGAAGGAAATTCCCACCTCCGGGACGGTTTTACGGTATAAGTGGACACATTTTTAGTGTTTACTTCTGTGTTTGCAAGGAGCATAATTAAAAGAGCAACCTTTTCCTTTTGCATCCTTAGTGCTGCACAAGATGGCTCTTTCAGCTACAAACGTCTTGGGGGGAAGGTTAAAGGTTCCCTTTCAACTTGCTCCAATCAGGCTTCGGCCTACACTCTGTTCCTCTGCTCCTCCTGCTGTCCCTGGGCTCTAACACCGCCAGTTGGTGCCTGGAAGTGCTGTCTGCACAGTCAACAGTCGCTCCTCTGTTATTTGGGGTTCAGTAACGTCAGCCGATCCCCAGCTGTGTGTGCGGCAATACCTCCAATCTGCTCCTCCTGCTGTCCCTGGGCTCTAACACCGCCAGTTGGTGCCTGGAAGTGCTGTCTGCACAGTCAACAGTCGCTCCTCTGTTATTGGGGTTCAGTAACGTCAGCTGATCCCCAGCTGTGTGTGCGGCAATACCTCCAATCTGCTCCTCCTGCTGTCCCTGGGCTCTAACACCGCCAGTTGGTGCCTGGAAGTGCTGTCTGCACAGTCAACAGTCGCTCCTCTGTTATTGGGGTTCAGTAACGTCAGCTGATCCCCAGCTGTGTGTGCGGCAATACCTCCAATCTGCTCCTCCTGCTGTCCCTGGGCTCTAACACCGCCAGTTGGTGCCTGGAAGTGCTGTCTGCACAGTCAACAGTCGCTCCTCTGTTATTGGGGTTCAGTAACGTCAGCTGATACCCAGCTGTGTGTGCGGCAATACCTCCAATCTGCTCCTCCTGCTGTCCCTGGGCTCTAACACCGCCAGTTGGTGCCTGGAAGTGCTGTCTGCACAGTCAACAGTCGCTCCTCTGTTATTGGAGTTCAGTAACGTCAGCTGATCCCCAGCTGTGTATCCGGCAACGTGTCATGCGACCGCCACGCTGGCACAACTAAAATGTAAGGGGACCTGTCCCCCCCCCCTAGGCGTTTGTTACTGAAAGAGCCAACTTGTGCAGCACTAATACTGCACAAGGAAAAGGTCGCTCTTGAAATTATGCTCCTTGCAAACGCTGAACTACACACTCATGTAATGTGTCCCCTCACACCGTTCAACCATCCCGGAGGTGGGACTTTCCTTTGTAATGTGACGCAGCACAGCCGTCATTGCTACCCCCTTGGCACCGTGCGCTGCCTCCTTAGCGTTGTTTGATTCCGTCATGGACCCTGCGCTGTTATGTTATCCCTTGGCAATGCACAGTTTGCGCTGCCCCTCCTCTGACATCATTTGTTGTCGTCCTGGCTGCGCCTGTGCGTCCACGCTGCCCGAAATCCCACCTCGCAGTGTCGTCTAATGTGATCCCACAGTGGGCCTGGTATCCATGGCCATGCGCAGTGCATATACTAGCCTCTCACTCCCCTTCTTCACGCTTCTTCAGACAAGGCGGCGTCAGCTGATCCCTAATAGCATGCCACGGCCGTGACGCCGCACAGTCTGAAGAAGCAGGAAGGAGGTGAGTGAGAGGCGATGATATGCACTGCGCATGCCCATGGATCCCTGGCCCGCAGTGGGATTACATTAGATGACACTGCGAGGTTGGATCTCGGGCAGCTTGGACGCACAGGCACTGCCAGCCTGACACCTAAATGATGTCAGAAGACGGGCACCGCTAACTGTGCATGGCCAAGGGATAACATTACAGCGTGGGCTCCGTGACAGAACCAAACAACGTTGAGGAGGTGGCGCACGGCACCAAGGGGGTTGGAATGACGGCTGTGCTGTGTCACATTACAAAGGAAAGTCCCACTTCTGGGCTGGTTTGATGGTGTGAGGGGACACATTATATGAGTGTGTACTTCAGCGTTTGCAAGGAGCATAATTTTAGGAGCCACCATTTTCCATGTGCAGTATTACTGCTGTACAAGATGGCTCTTTCAGCAACAAATGCCTGGGGGGGGGTTAAAGGTTCCCTTTCAACTTGCTCCACTGCAGGCTTCGGCCTACACTCTGCTCCTCTTTGATTCCCTGGGTTTCAACACTGTCAGTTGCCACCTGGAAGTGTTGTCTACACAGAAAAAAACACTAGCTGATGTGTCAGTGGGGTTCAGCACCACCAGCTGTTCCCCTGCTGTGTAGTCGGCAACGTGTCCAGCACAAGCCACGCTGGCACAACAGAACAAAAGCTGCCACCAGTGCAGGCTTTGGCCTACACTCTGCTCCTCTCCTCCTCCTGCTGACCCTGGGCTCAAACACCGCTAGTCTTTGCCTGGAAGTGCTAGCTGCACAGAGAAAAACACCAGCCAATGTGTTAGTGGGGTTCAGCACCGCCAGCTGTTCCCCTGCTGTGTAGCCGGCAACATGACCTGCAAATGCCACACAGGCACATGAACTGAAATTAAAGGGAACCTGCCACCCACCCCAAGGTGTTTCTATGTATAACAGCTACCTTGTACAGCAGTAATGCTGCATTTGTACAAGGTGGCTGACTTTTTCTCCTTGCCAACGTGGAACTCAACACATACAAAATGTGTCTCATTGAGACCATTCCACTGTCTCTGAGGTGTGACTTTCCTTTCTAATGGTACGCAGCACCACCCTTGGTAGCGCTGCCCGTCTTCTGACATCATTGGTTGGCTGCCTGTGCCTGTGCGTTCGCCCTGCCCGACACAACCCCCCTCGTTGTCTCATATATTTTGGCTGCGAGGATGTGACTGATGGGCATGTGCAGTGCATATGTTTGCCTGTGTTCACTCATCTCCTTCCGCCCTCTTCAGACTGGGTGGCCTCATGGCCGCGGCATGCGATAAGGGATTAAATGAGGCCGCCCAGTCTGAAGCAGGTGTAAGGACATGTGTGAGCGGCAAACATATTTACTGCACAAGGCCACGAATCCCAGCCACGCAGTGTGATTTTTTGAAAACACACTGCGGGCCTGGGATTCATCGCCATTGCTAACCGCACCGGCCAACATGAAATGAGGTGAGAAGACACGCAGCGCTCACAGCGCATGGCCAAGGGATCACAATAGCGCTGGCTCCTGTACAGCAAATAACAACGCTCAGGAATCTGCGCCCAGCACCTAGGTGTAAATTTTGACACCTGTGCTGCGTCTCCTTAAAAAGACAAGTCACGCCTCCACTACTGTTTGACAGTATAATGGGCTAAATAGTGTACGTGTTTTATTCAGCGTGGGCAAGGAGCAAAATTAATAAAGCAACTTTTTACTTGTGCAGCATTAATGCTGCACAAGGTGTGGCTCTTGTACCTTGCAACACCTGAGGGGGGGTTAAAGGTAACTTTTGAAATTGGTTCAACTAGGCTTCGGCCTACACTCTGCTCCTCTCCTCCTCCTGCTGACCCTGGGCTCTAACACCGCTAGTTTTTGCCCGGAAGTGCTAGCTGCACAGAGAAAAACACCAGCCAATGTGTTAGTGGGAATCAGCACCGCCAGCTGTTCCCCTGCTGTGTAGCCGGCATCGTGTCCAGCACAAGCCACGCTGGCACAACTGACCAAAAGCTGCCACCAGTGCAGGCTTCGGCCTACACTCTGCTCCTCTCCTCCTCCTGCTGACCCTGGGCTCAAACACCGCCAGTTTTTGCCCGGACATGCTAGCTGCACAGAGAAGAACACCAGCCAATGTGTTAGTGGGGTTCATCACCGCCAGCTGTTCCCCTGCTGTGTAGCCGGCAACGTGACCTGCAAACGCCACGCAGGCACATGAACTGAAATTGAAGGGAGCCTGCCCCCCACCCCCAGGTGTTTCTATGTATAACAGCCACCTTGTACAGCAGTACTGCTGCATTTGTACAAGGTGGCTGACTTTTTCTCCTTGCCCACCTTTAATTAAACACGTACAAAATGTGTCTCACTGAGACCATTCCACTGTCCCTGAGGTGTGACTTTCCTTTCTAATGATACGCAGCACCCCCCTTGGTAGCACTTCCCGTCTTCTGACATCATTGGTTGGCTGGCTGCGCCTGTGCGTACGCCCTGCCTGAAACAATGCTCCTCGTTGTCTTACTTATTTTGACTGTGAGGGTGTGATTGATGGGCATGTGCAGTGCATATGTTTGCCTGTGTTCACTCATCTCCTTCCGCCTTCTTCAGACTGGGTGGCCTCATGGCCGCGGCATGCGATAAGGGATCAGATGAGGCCGCCCAGTCTGAAGCAGGTGTAAGGACATGTGTGAACGGCAAACATATTTACTGCACAAGGCCACGAATCCCAGCCACGCAGTGTGAATTTTTGAAAACACACTGTGGGTCTGGGATTCATGTCCATCGCTAACCGCAACGGCCGACATGAAATGAGGTCAGAAGACAGGAAGCGCTCACAGCACATGGCCAAGGGATAACAAGAGCGCAGACTCCTGTACAGCAAATAACAACGCTCAGGAAGCTGCGCTTATGCACCAAGGTGTTATTTTGGACACCAGTGCTGCTTTTCTTTAAAAATACAAGTCACGCCCCCACTACTGTTTGACAGTATAATGGGCTAAATAGTGTACGTTTTTTATTCAGCGTGTGCAAGGAGCAAAATTAAGAGAACAACCTTTGACTTGTGCAGCATTAATGCTGCACAAGGTGTGGCTCTTGTACCTTGCAACACCTGAGGGGGGGTTAAAGGTTACCTTTGAAATTGGTTCTACTAGGCTTCGGCCTACACTCTGCTCCTTTCCTCCTCCTGCTGCCCCTGGGCTCAAACACCGCTAGTTTTTGCCCGGAAATGTGAGCTGCACAGAGAAAAACACCAGCCAATGTGTTAGTGGGGTTCAGCACCGCCAGCTGTTCCCCTGCTGTGTAGCCGGCATCGTGTCCAGCACAAGCCACGCTGGCACAACAGACCAAAAGCTGCCACAAGTGCAGGCCTCGGCCTACACTCTGCTCCTCTACTCCTCCTGCTGCCCCTGGGCTCAAACACCGCTAGTTTTTGCCCAGAAATGCGAGCTGCACAGAGAAAAACACCAGCCAATGTGTTAGTGGGGTTCAGCACCGCCAGCTGTTCCCCTGCTGTGTAGCCGGCATCGTGTCCAGCACAAGCCACGCTGGCACAACAGACCAAAAGCTGCCACCAGTGCAGGCTTCGGCCTACACTTTGCTCCTCTCCTCCTCCTGCTGACCCTGGGCTCTAACACCGCCAGTTTTTGCCCGGACGTGCTAGCTGCACAGAGAAAAACACCAGTCAATGTGTCAGTGGGGTTCAGCACCGCCAGCTGTTCCCCTGCTGTGTAGCTGGCAACGTGTCCTGCAAACGCCATGCAGGCACCTGAACTGAAATTAAAGGGAACCAGCCCCCACCCCCCAGGTGTTTCTATGTATAACAGCCACCTTGTACAGCAGTACTGCTGCATTTGTACAAGGTGGCTGACTTTTTCTCCTTGCCCACGTTTAATTAAACACGTACTAAATGTGTCTCATTGAGACCATTCCACTGTCCCTGAGGTGTGACTTTCCTTTCTAATGATACGCAGCACCACCCTTGGTAGCGCTGCCCGTCTTTTGACATCATTGGTTAGCTGGCTGCGCCTGTGCGTCCGCCCTGCTAGAAACAACGCCCCTCGGTGTCTTATTTATTTTGACTGCGAGGGTGTGATTGATGGGCATGTGCAGTGCATATGTTTGCCTGTGTTTACTCATCTCCTTCCGCCTTCTTCAGACTGGGTGGCCTCATGGCCGCGGCATGCGATAAGGGATCAGATGAGGCCGCCCAGTCTGAAGCAGGTGTAAGGACATGTGTGAGCGGCAAACATATTTACTGCACAAGGGCATGAATCCCAGCCACGCAGTGTGATTTTTTGAAAACACACTGTGGGTCTGGGATTCATGTCCATCGCTAACCGCAACTGCCGACATGAAATGAGGTCAGAAGACAGGAAGCGCTCACAGCGCATGGCCAAGGGATAACAAGAGCGCAGACTCCTGTACAGCAAATAACAATGCTCTGGAATCTGCGCCCAGCACCTAGGTGTAAAATTTGACACCTGTGCTGCGTCTCCTTAAAAAGAAAAGTCACGTCTCCACTACTGTTTGACAGTATAATGGGCTAAATAGTGTACGTGTTTTATTCAGCTTGTGCAAGGAGCAAAATTAATAGAGCAACCTTTTACTTGTACAGCAATAATGCTGCACAAGGTGTGGCTCTTGTACCTTGCAACATCTGAGGGTGGGTTAAAGGTTACCTTTGAAATTGGTTCAACTAGGCTTCGGCCTACACTCTGCTCCTCTCCTCCTCCTGCTGCCCCTGAGCTCAAACACCGCTAGTTTTTGCCCGGAAATGCGAGCTGCACAGAGAAAAACACCAGCCAATGTGTTAGTGGGGTTCAGCACCGCCAGCTGTTCCCCTGCTGTGTAGCCGGCATCGTGTCCAGCACAAGCCACGCTGGCACAACAGACCAAACGCTGCCACCAGTGCAGGCTTTGGCCTACACTTTGCTCCTCTCCTCCTCCTGCTGACCCTGGGCTCTAACACCGCTTGTTTTTGCCCGGAAATGCGAGCTGCACAGAGAAAAACACCAGCCAATGTGTTAGTGGGGTTCAGCACCGCCAGCTGTTCCCCTGCTGTGTAGCCGGCAACGTGACCTGCAAACGCCACGCAGGCACATGAACTGAAATTGAAGGAAGCCTGCCCCCCACCCCCAGGTGTTTGTATGTATAATAGCCACCTTGTACAGCAGTACTGCTGCATTAGTACAAGGTGGCTGACTTTTCCTCCTTGCCCACGTGGAACTCAACACGTACAAAATGTGTCTCATTAGAGACCATTACAATGTCCCTGCGGTGTGACTTTCCTTTTTAATGACACGCAGCACCCCCATTGTTAGCGCTGCCCGTCTTCTGACATCATTGGTTGGCTGCCTGTGCCTGTGCGTCCGCCCTGCCCGACACAACGCCCCTCGTTGTCTCATATATTATGACTGCAAGGGTGTGATTGATGGGCACGAGCAGTGCATATCTTCGCCTGTCTTCACTCCCCTCCTTCCGCCTTCTTCAGACTGTGCGGCCTCATGGCCGTGGCAGGCTATAAGGGATCAGCTGAGGCCGCCCAGTCTGAAGCAGGTGTAAGGACATGTGTGAGCGGCAAACATATTTACTGCACAAGGCCACGCAGTGTGATTTTTTGAAAACACACTGCGGGCCTGGGATTCATCGCCATTGCTAACCGCACCGGCCAACATGAAATGAGGTCAGAAGACAGGCAGTGCTCACAGCGCATGGCCAAGGGATCACAATAGCACAGACTCCTGTACAGCAAATAACAACGCTCAGGAATCTGCGCCCAGCACCTAGGTGTAAAATTTGACACCTGTGCTGCGTTTCCTTAAAAAGAAAAGTCACGCCTCCACTACTGTTTGACAGTATAATGGGCTAAATAGTGTACGTGTTTTATTCAGCGTGTGCAAGGAGCCAAATTAATAGAGCAACCTTTTACTTGTGCAGCATTAATGCTGCACAAGGTGTGGCTCTTGTACCTTGCAACACCTGAGGGGGGGTTAAAGGTTACCTTTGAAATTGGTTCAACTAGGCTTCGGCCTACACTCTGCTCCTCTCCTCCTCCTGCTGCCCCTGGGCTATAACACCGCCAGTTGTAGCCTGGAAGTGCTAGCTGCACAGAGAAAAACACCAGCCAATGTGTTAGTGGGGTTCAGCACCGCCAGCTGTTCACCTGCTGTGTAGTCGGCAACGTGTCCAGCACAAGCCACGCTGGCAGAACCGAACAAAAGCTGACACCAGTGCAGGCTTCGGCCTACACTCTGCTCCTCTCCTCCTCCTGCTGACCCTGGGCTCAAACACCGCAAGTTTTTGCCCGGAAGTGCTAGCTGCACAGAGAAAAACAACAGCCAATGTGTTAGTGGGGTTCAGCACCGCCAGCTGTTCCCCTGCTGTGTAGCCGGCATCGTGTCCAGCACAAGCCACGCTGGCACAACTGACCAAAAGCTGCCACCAGTGGAGGCTTCGGCCTACACTCTGCTCCTCTCCTCCTCCTGCTGACCCTGGGCTCAAACACCGCAAGTTTTTGCCCGGAAGTGCTAGCTGCACAGAGAAAAACACCAGCCAATGTGTTAGTGGGGTTCAGCACCGCCAGCTGTTCCCCTGCTGTGTAGCCGGCAACGTGACCTGCAAACGCCACGCAGGCACATGAACTGAAATTGAAGGAAGCCTGCCCCCCACCCCCAGGTGTTTCTATGTATAACAGCCACCTTGTACAGCAGTACTGCTGCATTTGTACAAGGTGGCTGACTTTTTCTACTTGCCCACGTTGAACTAAACACGGAGAAAATGTGTCTCATTGAGACCATTCCACTGTCCCTGAGGTGTGACTTTCCTTTCTAATGATACGCAGCACCACCCTTGGTAGCGCTGCCCGTCTTTTGACATCATTGGTTAGCTGGCTGCGCCTGTGCGTCCGCCCTGCTCGAAACAACGCCCCTTGGTTTCTTATTTATTTTGTCAGCGAGGGTGTGGTTTATGGGCACGAGCAGTGCATATGTTTGCCTGTCGTCACTCATCTCCTTCCGCCTTTTTCAGACTGTGCAGCCTCATGGCCGCGGCATGCGAGAAGGGATCAGCAGAGGCCGCCCAGTCTGAAGCAGGTGTAAGGACGTGTGTGAGCGGCGAAAATATTTACTGCTCAAGGCCACGAATCCCAGCACCGCAGTGTGACTTTATGAAAAGGCACTGTGGGTCTGGGATTTATGGCCATCGTTAACCGCACCGGCCAACATGAAATGAGGTCATAAGACGGGCAGCGCTAACAGGGCATTTCCAAGGGATAACACAAGAGTGCAGACTCCTGTACAACAAATAACAATGCTCAGGAAGCTGCGGCAAGCACCAAGGCGTTATTTGGGACACCTGTGCTGCGTCTCCTTAACAAGACAAGTCACGCCTCCACTACAGTTTGACTGTAGAATGGGCTAAATTGTGTACGTCTTTCATTCAGCGTGTGCAAGTAGACAAATTAATAGAGCAACCTTTGACTTGTGCAGCATTAATGCTGCACAAGGTGTGGCTCTTGTACTTTTTAACACCTGAGGGGGGGTAAAGGTTTCCTTTGAAATTGGTTCAACTAGGCTTCGGCCTACACTCTGCTCCTCTCCTCCTCCTGCTGACCCTGGGCTCTAACACCGCAAGTTTTTGCCCGGAAGTGCTAGGTGCACAGAGAAAAACACCCGCCATTGTGTCAGTGGGGTTCAGCAATGCCAGCTGTTCCCCCACTGTGTAGCCGGCAAAGTGTCCTGCAAACGCAACGCAGACACAAAGCTGCCTCCAGTGCAGGCTTCGGCCTACACTCTGCTCCCCCTGCTTACCCTTTGCTCCAACACCGCTAGTTGGAGCTCTAGGCAGACAATCTTTAATAGGCAACGCATCCGGGTTCCAGCACCGCCAGCTGTTTCTCGGCAGTGTTTTTGTCACAGGTACTCCCTCGTGCCAAGCCTGGTTTCAGCACCGTCAGCTGTTTCCGGGCAAAGCCTTTGGCTTAGGTGCCTCCTCCTGGGTATCCGAGTTCCGCCAACGCCAGGCGGTCCTTGGTAGTGCTTTTAAGCGCGGGCACCTACAGCTTAGTAACCGGGTTCCAGCACCGTCAGCTGGTCCTCGGTCGTGCCATTGGCTCTTGCACACTGGGGCAACGCATCCGGGTTCCAGCACCGCCAGCTGGATCTCGGCAGTGTTTTCGTCACAGGTACTCCCTCGTGCCAAGCCTGGTTTTAGCACCGTCAGCTGTTTCTGGGTTGTGTCAAGCTCGCTGAGACGCCTATGCTTGCCCCGTCATGTTGCGGTCGGGTTAGCCAACTCCAGGGTGCCTCCAGTTTAGGAGCTTCCTATGTGGGCTGCATGAATTGGTAGTCAAGGCTGGTTCTGTAGTGCCAGTAGGCCCAGCTCCCCCTGTAGGACTGTTGGGGTTCGGTAACTGCGGCTGCCTCGCGGCCTAGCTGTTCTCTCCTCTCCTGTGGGCCTTCGGGTCCACCACCTGGTTCCAGCACCGTCAGCTGGTTCCGGGCCGAGCCTTTGGCTTAGGTGCCTCCTCCTGGGTATCCGAGTTCCGCCAACGCCAGGCAGTCCTTGGTAGTGCTTTTAAGCGCGGGCACCTACAGCTTAGTAACCGGGTTCCAGCACCGTCAGCAGGTCCTCGGTCGTGCCATTGGCTCCTGCACACTGGGGCAACGCATCCGGGTTCCAGCACCGCCAGCTGGTTCTTGGCAGTGTTTTTGTCACAGGTACTCCCTCGTGCCAAGCCTGGTTTCAGCACTGTCAGCTGTTTCCGGGTTGTGTCAAGCTCGCTGAGACGCCTATGCTTGCCCCGTCGTGTTGCGGTCGGGTTAGCCAACTCCAGGGTGCCTCCAGTTTAGGAGCTTCCTATGTGGGCTGCGTGAATTGGTAGTCAAGGCTGGTTCTGTAGTGCCAGTAGGCCAAGCTCCCCCTGTAGGACTGTTGGTGTTCGGTAACTGCGGCTGCCTCGCGGCCTAGCTGTTCTCTCCTCTCCTGTGGGCCTTCGGGTCCACCACCTGGTTCCAGCACCGTCAGCTGGTTCTCGGCAGTGTCTTTTGCTCTTGTACCTTCTGCTCCCCATCCTGGTTCCAGTACCGTCAGCTGGTTCCGGGCAGAGCCTTTGGCTTAGGTGCCTCCTTCTGGGTATCCAAGTTCCACCAACGTCAGGTGGTCCTTGGTAGTGCTTTTTAGCACGGGTACATCCTGCTTAGTAACCGGGTTCCAGTAACGTCAGCTGGTCCTCGGTAGTTCCATTGGCTCTTGGACCTTCGGCTACCCATCCGGGTTCCAGTACCGTCAGCTGGTTCTCGGCAGTGTCTTTTGCTCTTGTACCTTCTGCTCCCCATCCTGGTTCCAGTAACGTCAGCTGGTTCCGGGCAGAGCCTTTGGCTTAGGTGCCTCCTTCTGGGTATCCGAGTTCCGCCAACGTCAGGCGGTCCTTGGTAGTGCTTTTTAGCACGGGTACCTCCTGCTTAGTAACCGGGTTCCAGTAACGTCAGCTGGTCCTCGGTAGTTCCATAGGCTCTTGAACCTTCGGGTAGCCATCCGAGTTCCAGTTCCATCAGCTGGTTCTTGGCATTTTCTCAGCCTTCTTGTACCTTCTGCTACATTTCCAAGTTGAAGACCCTAAAGTCGACGACCCGGAAGACCACCCCGATGACGACGACGGCGGAGACGACGACGGCGGAGACGACGACGGCGGAGACGACGACGGCGGAGACGACGACCCTGGAGACGACAACGGCGGAGACGACGACGGCGGAGACGACGACCCTGGACACGACGACCCTGGAGACGACGACCCTGGAGACGACGACATGGAAGACCGAGAAGCAGAAGAACAAGAGGCTGCAGAACAAAGAGCAGAAGAAAATTAAGCATAACACTTAATATCAGAGCAAAAGATATTATCTAAATTATATGCAGAAGAAGACTAAGCAGTGTATGGGGGTGAATCCGTTCCTCCTCGTGGTGCCCCTGGATAAAGTCTGATGCTGCAGGCCAAACTGAACGCGGACAAATGTAACTTTTGTGACTGGCAGAACGGAAGGTGTAATCTTCCAACTTTTATAGATAACAACTACGGGAATGCCTGTCACAAATGAGAATATGATGAAGAAGTAGAATAGGAAGAATAATAACAGTTGAATAAAATGAATATGTAGAATAGGAAGAATAATAATAGTTGAATAAAATGAATATGAAGAATGTAATAAAAAAAAAAAAAAGGTAAAGGATGAAGAAGAAGATGAATAAGGTGAAGAAGAAGTTGATGTCAAAGATGCTGATGATGATGAAGATGAAAGTGTGGGAAAAGTAAAAAAAAAAGAAGGGGAAGGGCGTGGAATAGTGAAACATCAATATCTGACAAAATAAAAAAAATATTTACATAGTCAATATCTTTGTCACTCCGAACGTCTTTTAAAAAAAAAAAAAAACATGCTATTCTATTTGATTGGGCTAAACCTCTATGACTTTAATGTCTCCGCCACCCCCCCAAATACATCCTGCATTATTCTTAGTTGTTTTCCTTCATGTAGAATGAACCTACAAGGAAAGAAAGGGTTTATTTTAATTCCGATATTTTGGTCCCATTGACTTGCATTGGGATCGGGTATCGGTATCGGCGATATCCGATATTTTTTGAATATCGGCCGATCCAATCCGATACCGATACTTTCCGATATCGAAAGGTATCGCTCAACACTACTCGTTAGTTAGCCATTCTCATACTATGTTATCTAATACTATGTAATGCTTTATATACTAGATATTATAATGTCCTTCTAGTCAGATACATCCCAGAAATGCAAGGGAAAATTGATTGTGCAAATGGTGAGCTCCACAAAGGTGAATAGAGGCGCTCAACATACAGTAAAGAAGATCATAATGCAAGATGAGATAAGATGAGATATTGGCCTCCATTCTTTATTGTTCTTTGTTTTTCCAAGTCACTTTTCTTATTTGTATTTGCTGCCTTTTTTCCCCCCAAGATTCTTCAAAATGTTACCCTTGCTCCATATGCAAATTTCCGCTTCAGAGAGGAAGAGGACTTGAACTCTACAGGACCACCTGTCGGAAGCAGCAATCCTACAGGTCATTATCGACTCTTTAACAGGCCTTAAAATATGACTTAGGATAAAAGCCAAATCAGAATCTCAATTTGCAGACAAGTTGTTTCAGGATATTGCCCCTCGTCAGTCCAAAGTGTGAGAACTGATTTGGCTGGGTGAGAGGCTTTGGATTGAGGTCTAAGGACTAGACCTTATTTGAGCCTCCTTACCTTAGCGTGGCAGAGCCTGTATGTCACTCTCTGTAAGGACCCTTGCTCCAGGAGTTTTGCCCAAAGTAAAAAATGGTCTTTATTTTTGTCTTCGACCTGTTTTGCATCATTTTAGTGCCAAAAAAAGGTCACATGTGGAAATGAGTGAATTTGACAAAATTTGAAATCACCTGTAATTTCTGGGAAAAAAACGATTTTCAGCTAGATGAATGTTCCTTATTGTGTCTAAGGTACTTAACTATATACGAGTTGGCGACTCTAGGTTCAGCACCTGTTCACACTTAGTCTATGTTTGGATGTGCAGGTCAGGTTTTTGAAATGTATTCTCTAGCCTTCTGATCGTGCACTCCGCCTCCTAGCTTCAGGTGTTTTAATTACAGCAGGTCCAATACCCCTCCACAGAGAGAGAGAATTTTAGTCTAAGAAGAGGTTTCGCATGTACCCATTCAGATGGAGACGTTTATTCTCAGCGAGGTAGGGCAAGCGTAGGACCTGGTATAAGAGAGATGCCGTAAAGGGGCTACCAGGTACACATAAAATTGGCCATTTTTATGCGCTAAAAGCTCTCATTTTTCATATTTCTAGTGCAGTAATGCAGTTCAAATTTCGTGTTTTCAAGTTTACATGTTTTAGCGCTGCAGTGTGCTGCCTTATTTACTTAACTATATACGAGTTGGCGACTCTAGGTTCAGCACCTGTTCACACTTAGTCTATGTTTGGATGTGCAGGTCAGGTTTTTGAAATGTATTCTCTAGCCTTCTGATCGTGCACTCCGCCTCCTAGCTTCAGGTGTTTTAATTACAGCAGGTCCAATACCCCTCCACAGAGAGAGAGAATTTTAGTCTAAGAAGAGGTTTCACATGTACCCATTCAGATGGAGATGTTTATTCTCAGCAAGGTAGGGCAAGCGTAGGACCGGGTATAAGAGAGATGCCGTAAAGGGGCTACCAGGTACACATAAAATTGGCCATTTTTATGCACTAAAAGCTCTCATTTTTCATATTTCTAGTGCAGTAATGCAGTTCAAATTTCGTGTTTTCAAGTTTGCATGTTTTAGCGCTGCAGTGTGCTGCCTTATTTATTTAATTATATACGAGTTGGCGACTCTAGGTTCAGCACCTGTTCACACTTAGTCTATGTTTGGATGTGCAGGTCAGGTTTTTGAAATGTAAGGTTTAACTCAAACCCAGAACATAATAAACGTAAGATGTAAAAATTAAAAAATCATTATACTCTCCTTACCACTCGTCTCTCCAGGCCTACTCCTCAACGTTACCTGTCTGGTCCTTCTGGTCCTTAGTGCATCCTCTTATCACTGCCACCGAGCATTGACGCGTAAGAACACTTCATGCTAGGATGGCACTTCTGGCTCTGATGAAGTTTGGGGCATTTCTCTGCAAGCAAACATAAGGGCATGGCGTCATGACGTCACAAAGTGCACCACGAGCTTACAAGCACATGAATGGAAATGTTCTAGAACTCATCAGAGCCGAAAGTACCTAGTGTGAAGAGTCCTGGGGGTTCAGCGGTGATCAGAAGATGCGCTGAGGGCAGGATGGGGGATAAGCATTTTTATTTTATTTTTTAAGCTTTTGATTGCCCTTTATGGTTATGGCATGCTGAATCCAAGAAGGAAGCAAACTACAAAAAAAAAACACTTTTTGGCAAAAGCGGATAATTTTGTGATATTCAAATTGAATTTAATCCCACTAAAATATATTCACTCCTCTTTAGTTGGACATTATGCAAAATGGCGCAAAATTGTGCCAATATATCTGTCAAATTTATATATTCACTCCATGAGAGTAGAAAATATTTGCACCAAATTTAGCTACGTTTTAAAAAGCTGCAATTGGTGTGTTAAGTGTCCCGCCTCTGCACAGGGGAATCTCAAACCATCTCTGCTGTGGTCTCCCATTCTTCTCCAACCACAGTGGAGCCTGCTCAGCAGAGACGTCGGTCTCAGAATCTGACTCAGGCTGATACTGGGCGACTGGTTACTACTGTTCCTCCAGGCTCTGCCTTTGTAGCCAGAGCTGATCAGCAGCAAGCAGATCTTTCTGGGACTAAGTCCTGCTTTTCTCATACTGGGCATGCCCACAGGACGACCACCCATTGGAGGTCGGGAGTCACATGCGCAGGTCCTGATGTGGTTCCTGTTGGACCACTAGGAAGGTCCTTGAGTGCTAAAACCATAAAAGGTTCGCATGGCCATGCGCTAGTATCAAACCTATGTTATGAGCTCAGCACCAGTGTGGAGTTTTGTGTATGTGGATTCAGGGCTGGCGTATAGCCATTAGAATTCCGGCTCCACCGGAGAGGAGTTCCTTGGGTGCTGTTCTGATTGCATGACCACCGTTGGCTCTATTAGGTAGCTGTGATCTCCTGTGAGGTTAACAGGGCACAGCGTTCTCTTTTCGTAGTGAATCTGTGAAGTAACAGTGTTCGCTAATACCGCCATATAGTACCGCCTGTTACTAGCAGCAGGTTTCTCTCCTGCACGTTGGACCCTGGGTTGCGAACGCACCTACTGTCTCATATATATTCTGTGCGTTCCGCCAACCCCATAGCAGGGGAACACATATAAGATAGACTGTAAATTTGAAAGGTGCAACTTAAAATAAAAACCAGGTGCAAATAAAAAACAACAAAAAATAAATGAGAAAAAAAGGCACAAATGCGATAATGAATCAGGCAGACTTTGGAAAAATTGGCATTTACAAGAAAAGTAAAAGATATATCACAAAAATAATCAACTTTTTTTGGAAGTGCATTTGAACAGCAAGGTGGATTGCTGTTGAGGGGAACTAGAGAAAAAAAAAATCTATAAATCTTCAGCATAGCGAGTGTGAGCGAGCTGAGTGTGACCAGAGCGTAAGTGTGGACGGCAGTAAGTGTGACTTGTGATTCAGTGACTTTGGAGTCAGGGAGTTTCCAAGGGAGGAATTACTGAATTGCTGTCTGTTTTGTATTAATACTTTGTATTTATTTATTTATTTATTTATTTTTTTATTATTTAACTTTTCTGTCTGGTGCAATCCCCATTAGGAAATGTGCTCCACGATTGTTAATGCCATCCAGTGCACGTCTTGCCACATGTATGCATTCCTTGATCAGCCGGTCGAGGGTGCATACTGCTGTGCGAGATGTGAGCACGTTGTGCATTTGGAAACCCAGATTCTGACTCTAAATGTGCAGCTGGCAACACTGAGATCCATAGACAATATGGAGAGGAGTCTTCTGCTCACTGACCAGACGCTCAATGGGATAGATGAGGGGGGGATGGTAGCATGGAGCTGCAGGATGGTGAAGTAGCAAGCTGGGTGACAGTTAGGAAGCGGGGTAGAGGGAAGAGTGCCAGGGAGGCTAGTCCTGGTCTGGAACACCCCGATAAGTTTGTTAAGTTAGCAGATGAGGGGGGTGCCAGTACAGGGGTAGCACTGCTGCAGCCAGGCATGTCCTCTGAAAGCCGGAGGAGTGACTGCTCCAGTAAGGAGGGAAATAGGAGAGCAGGGCAGGCCAGACAGGTGCTGGTAGTGGGCGACTCAATTATTTGGGGAACAGATAGGGCAATCTGTCACAAAGACAGGGATCGTCGAACGGTGTGCTGCCTACCTGGCGCTCGAGTCCGACACATCGCTGATCGGGTGGACAGATTATTGGGAGGGGCTGGTGAGGACCCAGCGGTCATGGTGCACATTGGCACAAATGACAAAGTTAGAGGTAGGTGGAAGGTCCTTAAAGATGATTTCAGGGAATTAGGCTGCAAGCTGAAAGCAAGGACTTCCAACGTGGTATTCTCCGAAATACTGCCTATACCACGTGCCACGCCAGAGAGGCAACGGGAGATTAGGGAGGTTAATAAGTGGCTCAAGAATTGGTGTAGGAAGGAGGGGTTTGGGTTCCTGCAGAACTGGGCCGACTTCTCAGTTGGCTACAGGCTGTACGCTAGGGACAGGCTGCACCTCAATGGGGAGGGTGCAGCTGTGCTGGGGGAGAAAATGGCTAGAAGGTTGGAGGATTGTTTAAACTAGGGATTGGGGGGGAGGGTATTCAATTTATAGGAGGGGAAGATAGTGCAGATAGAGACCTGGGCACAAATAAGGAAGATGGGGTGGCGGTGGCATGGGGGTGGGGTTAGAACAGTTAATAATTTAAGAAAGAGTAGAGGTACAGAGAGGAACATCAAGTGCATGTATACTAATGCCAGAAGCCTCACCAACAAAATGGACGAATTAGAACTAATGTTGTTGGAGCATAATTATGACATGGTGGGGATATCTGAGACATGGCTGGATGAGAGCCATGACTGGGCTGTTAACTTGCAGGGCTATAGCCTGTTCAGAAATGACCGTACAGATAAGCGAGGGAGAGGGGTGTGTCTATATGTAAAATCTTCCTTAAAACCCATCCTGCGCGATAATATAGGTGAATTTAATGAAAATGTAGAATCCCTGTGGGTGGAGATAAGGGGAGGGGGAAAAAATAATAAATTACTGATAGGGGTTTGTTATAAATCTCCAAAAATAATGGAAGCAATGGAGAATATCCTCGTAAAGCAAATAGATGAAGCTGCGACTCAAGGAGAAGTCATTATTATGGGGGACTTCAACTACCCTGAAATAGATTGGGGAACAGAAACCTGCAGTTCCAGCAAAGGTAATCGGTTTTTGACAACTATGAGACAATTACCTTTCACAACTGGTTCAGGACCCAACAAGAAAGGGGGCACTGCTAGACCTAATATTAACCAACAGGCCAGACCGCATAGCAAATATAAGGGTTGGGGGTCACTTGGGAAATAGCGATCACAAAATAATAAGTTTTCATGTATCCTTTAAAAAGATGTGTAATAGAGGGGTTACAAGGACACTAAACTTCAGGAGGGCAAATTTCCAACGGATGAGAGAGGATCTTGGTGCAATTAAATGGGACGATATCCTGAGACACAAAAATACACAAAGAAAATGGGAGACGTTTATTAACATCCTGGATAGGACCTGTGCACAGTATATACCGTATGGGAATAAACATACTAGAAATAGGAGGAAACCAATATGGCCAAATAGAGCTGTAAGGGGCTGTTATGATCCGGTGGTTAGGACAAATAATGGACCTGATAGTTTCTGATAATAAGGACGAGCTCTGGGACGTGGGAACTCTGCTGACCGCAATCCCTAAACCTATCAAAACACACTAGAAATAGCCGTGGATTGCGCCTAACGCTCCCTATGCAACTCGGCACAGCCTAAGAAACTAGCTAGCCTGAAGATAGAAAATAAGCCTACCTTGCCTCAGAGAAATACCCCAAAGGAAAAGGCAGCCCCCCACATATAATGACTGTGAGTAAAGATGAAAATACAAACACAGAGATGAAATAGATTTAGCAAAGTGAGGCCCGACTTACTGAACAGACCGAGGATAGAAAAGGTTACTTTGCGGTCAGCACAAAAACCTACAAAAGACCACGCAGAGAGTGCACGGAAAAATACCTTCCACACCGACTCACGGTGCGGGAGGCGCCCCTCTGCGTCCCAGAGCTTCCAGCAAGCAAGGCAATATTGACAAAAGCAAGCTGGACAGAAAAAATAGCAAACAAGCAAAATAGCACAGAGGAACTTAGCTTCTGCTGGAGCAACAGGAACTCAGAACGATCCAGGAGCGAACTAGAGCCATAGTACAACATTGACAGCTGGCATGGGGCAAAGATCTAAGTGGAGTTAAATAGAGCAGCCCACTAACGAATTAGCCTCGTCACCTGTGGAAGGAAACTCAGAAACACCCACAGGCACCAGAGAAAGTCCATGGACAGAACCAGCCGAAGTACCATTCATGACCACAGGAGGGAGCCTGACAACAGAATTCACAACAAGGGGCGCAATAAGTGACAAAAAGAAAGCATTTAGAGAATTAAAGGAAGTAGGTAGTGAGGAGGCATTAAATAAATACAAAAAATTAAATAAATTCTGTAAAAAGCAAATCAAGGCAGCAAAGATTGAGACAGAGAGACTCATTGCCAGAGAGAGTAAAAATAATCCCAAAATATTCTTTAACTACATAAATAGTAAGAAACTAAAAAATGATAGTGTTGGCCCCCTTAAAAATAGTCTGGGTGAAATGGTGGATGAGGATGAGGAAAAAGCCAATATGCTAAATGACTTTTTTTCATCAGTATTTACACAAGAAAATCCCATGGCAGACAAAATGACTAGTGATTAAAAATTCCCCATTAAATGTCACCTGCTTAACCCAGCAGGAAGTGCGGCGGCGTCTAAAAATCACTAAAATTGACAAATCTCTGGGCCCGGATGGGATACACCTGAGAGTACTGCAGGAATTAAGTACAGTCATTGATAGAAAATTATTTTTAATCTTTAAAGACTCCATAATAACAGGGTCTGTACCACAGGACTGGCGTATAGCAAATGTGGTGCCAATATTCAAAAAGGGGACAAAAACTGAACTCGGAAACTATAGGCCAGTAAGCTTAACCTCTACTGTGGGTAAAATCCTGGAGGGCATTCTAAGGGATGCTATACTGGAGTATCTGAAGAGGAATAACCTCATGACCCAGTATCAGCACGGGTTTACTAGGGACCGTTCATGTCAGACTAATCTGATCAGTTTCTATGAAGAGGTAAGTTCCGGATTGGACCAAAGCAACCCAGTAGATGTAGTGTATATGGACTTTTCAAAAGCTTTTGATACGGTGCCACACAAAAGGTTGATACATAAAATGAGAATAATGAGGATAGGGGAAAATATGTGTAAGTGGGTTGAGAGCTGGCTCAGGGATAGGAAACAAAGGGTGGTTATTAATGGAACACACTCGGACTGGGTAGCGGTTAGCAGTGGGGTACCACAGGGGTCAGTATTGGGCCCTCTTCTTTTTAACATATTTATTAATGACCTTGTAGGGGCATTCAGAGTAGAATTTCAATATTTGCAGATGACACTAAACTCTGCAGGGTAATCAATACAGAGGAGGACAATTTTATATTACAGGACGATTTATTTAAACTAGAAGCTTGGGCTGATAAATGGCAAATGAGCTTTAATGGGGATAAATGTAAGGTCATGCACTTGGGTAGAAGAAATAAGATGTATAATTATGTGCTTAATTCTAAAACTCTGGGCAAAACCGTCAATGAAAAAGACCTGGGTGTATGGGTGGATGACAAACTCATATTCAGTGGCCAGTGTCAGGCAGCTGCTACAAAGGCAAATAAAATAATGGGATGCATTAAAAGAGGCATAGATGCTCATGAGGAGAACATAATTTTACCTCTATACAAGTCACTTGTTCGACCACACTTAGAATACTGTGCACAGTTCTGGTCTCCGGTGTATAAGAAAGACATAGCTGAACTGGAGCGGGTGCAGAAAAGAGCGACCAAGGTTATTAGAGGACTGGGGGGTCTGCAATATCAAGATAGGTTATTACACTTGGGGCTATTTAGTTTGGAAACACGAAGACTAAGGGGTGATCTTATTTTAATGTATAAATATATGAGGGGACAGTACAAAGACCTTTCTGATGATCTTTTTAATCATAGACCTGAAACAGGGACAAGGGGGCATCCTCTATGTTTGGAGGAAAAAAGGTTTAAGCATAATAACAGACGCGGATTCTTTACTGTAAGAGCAGTGAGACTATGGAACTCTCTGCCGTATGATGTTGTAATGAGTGATTCATTACTTAAATTTAAGAGGGGACTGGATACATTTCTGGAAAAGTATAATGTTACAGGGTATATACACTAGATTCCTTGATAGGGCGTTGATCCAGGGAACTAGTCTGATTGCTGTATGTGGAGTCGGGAAGGAATTTTTTCCCCAAGGTGGAGCTTACTCTTTGCCACATGGGTTTTTTTTGCCTTCCTCTGGATCAACATGTTAGGGCAAGTTAGGTTAGGCTATGGGTTGAACTAGATGGACTTAAAGTCTTCCTTCAACCTTAATAACTATGTAACTATGTAACTATATGTAACTTTATTCACAAATAAGTTTAAAAATAAGTGAAAAATAAATTATCAACCAAGACACAAAATCTAAATACAAGCAAAATACACAGAAAACAGTTTAGTGTGTGACCATCATGTGGTAATAGATGCATCCTACCCCAGGAGACCTCATAGAATAATAAATATCTAACCCTTCAGACTGTATAAATGAGTATACAATCTCTTAACACAAGCTAGAGAAATATACAAAAGGCAATCAAAGTATAACATTTTCCCAAAAAATAAATATAAACATCTCATCTTTGAAAGGTAGAAAAAAAATCAAAAGCTAATGCAACAACGATTTAATAACATGTATGCTGGGTACTAGTAGAAAAGAGGAAATATGAGTAAAGTGCTGGAAAGTAGCACATTAAATATCAAGTGTGGGGGAACAAATAAGAGGGAAAACAGTTCTCCTGCGTTTCGCCAGAACCTGGCTTCCTCAGAGGGTGAGTAATACAGTGTAGATCTGTCCAGCAATGCAAGTGCATAAAGCAATGTGATATTAATATATATTTAGTGCATTTTACTTATTTTGTAATGTGACAGATTTGTGATGGATGTAGTATATTACCACCCTGGGAAATGGAAGTGAGTGATGATATGATAGCTATAGGGTTAAAGCAGTAGTTAGCAAGAGTTTTATTATAATGGGTTCTTATCCGCTTCCTTCCTCATACAATTTTCTCTTTGCATTTATTGTATATTTTTTACGTGAAATGGCTGACAGCCACAATTATCTCCACTAGGGTTGAGCGAAACGGGTCGGCCATTTTCAGAAGTCGCCGACTTTTGGCAAAGTCGGGTTTCATAAAACCCGACCCGACCCCTGTGTGGGGTTGGCCATGAGGTCGGCGATCTTCTGAATCTGGTATCGGAATTCCGATACCGAGTTCCGATATGTTTGCAATATCGGAAATCGGTATCGGAATCCATATTTAAGTGTAAAATAAAGAATTAAAATAAAAAATATTGCTATACTCACCCTCTGACACGCCCTGGTACTAACCGGCAGCCTTCCTTCCTTCCTTTGAATCAGCGCGTGAAGGGCCTTAGATGACGTCGCGGCTTGTGATTGGTCGCGCGACCGCCCATGTGACCGCTCGCGCGACCAATCACAAGCCGCGACGTCACCGAAGGTCCTTCAAGCGCTGATTCTTAGGAAGGAAGGCTGCCGGAAAGAAGCAGGGCGCATCCGAGGGTGAGTATATACCTAATATACTCACCCTCGGACGCGCCCTGCTTCTTTCCGGCAGCCTTCCTTCCTAAGAATCAGCGCTTGAAGGACCTTCGGTGATGTCGCGGCTTGTGATTGGTCGCGCGAGCGGTCACGCGACCAATCACAAGCCGCAACGTCATGTAAGGCCCTTCAAGCGCTGATTCTAAGGAAGGAAGGCTGCCGGTTAGTACCAGGGCGCGTCAGAGGGTGAGTATAGCAATATTTTTTATTTTAATTCTTTATTTTACACTTAAATATGATTCCCAGGGCCTGAAGGAGAGTTTCTGCTCCTTCAGACCCTGGGAACCATTGGAAACCCAATGCACTGCATTGGGTTTCGGGTTTCGGCCGACCCCGACCCCGACTTTTTTATAGGGTCGGCCGATTTCACTCGACCCGACTTTTGAAAAAGTCGGGTTTCGTGAAACCCGACCCGATCCTATAAAAGTAAAAGTCGCTCAACCCTAATCTCCACAGTCTCTGTTTATGGAACCTGCAATTAAATGAAATCTTATCTCTAAGTATTGAGTGTCCCAATTTTCTTTGTTTTGTATTTAGAAGTGGACTTTTTTCATGGTGACAGAGCAGCCTATAAAGTGATTTAGCTGCAATCAAGGCTACGATACCTGCATTGCCTAGGGTGGTTATGTCACAGGAACACTGTGAACAACTTGAAAACCCATCATGGACCACAGCAAAGGGCATTGGCCATTAGGGACGGGAGCAAAGCCCTGCCCAGTAGCCAGGACAGTCGCAATGATCAATTATCTACCTTTGTTGAAGCTCGTTTCTACTTGTGAGTCTGTTCAAACAACTAACTTGTTGCCTCCTTGTAAGCAAAGTTCTTGAACTGCCACCTGTGTTTGCCTGCATCCTTCTGCCATCCCTACTACAGTGCCTACAAGTAGTATTCAACCCCCTGCAGATTTAGCAGGTTTACACATTTGGAATTAACTTGGCATTGTGACATTTGGACTGTAGATCAGCCTGGAAGTGTGAAATGCACTGCAGCAAAAAAGAATGTTATTTCTTTGTTTATTTTTTTTTTTAAATTGTGAAAAGTCTTTTCAGAGGGTCATTTATTATTCAACCCCTCAACCCACCAGAATTCTGTTTGGTTCCCCTAAAGTATTAAGAAGTAGTTCAGGCACAAAGAACAATGAGCTTCACATGTTTGGATTAATTATCTCTTTTTCCAGCCTTTTCTGACTATTTAAGACCCTCCCCAAACTTGTGAACAGCACTCATACATGGTCAACATGGGAAAGACAAAGGAGCATTCCAAGGCCATCAGAGACAAGATCGTGGAGGGTCACAAGGCTGGCAAGGGGTACAAAACCCTTTCCAAGGAGTTGGGCCTACCTGTCTCCACTGTTGGGAGCATCATCCGGAAGTGGAAGGCTTATGTAACTACTGTTAGCCTTCCACGGCCTGGACAGCCTTTGAAAGTTTCCTCCCGTGCCGAGGCCAGGCTTGTCCGAAGAGTCAAGGCTAACCCAAGGACAACAAGGAAGGAGCTCCGGGATGATCTCATGGCAGTGCGGACATTGGTTTCAGTCAATACCATAAGTAACGTACTCCACCGCAATGGTGTCCGTTCCAGACGAGCCCGAAAGGTACCTTTACTTTCAAAGCGTCATGTCAAGGCTCATCTACAGTTTGCTCATGATCACTTGGAGGACTCTGAGACTGACTGGTTCAAGGTTCTCTGGTCTGATGAGACCAAGATCGAGATCTTTGGTGCCAACCACACACGTGACGTTTGGAGACTGGATGGCACTGCATACGACCCCAAGAATACCATCCCTACAGTCAAGCATGGTGGTGGCAGCATCATGCTGTGGGGCTGTTTCTCAGCCAAGGGGCCTGGCCATCTGGTCCGCATCCATGGGAAGATGGATAGCACGGCCTACCTGGAGATTTTGGCCAAGAACCTCCACTCCTCCATCAAGGATCTTAAGATGGGTCGTCATTTCATCTTCCAACAAGACAACGACCCAAAGCACACAGCCAAGAAAACCAAGGCCTGGTTCAAGAGGCAAAAAATCAAGGTGTTGCAGTGGCCTAGTCAGTCTCCTGACCTTAACCCAATTGAAAACTTGTGGAAGGAGCTCAAGATTAAAGTCCACATGAGACACCCAAAGAACCTAGATAACTTGGAGAAGATCTGCATGGAGGAGTGGGCCAAGATAACTCCAGAGACCTGTGCCAGCGTGATCAGGTCTTATAAAAGACGATTATTAGCTGTAATTGCAAACAATGGTTATTCCACAAAATATTAAACCTAGGGGTTGAATAATAATTGACCCACACTTTTATGTTTAAAATTTATAAAAATTTAACTGAGCAACATAACTTTTTGGTTTGTAAGATTTATGCATCTGTTAATAAATCCTGCTCTTGTTTGAAGTTTGAAGGCTCTAACTTATTTGCATCTTATTAAACCTGCTAAATCTGCAGGGGGTTGAATACTACTTGTAGGCACTGTATATTCTTTATTATATTTGATGGTAACGTGTCACAGGAAAAAAAACTATTAATCTGCAGACATAGGGTTAATCTACAGGTTAATAGCATTCTGAACCTACGGTATGTAAGGGGTTACAAGGACTGATGTGCGTCTTTATCCCTTAAGGCTATGTGCACACTTTCAGGATTTCATGCAGAAATTTCCTGAGCAAAACCGGACATTTTTTACTCGTTTTTTACGCGTTTTTTGCGCATTTTTGATGTGTTTTTTTCTGGAGCTTCCCAATGCATTAAATAGCTGGAAAAATGCAAAAAAAACGCAAAATTAATGAACATGCTGCGTTTTTTACCGCGATACTTTTTTTGTGGAAAAACACATCATGTGCTCAAAAATTGCGGAATGCATTCTAAATGATGGGATGCATAATGTATGCATTTTTATAGCGAAAAACCGTGAAAAAAAGCAAAAATTCAGCAACGTGTGCACACAGCCTTAATTACATCCTAGTTAAATGTGATTTATTACCACTGTATAGTACTGTGTAAGTTATATTATTTGTGACAAGTGTATTGATGTATAGTATTTCAGCTACTGCACAATGCACGTATATTGTCTTATCATAGGGAAAGTGCAGTGCTTAGTTAAGCCACAAGATGGAGCCACATAGAATTTGGGATTGTACATAGTAAATAGTTAATATAGGAGGGGCTCGGTGGATAAGGCAGGGAGGACTTCCTGATCTCAGTTGGGGCCAGGGCGCCCATGCAGCTCACTTGGGCTAGCCAGCCCGGGCAACATTGTGCCACACAACATTAAAGAAGAATAGGGCCCAGCCATATAGCATCCCTGGTCTGGACCATGTTAGGAGAAGCAACAGCAACAGAGCTAGTGGTGCAGTATTAGTGGGACTGCAGTTGCTGGAAAAGGCTAAGCAGTACGGGCAGGTCGCTCATCATGTGGCAGCTTATTGGGTGGGCTACCACCCTCAGAATCGGGATGAAACGGCTGACGGAGTCCCCAAACGGAGTAAGGCTGAGCAGAGAGGATGCTGAGGGATGGAAAGGTATGGTCAGTCCCGGAAGCGAGCTTAGTGACAGAGAGAAAAGGACAGGGACAGAAGAGGTATTGCCTGTTATGAAACTTGATGTGGAACCTGGAAATAACTTGGATGTGCTGTGTAAAGAACCAAGTAAAGCAGTTGTTGTTAAAGTTGAGCTGGACTGTCTCTCTCTTTTTGTGACATCGACGACAAGGAGCCTTCAGCAGCCCAAAGAGGAACCTGATGGCACAGAGACCCAGAATACAGGTATGCCAAAGGGAAGGCACAATTGTACTGTGAGGAGAGGCCAGAGTGTGATACAGGGATTACTCTCAGCCATGAGTACCCCTCTGGCCCACCCAAACACCTCTTTGCCAGGAGGAAATTAGTTTTATTCCTCTTAGCAGTGTCTGGGTTTCAGTCATAGGGGTGGCGCTGGTGCAGGTTCATTCACGACTCTCTGTATAGAGAACGTTGTCTGACAGCCGGCCCTAAACCTTAGTTGCTGTCAGTCAGTCCCAGGGAAGGAAGAAGATTGAAAGTAGTGGCACAGCTTCTCTTGCAGCCTTTCGGCTGCCCTGTAGTCTACCTCTTGGTGGCAAACTAACCCTGATTCTAAGGCTACTTTCACACTGGCGTTTTTTTTAATACGTCGCAATGCGTCGTTTAGAGGAAAAAAACGCATCCTGCAAAGTTGTTTGCAGGATGCGTTTTTGCCCCATAGATTAACATTACCGACGCATTGCGACGTATTGTCACACGTCGCAACCATCGTGCGACGGTTGCGCCGTGTTGTGGCGGACCGCCGAGAGCAAAAAACGTTAAATGTAAAGCTTTTTGCTGCCGACGGACCGCTTTTTCCGATCGCGCATGCGCGGCCGGAACTCCGCCCCCACCTCCCGGACCTCACAATGGGGCAGCGGATGCGCCGGAGAAATGCATCCGCTGCACCCATTGTGCGGCGCATCAAACGCTAGCGTCGGAATCTCGGCCCGACGCAATGCGACGGGCCGAATCCGACGCTAGTGTGAAAGTAGCCTAAGCGGATAGTCTTGTCTATTGACTAGAAGTTCTTCTCACATCTTTATCCCCTGCTACTAACTCCTTGGTGGTTACAAAGTGGTTTAATCTCTAAAATAAAGCCTTTATGAAAAGTCTTCATGGGGGTGCATGCGATTCTTAGAATGTTTGCTTCAAAGAAAATAGATAATGAGAGGGAAAAAAAGGATAGCAAGATACTAAGAGGGTTGTTTTCTTTCAACTCCTGTGCCGTCTTTCAGGTGCCTTTTCGGGTGACATTTGTGCTTTATTTCTAGGATTTACAAGTCAATGAAATGGCTCCTCGAACTCTAAAATCCCAGGAGGTTTGTTGTTTAAGGTTGCGAGAGTCTTCTCTCATTGCATGAATATTTTCCACATTGGTGGTCTGCCATACATGAAAAAAAAAATTATTTTCAAATCAGCTTGCTTCATCTAGATCTTGACTCTCATGGATTCGTCATCGGCACAAATTTAGCAAATAACATTTGTCCTAATTTGCTTACTCGTGAAGTTTCTTTTATCAGAATATCTGCATAGAGGGCAATCCCTATCAACGCAAAGGGATTTCTGCCATCTATGTGAAATGAATATTGGATAGTCCCATGTCAGGCTTCATTGGTGTGTCATCTGGTGGTTTGCCCGAGGTCAGGTCGGGCCTTTTCCAAGTCTTTCATTCTGTAGGTAACGACATGTGCTGGGTTTCAGTTCCCCAATCTTGTTAATTTGCATTAAAATTATTCTTCAAAATTAATGGGTTCTCTGCCTTTTTATCCAAATTGGCCACAGTCTGATCAGAGGTAATCCGAGGCCCATAATCCTGAATTATCATTCAATGCTAGGTATCAAGGTGGGATGGTGGTCTGCCACAGACAATTTGAGGTCATCATTAGACAAAAGGTGACATAATCAACTTCCAATTTATGTTGCAAAGAAGAGATTGAGTGCTTATTCCAATGGAGCAGGCCACATGAGTTCCTATTTCATCAGAAAATTAACATTGTATAAAGGAACAGCACAGCAAAAACAGGCACATAAGGAATGTTTTTCTTTAATGTTTTTAATTTTCTAACCTCATATCCCAAAAACAGTTTTTACACCACTGACTGAAGAAGCAACATTTCGGGTAAGCTACCCTTGGTCAGGCTATGAGTAGGTTATGTGTCGAATGTCCTTGGATGAGAAAATTCAAACATCCACTTGTACCAGCATATGAAGGGATGGAATCACTGGGCTGCCTAGGGATACAGGGAGTGTGGAAATTACTATTGCCCAAAGGAGAATGAATCCAGTGTTACAGCAAAATGCTGATGTAGAGGAACCGGTGGTCACACCACATTCCTGTCCATCCACTGCTCGCTGTACAGAACATACAGCCAAAAGAACAATCTTCAGCATAAAGAAAAAAAATAAGAAGTCCTGGAATTGATGATACGGACCCACAGAACACGGATCTCTTATCATCCAATCTGAAAAGACAGAAGGATCTGCACAAGCCTCAAACGCAGAAGTTCTGGAGTCAGATCTTCAAGATGTTTGGAACAACCTCCTGCCAACTTCCTTCAAAAACTGTTTGGAAATATCTAGAAGAACTAATGAAGGCAATAAATATTGATGGAATTTAGATTTCTCTTCTGTTCATTCACTTTGCATTTTGACAATTAATGAAAATAAACTATTAACCCTTCCATTTTTAAAGCTTTCCTACAGCATTTTTTCCACACTTGCCTAAAACTTTTGCACAATAATATATATGGCATGCGAAAGCGGTAGCCAGCAATTGGCAGCAAAGATTAGGTGAATGATAAAAGGGACACTATTGCTTCCAGTCCTAGTGGATACTATCAAAACTGCAGCAGGAAATTTGAGTGATAAGTAAACTAATTTCTTTATTTTGCAATGATCCCTAGTCTCAACAATCTCTACTCAATTTTTTTTTAAAGTCCTGGAAAACCACTTTAGGGAGGGCCTTAAAGGGACACTGTCACCTGAATTTGGAGGGAACAATCTTTCCCTTGTGCAGATTGTGCAGATTGCCTTGTGCAGGCATGTACTCCGGAGGACAGAGAATGAACTTCAATCCAATATTGCAGCCAGCATGCAGCCAGCGGGTAAGGAAAGGGTGAATCAAACACCCAAAAACCCCGCCTCCATGGCTGAAGATTGTTCCCTCCAAATTCAGGTGACAGTGTCCCTTTAACCCCTTCACCCCGAAGCCTGTTTTCACCTAAGTGACAGGGCCAATTTTTACAATTCTGACCACTGTCACTTTATGAGGTAATAACTCTGAAACGCTTCAACGGATCCTGGCGATTCTGACATTGTTTTCTCGTGACATATTGTACTTCATGATAGTGGTAAAACTTATTTGATATTACCTTCGTTTCTTTGTGAAAAAAACGGAAATTTGGCGAAAATTTTGAAAATTTTGCAATTTTCAAACTTTGAATTTTTATACCCCTGCATTAGAGACTCATATCGCACAAATTAGTTAATAAATAACATTTCCCACATGTCTACTTTACATCAGCAACATTTTGGAACCAATTTTTTTTTCCTTAGGGAGTTATAAGGGTTAAAAGTTAAACAGCGATTTCTCATTTTTTCAACAACTTTTATAAAACCATTTTTTGTAGGGACCACATCATATTTGAAGTCACTTTGAGAGGCTTATAGGATTTAAAATACCCAAAAGTGACACCATTCTAAAAACTATTCCCCCCGAGGTACTCAAAACCACATTCAAGAAGTTTATTAACCCTTCAGGTGCTTCACAGGAATTAACGGACTGTGGAAGGAAAAAAATAACATTTAACTTTTTTTTCCACATAATGATCTTTTAGCAACATTTTTTTTATTTTCACAAGGGTAAAAGAAGAAAATGGACCACGAAAGTTGTTGTGCAATTCCTTCTGAATACACTGATACCCCATATGTGGGAGAAAACCACTGTCTGGGCGCACGGCAGGGCTCGGAAGGGAAGGAGCGCCGTTTGACTATTTCAAACCAAAATTGGCTGGAATTGAGATCGGACACCATGTCCCGTTTGGAGAGCCCCTGATGTGCCTAAACAGTGGAAAACCGCCACAAGTGACCCCATTTTGGAAACTAGACCCTTCAAGGAACTTATCTAGCTATGTGGTGAGCACTTTGAACCCCCAGGTGCTTCACAGAAGTTTAGAACGTAGAGGCGTGAAAATAAAAATTCACATTTTTTCCCCAAAAATGATCTTTTAACAACAATTTTTTTATCTTCACAAGTGTAAAAGGAGAAAATGGACAACTAAAGTTGTTGACCAATTTATCCTGAATACACTGATACCCCATATGTGGGGGAAAACCACTGTTTGGGCACACGGCAGGGCTCAGAAGGGAAGGAGCACCTTTTGACTTTTACAAACCAAAATTGGCTGGAATTGAGATCGGACACCATGTCCCGTTTGGAGAGCCCCTGATGTGCCTAAACAGTGGAAAACTGCCACAAGTGACCCCATTTTGGAAACTAGACCCTTCAAGGAACTTATCTAGCTATGTGGTGAGCACATTGAACCCCCAGGTGCTTCACAGAAGTTTAGAACGTAGAGGCGTGAAAATAAAAATTCACATTTTTTCCCCAAAAATGATCTTTTAACAACAATTTTTTTATCTTCACAAGTGTAAAAGGAGAAAATGGACCACGAAAGTTGTTGACCAATTTATCCTGAATACACTGATACCCCATATGTGGGGGAAAACCACTGTTTGGGCACACGGCAGGACTCGGAAGGGAAGGAGCACCTTTTGACTTTTACAAACCAAAATTGGCTGGAATTGAGATCGGACACCATGTCCCGTTTGGAGAGCCCCTGATGTGCCTAAACAGTGGAAAACCGCCACAAGTGACCCCATTTTGGAAACTAGACCCTTCAAGGAACTTATCTAGCTATGTGGTGAGCACTTTGAACCCCCAGGTGCTTCACAGAAGTTTAGAACGTAGAGGCGTGAAAATAAAAATTCACATTTTTTCCCCAAAAATGATCTTTTAACAACAATTTTTTTATCTTCACAAGTGTAAAAGGAGAAAATGGACCACTAAAGTTGTTGACCAATTTATCCTGAATATACTGATACCCCATATGTGGGGGAAAACCACTGTTTGGGCACACGGCAGGGCTCGGAAGGGAAGGAGCACCTTTTGACTTTTACAAACCAAAATTGGCTGGAATTGAGATCGGACACCATGTCCCGTTTGGAGAGCCCCTGATGTGCCTAAACAGTGGAAAACCGCCACAAATGACCCCATTTTGGAAACTAGACCCTTCAAGGAACTTATCTAGCTATGTGATGAGCACCGTGAACCTCCAAGTGCCTCACCAAAAATTATAATGATGAGTCGTAAAAAAAAAAATAGAACACATTTTTTCCACAAAAATGATCTTTAGCAAGGTTTTTTTTGTTTTCCCAAGGGTTATAGGACAAAATAGAAAGAAAAAAATGTTGTGCAATTTTTCACGAGTACGCCGATACCCCATATGTGGGGAAAAACCACTGTTTGTGCGCATGGCAGAGCTCGGAAGGGAAGGAGCACCATTTGGAATGCAGACTTAGATGGATTGGTCTGCAGGCGTCACGTTGCATTTGCAGAGCCCCTGATGTACCTAAACAGTGGAAATCCTCCACAAGTGACCCCATTTTGAAAACTGGACCTCCCAAGGAATTTATTTAGATATGTGGTGAGCACCGTAAACCTCCAAGTGCCTCACTCCACAAGTGACCCCATTTTGAAAACTGGACCTCCCAAGGAATTTATTTAGATATGTGGTGAGCACCGTAAACCTCCAAGTGCCTCACTCCACAAGTGACCCCATTTTGAAAACTGGACCTCCCAAGGAATTTATTTAGATATGTGGTGAGCACCGTAAACCTCCAAGTGCCTCACTCCATAAGTGACCCCATTTTGAAAACTGGACCTACCAAGGAATTTATTTAGATATGTGGTGAGCACCGTAAACCTCCAAGTGCCTCACTCCACAAGTGACCCCATTTTGAAAACTGGACCTACCAAGGAATTTATTTAGATATGTGCTGAGCACCGTAAACCTCCAAGTGCCTCACTCCACAAGTGACCCCATTTTGAAAACTGGACCTACCAAGGAATTTATTTAGATATGTGGTGAGCACCGTAAACCTCCAAGTGCCTCACTCCACAAGTGACACCATTTTGAAAACTGGACCTCCCAAGGAATTTATTTAGATATGTGGTGAGCACCGTAAACCTCCAAGTGCCTCACTCCACAAGTGACCCCATTTTGAAAACTGGACCTACCAAGGAATTTATTTAGATATGTGGTGAGCACCGTAAACCTCCAAGTGCCTCACTCCACAAGTGACACCATTTTGAAAACTGGACCTCCCAAGGAATTTATTTAGATATGTGGTGAGCACTGTAAACCTCCAAGTGCCTCACTCCACAAGTGACACCATTTTGAAAACTGGACCTACCAAGGAATTTATTTAGATATGTGGTGAGCACCGTAAACCTCCAAGTGCCTCACTCCACAAGTGACCCCATTTTGAAAACTGGACCTACCAAGGAATTTATTTAGATATGTGGTGAGCACCGTAAACCTCCAAGTGCCTCACTCCACAAGTGACCCCATGTTGGAAACTACACAGTGTGTTGTGTCAACAGGGTATAAACTAATTTTTATTAATTTGTGGACGTGTGGTATGCTTTGAAGCAATCCTTAATGCAAAGGCCAGGTTTCTCAGGGCAGGTTTCACAATGGTAAATTGTGTCCTTTCGGATTCCCCTCTTGGAACATACTCTACACCGTTTTTGTGATCGTCCTGTCCTCGCTGTTTGGGGAACCTGTCCTGGGAAATGTTGACCTTGGACAATACGGGCACTATCAGATTCAGAAGTACTGGGACCCTCACCTCCCTGAGTGCCAAACATTAGGGCCTTGATGACTACCTCCTGAAACTGAAGGAAGGTCCCCGTATTGCCTGCAGATCGGGACAGCACAAAAGCATTTTACAGTGCCATCTGTACAATGTGCACGGCCAATTTTTTGTACCATACGTAAGCTTTTCGCATGGCACTGTATGGTTGGAGGACCTGATCTGAGAGATCCACACCCCCCATGTACCGATTGTAATCCAGGATACAATCTGGCTTTGGGACTTGTGTTGTGGTCCCACGAACAGTGACAAGGGTGCTGTTGTCACGGTGTATGCTGGTCAGGATAAGGACATTTCTTTTGTCCTTATACTTGACCACCAGCATGTTGTCGCTGCATTTGGCTCTGCTTTCCCCTTTTCTCAGCGTTTGCCCAATTAGCGGCTTAGGGAGGCCTCGCTGATTTTTTCGCACGGTGCCACATGCAGCTGTACCTCTGGCAGAGAGGGCCTTGAAGAGTGGGATGCTGGTGTAAAAGTTGTCAATATAAAGGTGATAACCCTTATCCAGCAGTGGGTGCAGCAATTCCCACACAATTTTCCCACTCACCCCATTTTTGGATCGCTTCAAATCGTGTCCTTTTCATGGCCATGCGGAATACCGGTGTACTGTAGAGAATGTCAGTACTCCAGTATTGCCGAAGCTTTGGCTTTTTGATTAGGCCCATATGCAGCACAATTCCCCAAAATGTCATCATTTCTGCTGCATTTACGGGGGTCCATCTGGCATAAGATGACGTGGGATTTTGGGTAAAAAATTGTTGGGCATACAGGTTCGTCTGGGCCACCATAATATTTATTATTTCATCACTGAAAAAGAATTTGAAGAAGTCAATTTCAGTGAGGCCAGTCGTGTCAAACTGGATTCCTGAGCTGCTGCTGAAATCCGGAATGACGGGCTGAAAATTTTCCGGGGGTGCAATCCATACGGGATCGATTGCTGCAGGAGTTGCCTGGGACCTACAGCGCCTTGTTAGGGGTCTTTCCTCACCAGATGAGGAGGAGGATGAGGAGGAGGAGGAGGAGGAGGAGGAATAGAGGAATGTGGGATCTTCCTCACTGGCTGAATCCGTGTCGGACGCAAGGATGGCGTAAGCCTCCTCTGGTGAATAGCGCCTTGTTGACGAATGGGCCATTTTTTTTCCCAAACCCTGGGTATGTGTGTGTAAGTGGTGCTTTTACACGTGTAATGTGTGCGGCTTGTGTATAGGGTACTCTTTATTAAAACCAATCAGAGAGAAAAAACAAGTAGTGAGAAAAAATGTAGAAGAAACAAGAAAAAAAGATGAAAAGAAAAATCAATGTAAAAAAATAAGTTTGTATAAAAAAAAAAGTATAAATTTACCCTACGCAACTAAATATTTTTTTTACAAAAGAAAAGCGAACGCCACTAACAGTGTGACGTACGCTCCCCTAATGCACTAGAGATAATCCGGCGATAGCAGATTTTTTTTATGCACAAGACGCTACCTCCCTACCTATAAAACTCAGTACGATTTTTTTTTTCTTCTAAAAGATGATCGGTCGTCACTAACGCTGTGACGCTGGCTACACTAACACGCTACCACTAAACTACTCTGTACAATTTTTTTTTTCTCCAAAAAAAAAAAAAAGACCGGTCGTCACGAACGCTGTGACACCAGCTAATCTACGTCTAAGACTACACTGTACTAACTACTATTATATTTTTGTAAAAGAAAAAAAAAAATCGGACGTTGCTTAGACTGCAATGTCCGCTACACTAACTAAAAAAAAAAAGTCCTGTAGCGCAGTCTCTGATCAGCAGCGATACTGATCAAAGAGCTGCGGACACAGGAAGAGCACGAATGCTCTGCGCGGGACGCCGCGCACAGGAAAAAAAGCGCAAAAAAGTGCGCAAAAAATTGAATTGGAGGGGGGTACTTGAACAGGGATGGAGGGACGTCACCAAACACTGACGCCGGCTACGCTACCTTGTTACGTCTAAAACTACACTGTACTAACTACAATTTTTTTTCTAAAAAAAAAAAAAAACCGGACGTCGCTTAGACTGCAATGTCCGCTACACTAACTAACCTAAAAAAAAAAGTCCTGTGGCGCAGTCTCTGATCAGCAGCGATGCTGATCAGAGCGCTGCGGACACAGGAAGAGCACGAATGCTCTGCGCGGGACGCCGCGCACAGGAAAAAAAGCGCAAAAAAAGTGCGCAAAAAATTTCAATTGGAGGGTGGGGGAGGGAGGGGGTACTGGAACAGGGATGGGGGGATGGGAAAGGGGTGGGGGAGGTGCTGCTGCTGCTGTGATCACAGGAGTCACACAGCAGGCAGATGGCAGCAGAGAGCACACAGCACGGAGCACAAGCTGAAGCAGGAGCACAAGCTGGAGGCAGGAGATCCCAGGGAGGATCGCACTGGCCACCAATGGATTCCTTCACTAAGGTGACACAGAGGGGCTTAGACCACCGCTCTGCACGCCAAATCTGAGAGAAAGATGGCGTGCAGGGCGGTGATCGGTATTTTAAATTAACCCCTTTGGCGCTGATTGGCTAGAAGCTATTGTTCAGCCAATCAGCGCCATAGGGGTTAATCAGGTGAGGTGACGTGGCGATTACCCCACCTACAGTGACGGCTGTGATTGGTGCGACGTCACACAGCATCAATCACAGCCTGTCACATGCTTTTTTTTTTTTTTTTTTTAAACTTTTGATTGTCACATCGCTGTGATTGGCTGGTCAGAATTGACCAGCCAATCACAGCGATCGCTGATGCGGGGGGGCGGTGCAGGCACCCGGGGCTGCGTGCAGGGATTGTCTGCTGTCAGGAACAGCAGACACCGGAACCCGATCACCGCGCGATGCCGCGCGGTGACCGGAAAATGGCGGCGCCGTACTAGTACTGCGGCTGGCACTTATGCAGTGCCGGCAGCGCAGTACTAGTACGGCGCATGGCGCGAAGGGGTTAAGGAGAGGTTTAACGATCTTGGCCACAGAGGGTGAAACTGCGAATGCGTCCATGTTGGAGAGGGGCTCGCCAACATCAGCGCTTATTTTCAGCTGGAGGAAATATATTGCAGCGCAGAGACCTACCTGGTCCCTGCACAGCAATACACACCGCTGGCCTATCAGAGGCTGACAACTGATGTCGGCAGGCTGTGACGTCATGCGTCCCCATAGCAGGCACATTGAAGTCAGCTGCTGGTCTCTGCGCCGGCTACAGAAAAGGACGCAGCGCATTGTGGGAGTGAGGGAAGGTGAGAAGAATGTTTTGGTGTTGTTTATACTTTAGCAAATGGAGGTCAAATCGAGGACATATATAGCAGGATGGAGAACATATATATCAGTAAGGGGCCCAGGATTGGGGGCATTTATACCAGGATGGGTGACAGGGCCGGCGTCAGGCACCCAGCACAACCGGGCAAGTGCCAGGGCCCTGAGCAAGCGTGGGTGCCCACTGAACATCAGGGACACCAGCGCTATGGGGGCCTGGTGCCAGCGTCTGCAAGTGGCCCCCTCCGTGCTTTCTCAGGACCCAGGTATTTGAAATACTTATCTCTCCCCATTTCTCTGCTGCAGCATCTTCCGTGTCTCCTTACTCTGTGACGTTTCAGGTCAGTGGGTGAGATGATGTGACTAGTGTGCGCCCTCTGCCTGAACAGTCACAGTGCAGAGAGCCAGAAGATGCCGACACTGAGGAGTCAGTAGCAGAGCAGCGGGCAGTGAAGGAGAGGTGAGTATTCTCTTTTTTTTAATGTTTGGAGTATTATATGGGGCTCATCCATCATATATTGGAGCTTTATATGATGCCCACTATATACTGGAGCATTAT